>NC_064571.1:50495130-50798160 GCF_937001465.1 Orcinus orca
TTTTGCCCATGTATCATTGGCCAGAATTTAGTCACATGGCCCTATCAAACTGCAAAGGAGAAAGGGAAATGCCCAGTTTATACACAGCTTAGCTGTATGCCCAGCTTCGAGTTCTCTTAGTACTAAAGAAGTCTAAGTGAATAGTGGTGACCATGAGCAGTCTTCGCCACAGAGGTAAATGGAGAGAGTGATCAAGACAACAGAAACTTCTTAAAGGAGAAAATTAAGTAGTCCCAAATAACTCAAGACAATGTAATGGGTTATTAGAATAACAGAATTTAGTCAAATTGACAGCTAGTTCCTTCTCAGAAAACAAAACCTTCCCTTTTTCTTCGGGCCTTTTTTTAAAAATGCCTCCTAGGATCTGATATGCATAATTGCATTGATAGCATCTAAACAATAGTTACAAAATTATCTTGCATTAAAAGCCCATGTAGTCAACCAACTATTATTTTAATGCTAAATATGTTTAATGGGTAACCTTGTTTGGTACATGGGCTGTGAACCTAGTGGCATCATTTGTCTCAGTAGATCATTGAATTTTCAGAAAGCTCTCTCTATTATGTTTAATTCTTGCAAATTGCTTGCCAATTTAATATGAGCTGCATCTAAACAGTAAGTAATTGCTTATGATAATGAGTGCAAACTAATTTGCTAGAATATGTTAATATTCACAAAGCACTTTTATACTGCTTGTTCCAAAAATACTGCTCTCTTGGTTAAATGCAGCTTTTAGATGGCATTATTGTTACACATCTGACTAAAATCATCACTTCAGTAGCATCTACCCAAAAGTCATGACAGTCACTTCAATATACCAAAGAAGGAACAGGAAGTCATGTCATCCTTTGATTAATGATTTAGAATATTCGAGGAAAAAATAATCCAATTGTTAATAATTAATTCTAATTAGTGATTAATAGTAGTAAGCAGACTATACTGAATTAGAAATGGCCTCTCTTTCCCACAAGAGTCATTAAATTTAATTTAAAGGACTTTAAAGACAGATGGCATGGCAGTCTTCATTTGAATACAATAATCAATTGAAAATAAATTAAAATTTTAAGGATGAAGCTAGATATGGGTGTTTTTGAGTTTGAAGCCTACTTTATCCCTTAATAGTGCCCTACCCTCTTTGTCTTATAGGTCTTTCTCAACGTTTTTCAGGGATGCTGTTTGAAGACTCTAGAGGGTCTTTTGAGCTTGGGGACCTGAGCATTCAAGGATCTGAGGTGCAGATTGGAACCACCTTGTAATTTTAGTCTAGGAAGACTAATATAAAGGAAGAAAAATTTGGCACTTCCCTGCCCTGGGGCTGATTTGGCACTTTAATCCACCGTGTAATGTTTCAGTCATTTCAACTTCAAAAATTACTCTCACACATAGTTGTATCATGAGTGGTGAAATAGAAAGATCTCTGCAGAGAACCTTTTTTTTTTTTGCTTCTCCATCACTTTCAAAATTCATTTACTTTGTTGAATTCCATTGGCTAAATATCTTCATGAGTAAAAAACTTCCATCTTTGGATTTTAAATCGTTCAAATACCAAAAATTGCTTATCAAAGTAAGTTGTCTAATTTCCCAATTTTTTGCTTCTTGTCACTTTTATTTTGAAGATAGGTGGATTGATACCTCTCAGAACTGGCTGATATTTATTCTTTTTGTCATCTTCATAAGCTGTTTCAAAGATTCTGAGATGAAGAAAGAATAAACAAACAAAATTTTATATGCGTTATTTTAATTTAGGTTGCTGTAACTTAGTTTTTCTACTAAGCATAGACTAATACTTAAGAAATGAGAAATAGTTTCATTTTTGATAAAGATGGAATAACAAGATTCATGATGAATAGCAGATAACACCAAGATACTTCTTACTAAATATAATTTATCTCTTATGACAGTAATATCACATTTTTATACATTTGTGAAGTTATGTGACTCTTTGTTAAAGGAAATTTGCATTTCATAGAATTATGAGTATTCCGAACTACTAGAACTGATCTAATCTCTTTTAACACTGACCTTGAACAGTCCTAATTTCCACTATATTATTTGTACTCTGTATTTATCTAGAGATTTAGTTCAGACAAAGAGATAGGAAATAATAGTGCCTAAAAATGCATCTTTTTAAAAAAAGGTAATGTCATTAGTATAAGTGGATCTACTCCTCTTTCTGGAACCTGTTTTGTGCTTCTGTGACTTTTCTCATGAAAATTCAGCCCACAGAAATACATTTGCTCTTATTTTTCCAGAACCATATTAAATTTTATCTTCTCTGAAAATAATTTGGGGATATTTCAGGAGACCAAATGAATTCTCCAGTTTGGCTGATATAGAGGGTTGGTTTGTATGGAGGATGTCCAAAGTTAGTTTGGTTTTAGTTGGTAAAATAAATTTAAATTAGGGAGGGGCAGGAAGGTATCGAATCAGTAAGGATGAGTATTTATTACATTTAAGATTGAAGGTGATGCAATCTGAACAATGACTGTAAGAATGGAAATACAAAAGAAAAATTCAAGAAATCACACCTGATTGAATGGGTAGTTGTAGCTGGATTCTAGAGCTATAACATATACCTTTCTGTCATTTCCAGCGTCTAGCATGGTGCTTTCTACATAGCAAATGCTTAATTAATTTTTGTATGGATGTTTTTATTCTTGAATTATACTGTTGTATTGCTTTTGCATTCTCTTTCTCCAGAGCATCCTTCTGCTATTGTCTCGGCATTGTGTTTTGTTTGTTTTTGTCAAAAATTCCAACTCCTTATTTTGAGCTAGAGTCTTTCCCTACCACCTCACTAAACCATCTGGCTAAGCAACTCCTAAAATAATCTCACATAGGTTTTTTTTCATGTTACATACATTAAAAGAGATACGAATTTCTCCTCCATAATGCCCACTATTCCCTGTCTTTTGACTTATCTTTTTCATCACAACTACAGTGTATACTAATTACTATACATGCAAACATCACATTGCATCTAGCTGTCATGTCTCCTTAGTCCCCTCCAGTTTGGGACTATTCCTCAGTCTTTTTCTGTTTTTTCTAACCTTGACTTTTTAAAAGAACGCTGCCAGTTATTTTGTAGAATGTCCCTCAGTTGGAGTTTCTTGGATGTTTTCTTATGATTCAGGCTATGCATTTTTGGCAAAATAATATAGAAATGATGCTGTGCCCTTCTCAGTACATCATATTTGGAGAACCCGAATTCCATGTCTCCTTACTGGTGGTGTTAATCTTGATCACTTGGTTACAGTGCTATCTCTTGGATTTTTCTGATGATTAATAAATTCTTAAAGCCTAAGGACTAGCAGGTTATATCCATGTCTTCCCTGTAAAATATGGAGAACTTTGGGCTATGTTATTCAAGAAAATTGTGGGATTTGCTACTGACTCAAAAAGAGTCATCAGTACCTGGTTGAAGAGTCTCATGACTGTTCATCACAGTTGTGCCTTACACAGACATATAATGAAATTGGAGAATGGTAATTTAGGCAATCTATCCTCTCATCTGAGTTTCTGTATTTGACTAGTAAAATTATTCGGATTACGTAGAAATGGATATAAGCATGGAATTTGTTGTACTCATCTGAGAATCAGGAACCTTAAGTTATTTATCATTGTATCACTAGTCCTGACTTAGTTCAAGCATAAACCAATGCTCTTCTTAATGATTAATAAATGAATAAAAGCACCTAAGTCTGATGAGGATAATAAGAATTAAAGCAAAACCCCTTTCTTCAGGAAACATACTTCTAAAGATGGAAATTTCAATAAAAGACAACTCTGAGAGTTTATATAATATTTTGCAAGTTAAAAACAAGTTCTGTAGATGATAAAGGGAGGGAATTCACCTTGGCTGGAATGATAGTGGGAAGCAGGACTGAAAAGAAAACCAGGTGCAGCAGAGAAGCATAAATTGGCAAAAGTAAAGTCACTTCGGGAGAAGAATGTGTATTCCACCACGTGTGCAGGCCTAGGTGATAGAGTTAGAGCTTAGTTTGAAATGACTTCTGAATCAGAAACTTGTATTCTATCCAGTTTGGGTCCAAAATTTACTAGCAAATAGTTCTAATTGGGGCCTAGTCAGTTGGAAAATGACTTAATTATAGCAGATAGACAGGGAGATGGTAAATGAGAGGAACTAAGATTAGAAAACAAACAAAGGCAAAACTTCTAGTTTTAGCCTAAAATTAATTTGAATTTTATTGTTTATCTGGTGGCCTCAGAATAGTTCAGAATAACCACATGCAGTCTTTTTTTTTAAACAAATTTGTTTATTTAATTAATTAATTTTTGGCTGTGCTGGGTCTTCGTTGCTACGCGCGGGCTTTCTCTAGTTGCAGCAAGCGGGGGCTACTCTTCATTGCAGTGCGCTGGCTTCTCATCGCAGAGGCTTCTCTTGTTGCAGAGCACTGGCTCTAGGCGCGCCAGCTTCAGTAGTTGTGGCACGCAGGCTCAGTAGTTGTGGCTCGCGGGGTCTAGAGCACAGGCTCAGTCGTTGTGGCGCACGGGCTTAGTAGCTCCGCAGCATGTGGGATCTTCCCAGACCAGGGATCAGACCCGTGTCCCCTGCATTGGCAGGCGGATTCTTAACCACTGCGCCACCAGGGAAGCCCCCACATGCAGTTTTGTGTTCAGGATTGAATTCCACTACTAAAGGCAGGAAATGGTGTCACTGCCAAAAAGTTATAAGGCCTTTGTGATGTGGAATAAAAGTGATTATGGTATTAATAATAAAAATTTGGCTTCTGCATCTCTGTTCAGCGATTTGGAAGCCTCCAAACAAGCTGAAGGCTGAGATGGCTTCTGAGGCAGGGTGCTTGCAGAAAAGCTTTGCAAAAGCCCCACCCCTCTGAAAGATTCAGGCTAGATTCTGAAAATTTCAGAATGTGAACGAATCATTTCTGCTAAGTGCCATTTCAGAAACTTTGAGTCTCCCGAAACCAGACCAAGGAAACATCATCAGAAAAACCACTAGAGATGATTGAAATGAGACCTTGATTTGTGAATTTTAGCTTATTTTTCTAAACAAGAAGCAGTCATTTGATCTTAGCTCTTCATTGTACAGTGGAAAAGCACTAGGAATAGAGTTGGGTGCAGCCCCCAACCATCTGTGTGACATTGAGGAACCACTTGATTCTTCTGGGCCTCCATTTTGTCATTTTTAAAAGGAAAGTTCCCCTTAGTCTTCTCCAAGAGCATTTCAGCGTTAAGTCTATGTTTATGTCAGTTGTTTTTAACTTAAGAACTTTTTGTTTTTTTTCTTTTGCGGTACGCGGGCCTCTCACTGTTGTGGCCTCGCCCATTGCGGAGCACAGGCTCCGGACACGCAGGCTCAGCGGCCATGGCTCACGGGCCCAGCCACTCGGCGGCATGTGGGATCCTCCCAGCCCAGAGCACGAACCCGTATCCCCTGCATTGGCCGGCGGATTCTCAACCACTGCGCCACCAGGGAAGCCCCATGATGAGTTTTAAATGGAGCTGTGTGTGTGCAGTGACTCTGTACAGTGACACTCTCAGGAAATTCCAATGCATGGAAACAGGGTGCTCACAATTTTGTCGGTTTGCATTCAATTTAGTAAATATTCAACAAACTATTTTTTAAAAAATTCAATAAATTTCCTTAATTCCTGAGTCTAGGGTTCTGATGGACCATGTAACATGCCATATATGAAAAACCTCCCAATGCTCCTTCTATCTTGAATGTCATCATGAGCTACTTACTTTCTTAAGGCTTTCATTCTTTGGGAATTACCTAAACTCTTCTTGACTTTCTTTTCTTTGGTCTGATCCAGTCTGTGGGGCCAGTATCTAATCCATTTCAGTGACAGGCCATGTTTCTTTTATTTCTCAAAGATGTATGGGTAAAAACTCTCTTTCTCCAAGATGTATGGGTAAAAACCTTGTCTTATTTTCTAGTCTCTTTAGCTAGGTGTAATGCTTTTGCATCTTCCATCAGGAGTCGCAAGTTGTGATATACGGTCTTTATTTTCCTTTCTTTCTTAGCATTTTTTCACCCTTAGATCTGTAGCATCGAGGGCTCTCTTATTCTCAATATAAGTAATTGGTGTTATTACTTTTAGATTTCGAGTCGATTACATATTATAGGTAGGAATTCCTATTACTCTGATTCCATTGATCTCTCCTAATATAATGCCACCTTTCCTGAATTTTTATTGCTCTTATATGAAATTTTAGGAATTAAGAATCTATAGCGCTCACGAAATAATTCTTTGTGATCTTACAAAGAATTTACAGCAACGTAGATAGACAATGAACTCTTAGTGCTTTAGAATACAAGTATGACTGTTTAGATTTATTAGTTTATTTGTATTACTAGTTTTAGACCTAAAACTCTTTTTTTTCCATACAGGGTGGCCTTCTTATTGTTTTTGCTTTTTGTGAACTTTACTAAGAAGAATGCCTCCATATAGGTAGAAATTATTCAGGAAATTGAAATTTAGCAACTGCCTCTTGACAAGGTTGTAGGAGAAATAAAAGTTCCCCTTGTTTATAAATATTTTACTTTAAATTTCCATCTGACTGCCTGGCACAGTTTCAGTGGAAAAAAGTGTTATATCCCTGTTGCATTTAATAGAATCATAATGGCCTAAATATTTCATGTTGGCTACATGATGACACTGGAAGAATTATAGGCTTTCAGAAAAGGACCTTTTATTCATATATGTATGTTGTGAGTTAGAAGCTAATCTATTTGGAAGTGAATTATATTATTGTTTCATGTACCAAGGATTCGGAGCAACCAATAATCAAGCAGACCTGTACATGCTGATTGTTTTTTGTTTTCAAAAAGGTTCAACCCATTTGAGGGAATAGGTTAGCTTTTGCAGAAACAAGTATGGCTTAAGTAGACACCTTTAGGGAAAAGATGGTAGGCAAGAAAAAGAATGAGGGGAGCGAGCCCTTTATGTAAATAGATATTAAGTAAAAATCTAAAAATAAGTTTATTATAACATCACAGGCAGTTCACACATTAGAAGTAAGAGCCCATGTATAATATTTACAGACATTTACTGCAGTGTAAAGAATGTTGACACTGCTAAATTTGCATCTGATGAAGCCAGCTTTGTTAATGAGTTTGGAGGGTGTAATATAGACTTGATGCACAACTTAAATGTAAAGACTGCTGAAAACCACTTTAAGTTTGAGTCATCCATACATTTAGTGATATGTTGGATGTCAAGATTAATTTTCAATAAATCCATTAATAGTCACGTCACTGATGTGTTAGTGCTTGCCATATAGAAACATGCATAAATAATAAAGCTGCCACATTCCTTTCCATGCTGATAAAATGCTTGGACCTGTGATTAAGATGTACTGTTGCTGCACATTGAATTCACTTAGATAATAAAGTAAAACATGTTTCCATAAAAATAAAATTTAAAGAATGAAGCTAGATGACAGATCATCTTGTGTAGACTTACCCCTTTATTTAACAAAGTGAATTTTTTGTATCATGTTATAAATCTTACCATACTAGATGTTTTATGGCAACACACTAATAATCTTTTTCTCATGAAAGCTCCCACGTGATGCAATTTAATATCCTTCCCGGGCTTCCCTGGTGGCGCAGTTGTTAAGAATCCGCCTGCCAATTCAGGGCATAAGGGTTCAAGCCCTGGTCCGGGAAGTTCCCACACGCCGCGGAGCAACGAAGCGCGTGTGCCACAACTACTGAGCCTGCGCTCTAGAACCCGCGAGCCACAACTACAGACGCCCGCGTGCCTAGAGCCCGTACTCCGCAGCAAGAGAAGCCACCGCAATGAGAAGCCCATGCACCGCAAAGAAGAGTAGCCACCGCTCGCCGCAACTGGAGAAAGCACGCACGCAGCAAGGAAGAGCCAACGCAGCCAAAAATAAATTAATTAATTAAAAAAAAATCCTTCCCAATGTCAACTATTAGTGAATGTAAATAATAATAGAATGGGTTTATGTGACAAAAGTGCTAATCCAAGGAATGAAATACTGAAAAGATTAATAAAAATCGGGATGTAGGAAAGCCGTTTCTTAAAAGGCATTTGGTTTGAACACAACTTTGAAATGAATCAAAATTTTCTAAGGGCTCTTATATTAAAATAAAACAACAATGTTGCAATGTTAGTTATTTTATGTTGTTAACACACACATACACACGTCATCCATTCTCTTTAAAATGTATTAGGTTGGCCAAAAAGTTCGTTTTTCCCTAGTATAGCTCCAAATTTATGTATGTGTACTTAGATATGACATACATGCAAAAAGCATATAAATTATAAGTATACAGCTAGATAAATTTTCACAACATGAGCACAGCCATATAACTCCCACCCAGATTAAAAAAAAAAAAAGAGTATGTTACCAGTATCCAGAAGCCCCCCAGTATGTTCCCTCCCAGGCATTATTCCTTCGTCTTGGAAAATAACATCAGGGTGGGAGGGAGGAATGGGGAGTGACTGCCTAACAGGTACTGCTTGAAGTTCTGGAACTAGAGAGAGGTAATGGTTACCCAAATTTGTGAATGTATTGCGTGCCACTGAATTATACACTTTAAAATGGTTAAAATGATAAATTTTATGTTATGGGTATTTTCCCACAATTAAAAAAAATAATGACCAAAAAAAACCCCACTATTCTGACTTCTAACAGCACAAATCAACTTTGCCTGCTGAATTTTATATAAGTGGAATCATAATCTTTGTTTTTAAATTTATTTTATTGAAGTGTAGTTGATTTACAATGTTGTGTTAATTTCTTCTGTACAGCAAAGTGATTCAGTTATATATACATATGCATTATTTTCCATATTCTTTTCCATTATGGTTTATCACACAATATTGAATATAGTTACTGTGCTATACAGTAGGACCCTGTTGCTAATTGTAATGACACATTTGAAGAAAGAATAACAAATTATAGTTTCCCCTTTTTAAAAAAAAATTTATTTTTTAACATCTTTATTGGAGTATAATTGCTTTACATTGTTGTGTTAGTTTCTGCTGTATAACAAAGTAAATCAGCTATGCATATACATATATCCCCATAACCCCTCCCTATTGTGTCTCCCTCCCACTCTCCCTATCCCATCCCTCTAGGTCATCACAAAGCACCGAGCTGATCTCCCTGCGCTATGCAGCAGCTTCCCACTAGCTATCTGTTTACATTTGGTAGTGTATATATGTCCATGCCACTCTCTCACTTCCCACCTTCCCCTTCCCTCTCCCCATGTCCTCAAGTCCATTCTCCACGTCTGTGTCTTTATTCCTGTACTGCCCCTAGGTTCTTTAGAACCATTTTTATTTTTTTTAGATTCCATATACATGTGTTAGCATACAGTATTTGTTTTTCTCTTTCTGACTTACTTCACTCTGTATGACAGACTCCAGGTCCATCCACCTCACTACAGATAACTCAGTTTCATTTCTTTCTGTGGCTGAGTAATATTCCATTGTATATATGTACCACATCTTCTTTATCCATTCATCTGTCGATGGGCATTTAGGTTGCTTCCATGACCTGGCTATTGTAAATAGTGCTGCAGTAAACATAGTGGTACATGTCTCTTTTTGCATTATGGTTTTCTCAGGGTATATGCCCAGTAGTGGGATTGCTGGGTCATATGGTAGTTCTATTTTTAGTTTTTTAAGCAACCTCCAAACTGTTCTCCATAGTGGCTGTATCAATTTACATTCCCACCAACAGTGCAACAGGGTTCCCTTTTCTCCACACCCTCCCCAGCATTTATTGTTTGTAGATTTTTTGATGATGGCCATTCTGACCCGTGTGAGGTGATACCTCACTGTAGTTTTGATTTGCATTTCTCTAATGATTAGTGATGTTGAGCATCCTTTCATGTGTTTGTTGGCAGTCTGTATATCTTCTTTGGAGAAATGTCTATTTAGGTCTTCTGCCCATTTTTGGATTGGGTTGTTTGTATTTTGGTTATTGAGCTGCATGAGCTGCTTGTATATTTTGGAGATTAATCCTTTGTCCGTTGCTTCGTTTGCAAATATTTTCTCCCATTCTGAGGGTTGTCTTTTGGTCTTCTTTACGGTTTCCTTTGCTGTGCAAAAGTTTTGAAGTTTCATTAGGTCCCATTTGTTTATTTTTGTTTTTATTTCCATTTCCCTAGGAGGTGGGTCAAAAAGGATCTTGCTGTGATTTATGTCATAGAGTGTTCTGCCTATGCTTTCCTCTAAGAGTTTTACAGTGTCTGGCCTTACATTTAGGTCTTTTATCCATTTTGAGTTTATTTTTTTGTATGGTGTTAGGGAGTGTCCTAATTTCATTCTTTTACATGTAGCTGTCCAGTTTTCCCAGCACCACTTACTGAAGAGGCTGTCTTTTCTCCATTGTATATTTTTGGCTCCTTTATCAAAGATTAGATGACCCTGTGTGTGGGGGTTCATCTCTGGGCTTTCTATCCTGTTCATTGATCTATATTTCTGTTTCTGTGCCAGTACCATATTGTCTTGATTACTGTAGCTTTGTAGTATAGTCTGAAGTCAGGGAGCCTGATTCCTCCAGTTCTGTTTTTCTTTTCTCAAGATAGCTTTGAGTATTTGGGGTCTTTTGTGTTTCCATACAGATTGTGAAATTTTTTGTTCTAGTTCTGTGAAAAGTACCATTGGTAGTGTGATAGGGATTGCATTGAACCTGTAGATTGCTTTGGGTAGTATAATCATTTTCCCAATGTTGATTCTTCCAATCCAGGAACATGGTATATCTCTCCATCTGTTTGTATCATCTTTAATTTCTTTCTTCAGTGTCTTATAGTTTTCTGCATACAGGTCTTTTGTCTCCTTAGGTAGGTTTACTCCTAGATAGTTTATTCTTTTTGTTGCAGTGGTAAATGGGAGTGTTTCCTTAATTTCTCTTTCAGAGTTTTCATCATTAATGTATAGGAATGCAAGAGATTTCTGTGCATTAATTTTGTGTCCTGCTACTTTACCAGATTCATTGATTAGCTCTAGTAGTTTTCTGGTGGCATCTTTAGGATTCTCTATGTATAGTATCATGTCATCTGCAAACAGTGACAGTTTTACTTGTTCTTTTCCAATTTGGATTCCTTTTATTTCTTTTTCTTCTCTGATTGCTGTGGCTAAAACTTCCAAAACTATGTTGAATAGTAGTGATGAGAGTGGGCAACCTTGTCTTGTCCCTGATCTTAGTGGAAATGGTTTCTGTTTTTCACCATTGAGAATGATGTTGGCTGTGGGTTTGTCGTATATGGCCTTTATTATGTTAAGGAAAGTTCCCTCCATGCCTACTTTCTGGAGAGCTTTTATCATAAATGGGTGTTGAATTTTGTCAAAAGCTTTTTCTGCATCTATTGAGATGATCATATGTTTTTTCTCCTTCACTTTGTTAAAATGGTGTATCATATCGATTGATTTGCATATATTGAAGAATCCCTGCATTTCTGGGATAAACCCCACTTGATCATGGTGTATGATCCTTTTAATGTGCTGTTGGATTCTGTTGGCTAGTATTTTGTTGAGTATTTTTGCATCTATGTTCATCAGTGATATTGGCCTGTAGTTTTCCTTCTTTGTGACATCTTTATCTGGTTTTGGTATCAGGGTGATGGTGGCCTCATAGAATGAGTTTGTGAGTGTTCCTCCCTCTGCTGTATTTTGGAAGAGTTTGAGGAGAATAGGTGTTAGCTCTTCTCTAAATGTTTGATAGAATTTTCCTCTGAAGCCATCTGGTCTTGGGCTTTTGTTTGTTGTAAGATTTTTAATCACAGTTTCAATTTCAGTTCTTGTGATTGGTCTGTTTATATTTTCTGTTTCTTCCTGGTTCAGTCTCAGGAGGTTGTGGAAATCAGAATCTTTTTTTTTTTTTTTTTCCCCAACATCATTTTAGTGAGAATCAAGGGCATTGTTGAATGTAGTTGTAGTTCATTCATCTTCATTGCTATAGAGTATTCCATTGTATAAATATACCATTGTTTATCCATTCTACCACTGATAGATATTTGGGTTGTTTTCTATTTTGGACTATTAAAAATAATACCACTATGAAAAAAAAAGAAAAAATATGCTGGGCACTTACCATATGCCAGGAATTAGTCTGAGGTGTTACTGTGTATGTTTCATTTAATCCTGACAGTGTTAATATCCCCAAGGATATGAAACCCAAGGGTTAGAATAAATAGCACAATAGTCAATGTCATGTAACTAGAAAAGGATACAGTTGGAATTTGAACCCTGGTCTGTCTGAGTCCAGAGCTTACATTCTTAATTACTTAGCTATTCTGCTGCAGTAAGTACATCATGTTCTTTGTTCAGAATGATGCATGTTAAATGAAGTAGATTTTGACACTTTAGTCATCTGATCTACTACATTTTATCGTGGGAGTATTCTCATATTGTTAAGGTCACCAAAATAGAGTATATTGTAATTTTCTATCTCAATGGAAGGAGGGCTTTAAGAACATAGATTTTTAGAGTTTGATGCAAAATGATTTTTTTTTTTTAAAGCCAAGATGCTTACAGAGGTAGGTTAAGAGAGCTGTGTTGGGAGCTGGACATCTAATTCTCTCGCTTACTACAGAATTGTGCTGATGCGTACAATACAATGCTCTATTGTGCATACAACGAAAAAAGAAGAGAGATTGATTTTCAGATATATCTGAAGAAAAAGGACACTAGGAATAATTGCATTATTTGGCACATGGTGTTATGCTTGTTTTTGCTTGGTTTTGGCAAAACCTGAAGAATAAAGTCATTGTTAGGCAGACAGAGTAGGTACTGGCATGCTAGTTGCCAAGTCTTAACACTTATTGGAAAGGTTGAAATAGAGGTGAAATCAAATCTCGAATAACAGTATTTGTATTGTGGCATTTATCTTACTGAAAATATAAACCTCTAAATTATTATCCTCAGCAACAGGAAACTTGCATAGTTCCACAAGTTTGGGAAGTGTACCCTAAACTAAATGTTAATCAACATATATTAAATGTTCTGTCATTTCACATTTACATGTTATTTTTTTTTAATTTTTTTAAAAGCATTGTGAGGTGAAAGGACGGTATATGATCATGAGGTGCAAATGTCACTTTATGGTTATGAGACATTCGAATATGATAACAGTCGGCCTTGATAAATTCAGACTGACATACCCAATTAAGTTTTTCTTGACTGTCTTTTTATGATAACAGAGACATTTATGTAATAAAAAAAAAATACAGGAGTTGAATCTGGATACTGGATTTCCTATCAGCTCTTCCAAGTTTGCAACTTTAGTTAACACGTTAATCCTTCTGACTAAATTTCCTGAAATGTGATGTGGGAGTAATGCTTGCCCTACTTTCCATACAGAAGGAAATGTTAAAAATTATCATGTAATGTATGATATTGTTGCCTTACAACAACTACCTTACTCTGGTGATTCTGGAAAACATCTGAGTTCTTAGATTTATTCTATATTGTTAAGTAGCATCTCTACTTGAATATTTTTCTTAATTCACATGAAATATATAGTCATTAGAGGACAAAGTTAATTAAAAGGAGAAAGATAAAATCAATCAAATACTAACACTCAGAGGTCACCACCACAACCTCCTTTTAAAGAAATCTTTACTTTTATATGTTCTTGTCCTATTTTTTATCAATGTAGACTTTTCTGAAACATTCTATACTTAATTATTTGCAAAACTTACCAAGAGAAAGATTTACCAAATAGTGCTTGCTTGTTAATATTGTGGTGAACAAGCTTCTGATATTGTAGAACATAAATGGTTGTAGAAGGCTCTGGCATTTCTGATACACAAATATGTATATTCTGAATTTTCTTTGCTTGCACACTGATTAGTACCTTTCAAATATAACTTACCTATTCTCTCATGAGAGAGAGAAACTGCTCTCATGCATTAGTATTCAAGAAAATGACTAACCTCTCTACCACTGCATTTTTCACAAGATTCTGTTTTATCACTTTTATATCAATATTATCTTGACATGTTTCTTGGGTCAGGTCTACAAACCAAGGCCTATTTAACCAGTCAGGCACATTAAGCATATTGCAGAGTTCTTTGGAGTTTCTCAAGGGCCTATGGAAATGTCTCAGAATAAAAAAAATTATTGGCCCCAAAATATAGAAAGAGAGAAAAAATTATATCATCAGCTATTTAACTAAATGTACATGAATGTGACATTGCCAACATCATTTACTTGGTAAATTTGGTTCATAGAAATTTAATGTGTAGATATCTTGAAAACATACTGCTGTACACTCAACTTTTACTTATAACCCTTACTCTTGGTAGAAGCTATATTTCTGTACACACAAGATGCTTTGTGGCCTAAATTTTAATATTTAGTTTTATTGCTTTCCTTACTGTGTTGGCACATAGTAGGTACACAATAAATATGTATTGGCATCCTTTGTTATTGGAAGGCTACACTCCTATGAATTGTACCTTAAGGTCTGTTCCTGAGATAACTAAATATTTCTCTGGTCCCCTTTTATGGAGGAAGATTCATTCTCCTTTATATATATCTTTGCATGTCTCTTCCAAATATTCTTACTCAAAGAATTAATCTTATTGCATTAAATGAGGTAGATGCCAGTGGTGCAATGAAATAGGACTTTAACACATTGGATGCTTAGGAAATTTGTTTGAAACAAAACTCTTTTTAGAGCAAGATAGATAATTTACTGACATCACCATCATAAAGTAAAATTTGAACATTTACCAAATGAGGCTATGATGTTATTCTTACTGCTGTAAGACTAGCATTTGCTTTGGGAAAAAAATGGGTCTTTTTATGGAGCTGGATAGTTTGACAACTAGTAGATGTTGCCTGTTAAATAAGACCTGACTTCTATAGATGGGATCTATTATCTGTATTTTCTTGACATGACTGTTGGGTCTTATGGCTGTTCATCCATTAGTTATGGTCTGTCATATGTGAATGGGCCCTGTCCCCATAAAAGTTGATTCATAGCATACTTCTTGCACTTTCCTTCCCTGTGCTGTATGACCCTGTCACATCTACATGCAGCTCTTGTTTCAAAAACAAGTTGATATATGTTTCTGCTCCTTTTGAAGCATCCAAAGTCAATGTTTCCTACTAAACATTTTTTTTTGGGGGGGGTACGCGGGCCTCTCACTGTTGTGGCCTCTCCCGTTGTGGAGCATAGGCTCCAGACGCGCAGGCTCAGCGGCCATGGCTCACGGGCCCAGCCACTCCGCGGCATGTGGGATCTTCCCGGACCGGGGCACGAACCTGTGTCCCCTGCATCGGCAGGCGGACTCTCAACCACTGTGCCACCACGGAAGCCCTAAACTATTTTTTTAAACTGGAAGAAAGAAATAAAGCCCCATTACATTGCATGCTTGTCCAACTCAGTGGAAAAAGCAGTAATCTCCTGTTTGTTCTGAAACACCTGCTGGTTGATTTAATGAGTGTATTAAAAATGGAGCTGCCTTGATATTCCTTTTTTAAAAAAACTCTGTTCTCTTTCTTGAGCATGTTTGATTAAAATCTTCTATTTGCTTATTTGCTTCGCCATAGGTTTTTGTTTTTGTTCTTGTTATTTTATTTTATTTATTTATGACTCCCATGGTGTAAATTTAATACTTTACTGATATGTCAGCATAACAAACATAGGAAAGTGTGCCCTTGATGTATTTGGACTAATTGGTTTTGGTTTTTGTTTTCCAGCTGGGACAACATATATCTTTAGCAAAGGTGGTGGACAAATCACGTATAAGTGGCCTCCTAATGACCGGCCAAGTACACGAGCAGACAGACTGGCCATAGGGTTTAGCACTGTTCAGAAAGAAGCTGTATTGGTGCGAGTGGACAGTTCTTCTGGCCTGGGAGACTACCTAGAGCTGCATATAGTAAGTACTTCTAAAATAAGATTCAGCTTTTAGCTTTTACTGTTAGCTTTTTGTAAATAATGTATAATTCTGCTTTTTGAATGTTTCCCCCAGCAAAAAATATACAGAAAATATAAATATACTCTAGTGGTAATAAGACCTTATAGCTATTACTGTTGTTAAAAATGTTCTTGACAATAGATTTGTTTTCTTTTTAAGTGTGAATTCTCTGTTCACAAACAATTATTCTTGGTGTGTTTTTAGTGACTTTAGGCAGTCTTGCCAAATTAATAAAAAACATTGTGGTCCAGTAGATACTATTCCATCTGGCTGGAAGCAGTAGGTTGTAGTAGCAGATCTGACAGCAGATCTGGATCCAGTGTCCTTATTTCTTTTCTCACCTGAGAAAAGAATTGTCTAAAGTCACATGCAATGGACAGGAGAAAAGGAATCTTTAAAGGTATTTGGGGATATGAAAGAAAGAGACAAAAAGATTACTTCTATGCCATCTTATACTCATTTTGATACATACACGTCAAGAAAATACAATGGACTCTTGCCATTTATATCCTGGGACCATGCCTTTTTCTCTAAGTTCTAGGCCTCCCATAAGAATTTAGTTAGCTTTTAGTGAATGTCAAATAATAATTCATGAATGAAAAGCTTTCTTTACCTTTTAAAGTTGTCATAACTGACTATAGCTTGGGGACTCTTCCTTATATCTCTGCTTTCAAAGAGTTACTAATTTGTGTGGTTGCAATTCTTTAACTTCTTATTTACTCACAATATTTGCAAAGAATCATACAGTCTTTCATTGTCAAGAGATATTAATATTTTATTGATATATCAAAATAACAACCATAGGAAAGTGTCATATATTCAAAAAACTCTAAAGGGTTCTTATCATCATAGTTCTTGGTCTAAACTCTATCTTCTGGAAGGTCCAGAAGCATATCAACCTCTTCATCTGCCTTTCTATTCTTCAGGTATAGTTTATCTCTTCTGCCTTATGTGATCGTATAAGTTTGTTTTGTTTTGCTTTTGTTTATCCTTGCAAGTTCTCCCTTTACCTGCACCCGTGCCTCAGAAGATCTTTGATTAGGTCAACATGTTCTTCCCTGTTAGAAACTGGCCTTCAGGCTGTCATTGTAAAATGATTAGGAAAACCACCAAACACCAAAATATATTATCACAAACTTGCAGGGTCTTAATTCTCAAAGTTTTATTCATTTATTTTCTTACTCTTAGTTTTCTGTTAGGTTTCTAGAATTTCCAATAAACTCAGTAAGGTTACAACTGACCACAAGAGCTGAATTCATTGCTAATCTTGGAAAACAAAAACAAAAACAAAACATATGGTCACCTTATCTTTGATAAAGGAGGCAGGAATGTACAGTGGAGAAAGGACAGCCTCTTCAATAAGTGGTGCTGGGAAAACTGGACAGGTACATGTAAAAGTATGAGATTAGATCACTCTCTAACACCATATACAAAAATATGCTCAAAATGGATTAAAGACCGAAATGTAAGGCCAGAAACTATCAAACTCTTAGAGGAAAACATAGGCAGGACACTCTATGACATAAATCACAGTAAGATCCTTTTTGACCCACTTCCTAGAGAAATGGAAATAAAAACAAAAATAAACAAATGGGACCTAATGAAACTTCAAAACTTTTGCACAGCAAAGGAAACCGTAAAGAAGACCAAAAGACAACCCTCAGAATGGGAGAAAATATTTGCAAATGAAGCAACTGACAAAGGATTAATCTCCAAAATTTATAAGCAGCTTATGCAACTGAATAACAAAAAAAACAAACAACCCAATCCAAAAATGGGCAGAAGACCTAAATAGACATTTCTCCAAAGAAGATATACAGATTGCCAACAAACACATGAAAGAATGCTCAGCATCATTAATCATTAGAGAAATGCAAATCAGAACTACAATGAGATATCATCTCACGACAGTCAGAATGGCCATCATCAAAAAACCTAGAAATAATAAATGCTGGAGAGGGTGTGGAGAAAAGGGAACCCTGTTGCACTGTTGGTGGGAATGTAAATTGATACAGCCACTATGGAGAACAGTATGGAGATTCCTTAAAAAACTAAAAATAGAACTACCATATGACCCAGCAATCCCACTACTGGGCATATACCCTGAGAAAACCATAATTCAAAAAGAGTCATGTATCAAAATGTTCATTGCAGCTCTATTTACAATAGCCCGGAGATGGAAACAACCTAAGTGTCCATCATCGGATGAATGGATAAAGAAGATGTGGCACATATATACAATGGAATATTACTCAGCCATAAAAAGAAACAAAATTGAGATATTTGTAATGAGGTGGATAGACCTAGAGTCTGTCATACAGAGTGAAGTAAGTCAGAAGGAGAAAGGCAAATACTGTATGCTAACACATATATATGGAATTTAAGAAAAAAAAATGTCATGAAGAACCTAGGGGTAAGACAGGAATAAAGACACAGACCTACTAGAGAATGGACTTGAGGATATGGGGAGGGGGAAGGGTAAGCTGTGACAAAGCGAGAGAGAGGCATGGACATATATACACTACCAAACATAAGGTAGATAGCTAGTTGGAAGCAGCCACATAGCACAGGGAGATCAGCTCGGTGCTTTGTGACCACATGGAGGGGTGGGATAGGGAGGGTGGGAGGGAGGGAGACTCAAGAAGGAAGAGATATGAGAACATATGTATATGTATAACTGATTCACTTTGTTATGGGGCAGAAACTAACACACCATTGTAAAGCAATTATATTCCAATAATAATTAAAAAAAAACCCAAAACACCTCAGCACAACCATTACTGAACCATCATAAATTTTCAATTCAAAATGCAGTTTTAAAAATGGGAAACATTGAAAAGTAATTTTAGCTGCCTTTTGGCAAATATCGAACCATCAGAATTGAAGGCATCTGGATTTTTATGGCATCATAAATAAGTGATCAGCTGAGATAACTAATGCAGTAAGGAATGTTGCTGTTTAGAGTAATCTCAACTTTCCAAATGTATTTGCTCCATTCTGATTTAAGAGCCTTGGTACTTCAAAAAATAAATAAATAAGAAAACAAGAGCTTTTCCTCCTGAAAGACATTACTTATTGATCCATAACCAATTACACATTTACTCTGAGAAAAGGTTCTATAATGATCACTTGCAAATCATAAGGGGCCATGTTATTGAATTACTCAAACCACTGTTTGTTTTATGGTCAGTGTTTTAGTCTACAGGAATGGGTATTTCCTTCCAATTCTGATCAACTGTGCCTTAGAGTCCTTGTATGTTTAAAGGAACTTGTCCCAAAAAACCCAGCCCACTACCTTCCAAAGCTTCTTTACTGGCCAGAGATTTCTGATAGATGTCTTGTGAGGCCCTCCTTCTTTCTGATTCTCCTCTCTTGGTCTTGGCTGGCCATTCACTTTGGATTCAGTTTTTGTTTCTAACACCCTTCCTCTTGGATTGGCTGACTTCAAACTCTTTCTTAATCCTAGCCTGTTCCATTGACTAGGAAATTGAAGATGGGTGTTGGTTCCCTGGGCTTACCAAACACCATTTGTAGTCAGCCCTACTAACTCCTATATCAACTACTAGGACCCAAATCTGGCCAACTAAAACTTTCCATTTCCCCCCTTTTTCTTTCATTGCCCACAAGCAGTGATCAGCCATTACTGACTCAGCAAGTTGCTTACATGAAGGTAAGCCACTTTTTTCCATGTTTCCATATTGCAAACAAAAGTAAGCCAGTGGTTTTCTTTTTACTTCTAAAGTTGACCTTTAACTCTTTCCCATAATATTGGGTACATGGAAGAGGAAGAGGAGGAGGAGTTAGATATTAAAAAAGGGAAGAGAGAGAGCTTGAGAAAGAGAGAGAGAGAGGGAGAGAGAAAGGGATGGAGGGAGGGAATAAGGAAGTAGAGGGAGGGAATAAGGAAGTAAAGGGACGGAAAATGAAGTGGGTGGGGACCCAAGCTGATACCGTGGCTGAAGTGGCAGAAGTATTCTTAATAATGATTCTTAGATTTGGGACTGTTCAAAGGCTATTTTATCAAATGGTTTACATACCTTTGAGTATATCCTGATTTTCCCCAAATCATTTCTTCTGCTTCTTTCAGAATTGGAAATATAAGAGGAAAACAACAATTGTAGAAAGATTAGTACTACTGTCTGATTTTAGTTTTTAAATATAACTGACTTAAAAATTAACCTGATGATATCAGAGATATGTTTAATCTGTAAAAGTCAGAAATTTTGGTTATCTATTAAACTTCCAAGAAAATTTCTATAAACCATCAAGGTCAGCCAAGTATAAACTATGCTCTGATCTTATTTAAAAGCTATATTTATATCCTTAATTAATGGAATTAACCAATAAGCTGGAAGGTCAGTTGCACACATTAAAAGGTGCTCCAGTCTTGCTGAATTGTGTAATGCCACTTTAGTTTGATAACTTTTAAAATCTGATTGGCATATAATTTCAGTGAGGATGTGAATATTTGACATTACTATCCTATTTTTTCAAATGATCATGTTTGATTTTACTTAAAAATATAATCGTATTTAAATTTTGATTAACTATACTCTTAAAAATATAATAACTTGGAATAAAATGATTTTTTACTTAAGTGGCCTAGTCTTTACAGATGGATTTTTTGCCATGTTAGTATTAATGCTACCACTATTAACCTCAAAGCCATATGATATTGCTGTTGAAATGTACAGGGTTTTAGAAGGGGCTGAAGGGAAGATTAAGACATGAAGTGAAGGGTAATTAATTAGCACAGTGCCTAGAATACAAGTGCTCAGAAATGTTTTCTGAAATAATAAAAGAATTCATGAATTATATATTGAAAATATTGTGGCTTGGGTTGAGTATAGACTCAGATTTTCAGTAGTCAAAGTGAAGTCATAAGTGCCGTTTAGTTTCTACATAACTGTGAAGAAAGTCATCCAACTTCTTGTTTACGATATAGAAAAAATGTAGCACTCTATACGTACTGGCTGTATTATTGAAAAGTTACGTATTTTTATTGATGTTGTTTTCTGAATCTTTAGCTAAGAATTGATTATGGTAGTTGGTTGTTTAAAGAAAGTCTATGGTGAGAACTTTTGCTGGATGAGTGATTATCTCTCCTTAGTAATTGCTTCATTTATTGTAACTCACTTTTATCTTGAATTGTTCTCTAGTCATTTCAGACCTGTCCATTTTTTCAAATAGTGGTAAACTTTCTGATGGCATAGAACAAAATTTATAATAATGATGACTAATGAGAAAAATAATATAATGTAGAAATGTGGCTTTTCATCATTTATGTCAGTACATGCTAGGAGCCTGTCCAGAAATATTTTCTGAGCAACTAATATGGCCCAAGCCTATGTTCAAGTTTCCGTGGATACAAAAATAAATGAGCTCACCACTTAGTACTTATCTCAATAAATATTAGTTAGATAAATGAATGAAAAAGCCAGCTGGGACCCTGGTTACCAGGTAGCTTAGATTATTTATAGTAAACAAACTTTGTCCCAACTTGACTAGTGTTTCTTTGTTATTTCTCCGTCTTGGTTATTTCTCCGTTTCTTCCCTTTGCAGTTTTAACTTTCTTACCTGCATAGTATTTGTAAGAATGTGGATGATAGGTTTTTATGATAGAGGTTTTTAAGATAGAGAATTTAAAAAGGGCTTCCCTGGTGGCACAGTGGTTAAGAATCCGCCTGCCAATGCAGAGGACATGGGTTCAAGCCATGGTCCTGGAAGATCCCACATGCCACGGAGCAACTAAGCCTGTGCACAATAGCTACTGAGCCTGTGCTCTAGAGCCCATGAGCCACAACTACTGAAGCCTGCGCACGTAGAGCCCATGCTCCACAACAAGAAAGGCCAGTGCGGTGAGAAGCCCGTGCCCCACAACGAAGAGTAGCACCCACTCGCCTCAACTAGAGAAAGCCCGCGTGCAGCAACGAAGACCCAACGCTGCCAAAAAAAAGAAAAGAATATAAAAAAGAGACTTGTGAACTGTAAAGTGTTCTATTATACACATTTAAATTAGTAACGATTATTTAATCAATATTGAATAAAATAATCTCTTAGAGGCAATAAGCAAAAAAATTAAATTCAAGTTTTTCATAATTTATGAGATACATCTAGAAATTTTACCAGTGTCGTCACTCTAGAGGAAACATCATCTCATAAATCAGTCTGGTAACGTTAATTGGAGATTACTTAACTCTTCTGACTTAGAAGAAAGCACTGCAAATGTGTGCTCACTCACTGCCATGAATATTAACATGTGCATTGGTTCTGACCAGAGGAAATGTGTGGAGCATGGAGGAGAGAATGAGTGGAGAGTGTTCTTTGAAATTCTTTCATCTTCAGAGCATGAAAGAGCATTGCAAATTCGATTAGTGAATTGTTGTATATATTTGCCCTAAGTGTTTCTTCTTTGTAATTTCCTGGGCCGGAAGCCTTATTTTTGAAACCAAACTCTTAATTGATTTTGATTTAGAAATACACCTTTTGATCAGCGATTTTAGTGTAGACTAGAAGCATAGTGTATTTATAGTAAATATTACATGTCTTAAAATAGCTTATCGGTATTTTTGACATGTCAAATCTTTCTCATCATCTTATCTTATGCTTTATGAAGATTAAGTTTAAAAAATCTTTTAAAAGTCAATACTTATATATTGGTGCATGTCTATATCAACAAGATAAAACCCAATTATTCCCTCACAAGTTTTTCTAGAATTTCAGCTGCTTCTTATGAAACATTCACCTATTCACAGATTCACCTATTTTAAGAATTTCACTTTGCCATGTAATATTTAAATTAAAGCCTGTAAATCATACACAGTAGATATTTTATTTGGTTTTGTTTTCCTGGTTCTTATGTGAGTTAGAGAACATCTGGCCTATTTGACTAGAATTTTAAAAGAAAGACTAAAATAATGTCTTTTTACCATGTGTCGTAAAATTTTTGCTCAAGCTTCTAAGGTATGAAAGATGAATGTTATCTTTGAAGAAAATGGGAGAAATGATGGTCATATTTCAGTATGCTTAAGTGCAGTCCAGATATCTTGAAACAGTCCTATTTTGGGATGGATGGGGTCAAGTGAATTAAAATAAATTCCTCCCTTCATCCTTTCCCCTTAGAAGTTAATTCAGTATCTCATTTTCTAATGAAAATTAGTATCTCATTTTCTAAGCTGGTTGTCACCTTTGAGCATAAGTAAGTCTCTCTGAATTTGGTTTTAGATTTCTAGGATTATTTCCTCCTCTGAAATTCTACTGCTGTGAAATTTAATAAAAAGAACCAAAACAGCTGTTTCTACCTGCACCTCCTTATTTCATGTATTTATGACTTAGATGCTTAAACAGCTGCCACACCTTCTCAGTTATCTTCCTGTCTCAATTCTGAAAGCTTTCCAATCCATTTTATGTACTTATGTCAGATTAGTTTTTTAAAATGCTTCTTTGATTATTCCTCTATTATTCCTCTTTTAAAACACACTGATAGTTCCAAATAGTCTAACCTCAGTAGTGTGTGTTTGCTTTAGACTATGTTTTGTCAATTTTGTTTAGCTAATCCATTAAAGAGGACTGAGAAATTTTATTTCAATTCTGAATGTTAATGGTCAGATACAAAATATTGCCTTCTCATTTGTGAAATTATATTGTGTTAACAGATAATAATCAAACCCATATAGAAGTAATAACAATAAAACCAAAAAAAATTAAAAAAGAAAAAAAACACACTGATGCTTCCCAAGTACGTATAGGTAAAGGCACATTCTGTGACTAACAGTTAATGTCCTGAACATTCTAATCTTAATTTCCCTTTTCAGTCCATATTTCCACAATTCTATTCTTATCTTTCCATGCCAGTGCAATTTATTAGTCCACTTTTTTTAAAAAAATGAACTTCTTATTGTCATTTCTCTGTTTCTGAATCTGTGCAGAAGGTTTCTTATTCTCTCTCACTCTCTAGATTCTGCTCAGTCATCATCTTCTGTATTCAAATGTTGGGTGTTTTCAGGGTTGGGCCTGGGATCTTGTAGCGCTCTGAGCTAGCAGAAAGAAGTCTAGAGCTCAGGAATCTCTTTGGAAAAGCTGCTAAAACAATGGCCAGGGCATTATCTAGGTAGAGAACATCTGGGACATAGATTCTCCTCCAATCTATGATCACTGCTCTTCTTGACCTACCATTTTGTGTTGGAACCCAAGCTATATTAACAGAATGGTTTCAAATCCATTCTAAGTTAGCCAGTGATGAGTTGCCCTTATGACAAGATGCCCAAACAAGAAAATTGGTGAATCCTTTCTGGCTACTGAGCACACCTCCATTTCTTCTGTAGCTACTATTTTTCAAAAACATACCTTCAAGAAACATTCCTTTGGCCCATTCAACACATCATTATTGATCACCTATAATGCAGTTTGTAATGTATTAGCTACCTATTTCTGTGTAACAAATTTCCCCACAATTTAGCAACTTAAAACAGCCAACATTTATTATCTTATATAGGCTCAGAATCCAGGAGCAGCTGAGCTAGGGTATTAAGAGATTCCCAGGAGCAGACATGGTTAAGATCTCCCACGCTCAGAATATATCTGATATCTGATACGTTCCTTCTTATGATCAAGACGTCTACATGTCTTAGGAAGAAATGATGAGCAGCAATGAAAGCATACACTGGCTTTAAGGTTAAGGATGCTGGCTTTTGCAGAAGTCTAAACACAGTATAGATGGATGGAAAAAGAGTAATGACATTCCTTGAGGGTTAAGAACTAGTTTGGGGAATGCATACTGAATAAGGAGTCATTTTTACACTCCTTTTATTGCACCAGAAAAACCCCACTGAAAGCCATAAACAAAATGCATGAGAGTAGTAGTTAAAAAATGCAAACAGCATAGAGAATATGTCAGTCAAAGACCAGGAAACAAGATGGAAGTGACACTGTGGCATTGCAGTCCTATGAAAGCTGGTGTTGCACCACTTCAGACACAGGCAGTTCGTTTCAACAAAAGGAAGGAACTGACCTAGGTGAATATACTCAGGGACACTCAAGTTAACCCTAGGCATAAATAAGCCACATTTTAAATCAGGAGCAAAGAACTAGAGATGATTTTTACTGGGCCTGAGAAAATTCTTCTGAAGAAAACAAGAATTTTCAGAGCTGTGAAATGCACAGGTGTTATTTTTAGGAGGTTACTTTAGGAGGTAGTACGCTAGACCTGGGGACGCTTAGGTCACAAGACAGGAAACTGTTTAACCTCTCTGTCAACAAAGCACAGCCCTGGAAGAACCTACTTCTCAGGTTTCTGAGGAGACACTTTCATGGTGGTGTTCACCTATCAAGAGAAACACTTCCTCCTGAAACCACCCCTTAGGGCCTTGCTGCCCAACAAAGAGTGGAAATACAAGACTGACAGGCCAAGAAACTCTTTGGTGAAAGATCAAAATTTAATTGATTATTCAGGCTTTTTGGTCTATGAAAAAAAAGTTAATATTCCTGAAACTCTGTTCTGCATTTTAGCCAGCAAATGCAGACTGCTTACTCCCAGACACACTCCCCGACTTCCCCTCTCATCACCGACCAGCATTGCCAAGGGCATCTCCACCTGGAT
The DNA here is from genome assembly GCF_937001465.1 of Orcinus orca. Classification (NCBI taxonomy): domain Eukaryota; kingdom Metazoa; phylum Chordata; class Mammalia; order Artiodactyla; family Delphinidae; genus Orcinus; species Orcinus orca. Next base: position 50,520,627 of record NC_064571.1, read on the forward strand.
GTCTCACAGGCAAAACTGAATTCGTTGTCTTCCAACTACCTGCCCATCTGTACAATTACAGATGAAAACTTTGACATCTTTCCCATGCTTGCTTTTATGAAGTAATCTGTTTCTCACTAAATTCCAGAAATGTCTTTCAATCAGTACTGCCCAATAGAAATATAATGTGAGCCTTGTATGTAACTTTAAGTTCTCTAGTAGTCACATTAAAAAGGAAAAAAAACCTCAGATGAAACTAACTTTTAATATATTTTATGTAACTCACTATATCCAAAGTATTATGTTAACATATAATCAATATACATTTTACTATGTTTTATATTATTATTTCATGCTAAATTTTGATATCTAATGTGTGTTTTACACTTATAGTGCCTCTCAATTCAGAATCTAAATTTGCATCAGAAATACTGTATATTTCATAAAATTTCCCACTGGAAGCATAGATTCACATAGCTGAATTATCGTAAACATACTTAAAAGTTTTCCATAATTGAATCAACTATCAGTTTTAAATTTATATCTAACTTAATTACAATTAAATACATTTTGAAATTCAGTTCTTCAGTTCCATTAGCCACATTTCAAGTGCTTAACAGAGCTTTAGAATTTATCTGCTTTAGACGGCTTCCCTGGTGGCGCAGTGGTTGGGGGTCCTCCTGCCGATGCAGGGGACATGGGTTCGTGCCCCGGTCCGGGAGGATCCCACATGCCGCGGAGCGGCTGGGCCCGTGAGCCATGGCCGCTGAGCCTGCGCGTCCAGAGCCTGTGCTCCGCAACGGGAGAGGCCACAACAGTGAGAGGCCCGCGTACCGCAAAAAGAGAAAAAAAACAAAAACAAAAACAAAACACATAGAGTTTATCTGCTTTCTTTGACTCCCATTATTCTTGCCTTAAGTGAATGTCCTTTTCTTGAACTGTTGCACAGACTTCAAACTGTGATCTCTCTGCTCACAAGGTTCTTCTCCTTTCTCATTCAACCCTATACTGCCACCAGAACGATTGTTGTAAAGTAAAAACTTGGTTATTTCAACCTCTGGTTCTAAATATTTCATGGCAGTGGATCTCTCAACCTCTTTTAGTTCAGGACATATCTGACTGATAATATTCAGCCAGCTCTATGAGTAATTGTGCTCACTTAGAGGCAAAAGAAACTCCTAAGTGAACAAAAGCAGGGAGAGTGCGGCACAGAGCCTGAGACTCAACCCATCACTCCTCCCCTTTCCTCTCTGCTCTGCAGGACTGTGTCTCAACTCCTCACTTGCCCCCAGGGCTGTTCAGGGATAGGCATGAATTCTCCATTCAGACTATCAATTTGAAGTCCCTCCATAATATTCATTAGCTATTTTTTCCCAAAGTTTATTTACAGTATGGGGAGAAACTGACTTTCAGTTTTTCAAAATTGTGTGCATAGACACTTAGTAATTTACTTCTCCTGGACAAAGCAAAGTCAATTGTCTGGAAAAGAATCGGTCCCCAAACCCTGTATCACTTTCTCGTAGTCCTTGTACTTTCTTCTGTTTTTGGTGGCAGTTCTGTGAACCAGGCAAAATTTGGGGTTCAGATTAAAGTGTTTAAGTTACGATGGCAGATCCTTTATTTAAGATGAAAAATGTGATGCTGAGCCGCAGTGTCAGGGCGGCGACTTCCATCTATTTTGTGCACCTTTGTATTCCCAGAGTGCAGCTAGAGCCTGGAATTTAGCAAATGAGCAATAAATATTTGTTGAAATAATCTTTTGGTTCTAGAAGCTCTGCCAATTTAAACTGCCTGTGTGCATTCTGAAAATGTTCAGGGGCAATAAATAGCTCAGTGCTGCTCCGATCAAGGGCACGGTCTCCTTTAGGAGAAGTTGGTTTATATTTAACTTGTTAAGTGTGAGTTAGAGATGCAAATCTGAGCTAACTGCTAGCATGTCTCAAATTCATTATGTTGCCTCTTTATAGTTTGGTATCTCGAGGCAAGATTCTGGTGCACCATGCCTTCATTCTGTTGGAGAACCACTAGCCCACAGTGCAAATAGTTCAAAAGCCAAAAACTCCTTAGCTGGACCTGCAATGAATGCAAAATCTGGGCTTCATTTTCGGCTCTATCTCCCGCTGTTCCCCACTCCAACTCAGACATAATCTCATTTTAATATACGTATTTAACAAACCTTTTTTTTTTTAACATCTTTATTGGAGTATAATTGCTTTACAATGGTGTGTTAGTTTCTGCTGTATAACAAAGTGAATCAGCTATACATATACATATATCTCCGTATCTCCTCCCTCTTGCGTCTCCCTCCCACCCTCCCTATCCCACCCCTCTAGGTGGTCACAAAGCACCAAGCTGATCTCCCTGTGCTATGTGGCTGCTTCCCACTATCTATTTTACATTTGGTAGTATATGTATGTCCATGCCACTCTCTCACTTCGTCCCAGCTTCCCCTTCCCCGTGTCCTCAAGTCCATTCTCTATGTCTGTGTCTTTATTCCTGTCCTGCCCCAAGGTTCTTCAGAACCAATTTTTTTTTTTAGATTCCATATATATGTGTTAGCATACAGTATTTGTTTTCTCTTTCTGACTTACTTCACTCTGTATGATAGACTTTTTTAAAGCACTTTTCAAGGCACTTGCAATACAGTCGACTGAGGCGTGGCTTTTGACCTCAAGTATCTTAGAATTTAATGGATGACTTTTATTCTTACGACATATTAGTCACAGAATGTAGGCATAGGCTGATATTCCAAACCTTCCTGCTGTAGAAACACAAAGGTTTTAAGTGTGACATTTATAAAAGCAACCAATAATCACATGACTGTTCTAATTTTACATTTGTTATCCATTTAATACTCATAAAAACCCTACAGTAAAAAATATTATCCTTATTTAGTTAATGAGGAAAGGAGGCACAGGTCACACAGCTAGTAAGCAAAACCAGGATTTGAACTCAGGCAGTCTGACTCCTAAGTCGATGTGCTTAACCTCTGGGCCTTATGTGTGTGGTGCAGGTAATGGTATAGGGGGGCAATCCCTCTTCTGGTTACACCCCACAACTCTGCCTGTGGTCTGTTTAACGCAGCTCTGAAAAGTCAAACAACCTCAGCTTTTAGCATAGCATACATCACTTGAATTACTGAACTTTCCAGACATCAGCTATGTAAACTATTTTCTCTAGTTAAATAAGCACATAGAAAGTTATCTGGTTGACTAGTTGCCTCAAACATTTTGTATTTAGCTAGTTAGCTTTTGTAATTAGTTTGATTTGTAAATTTGGGGTGTACATAATTTTAAAGGCAGAGAACAATTTTCAAAAAATATTTGTACCAATAATGAAATGACAGTCAGCAAAGATAGACCTCCAAAGTGCCTCTGTTCATGTTCATTTCTTTCTTTGAAATATTCCTATTTCCTCTCACTCCTGCTTGCCTTCCTCTCTTTTCTAGTCTGGTGAGTTTCTATTCATCTTTAAGGCCTGGATCATATATTTCATAAATTTGTGAAGCCTTCCTTGGTCCCCTAGGGAATAACTAATCATGTGCTTCTTGGTACTAACATAGCACTTTGTTCTATTTATTTATTTAGTTATGGCTGAGTTGGGTCTTCGTTGCTCTGCACGGGCTTTCTCTAGGTGCGGCAAGCCGGGGGAGGGTGTGTGGCGGGGGCTACTCTTCGTTGTGGTGCGCGAGCTTCTCATTGCGGTGGCTTCTCTTGTTGCTCAGCACAGGCTCTAGACGTGTGAGCTTCACTAGTTGCAGCATGTGGGCTCAGTAGTTGTGCCTCATGGGCTCTAGAGGGCAGCCTCAGTAGTTGTGGCTCATGGGCTTAGTTGCTCTGCGGCATGTGGGATCTTCGTGGACCAGGGCTCGAACCCGTGTCCCCTGCATTGGCAGGCAGATTCTTAACCGCTGCGCCACCAGGGAAGTCCTAGCACTTTGTTCTTAATTCTATTACTTACCATAGTCATGGTTATTTGTTACGTGTCCTTTCAGCACATTAAATTGTGAACTCATCAAGGTCAGTTACCATGTACTATGTATCTTTACATCTCTGTATTTTCAGACAGTAGCACAGTGCTTATGAATACATAGTAATAATATTTATTGATGAAGGAATGCAGGCGTGAGTGAATGGAGCCTTCCTTTTTGGCTTGTGGCCTCCCTTCCCCTCTTGCTGGTAAATTTCCACTGTGGTGCAAGAACTCACATGAGGAGTGCTCTCCTTGGAGCCCAGAATGAGGTAGACTCCCAAAGGTATTGGTGAAAGCATGTGACACTCCTGGGCTCCCCTTTTACAACCTACAGAGGCTTGCACACTTAAGGCAGAGGCCAGAGTGCTGGGGCCTATCCTGAAATGGACTCATTATCCACATGGTATATTTCTCAGGGAAGGAAGACTTCTCTCACGTTAGACCATTGATCAGCCCCACTTCCAGGCTCAAATATTCCAAACAAGTAGTCAGTTCTTTGAGAGTCAGTATGCTTCTTATCTGCTGTCTGTATGATTCTGGGTACTTATATAAAAACATCTGTGATATATTTCCCTGCATTCTGACTTGATGAGAGATGATTAATCCAATTGGAGAGTGAATGAAAAAAACAAACAAAAACCTCCTGTGGTAATCAATCCTAATTGATTAGGGTTGTGGAAGGTAATTAACCTCTACTACCCTGGCAATTTGACCATCTTTTTTTTTTTTTTCCTTCTTCTTCTACTGTGACACTTGTTAAAATGATGGAGGTGAAATTGATTCTCCATTTATTAAAATAGTTTTTAAAAATATTTTAATTAATATATATTAAATGTTCAAAGTTCTAACAGTTAATTATCTTAAGCAGGGTTAAACTCTCCCTTTGAAATCAGGCTTCCTCTGTTTGTTGGCTTAGTAAGAATAATAGCTGAACAATTCTATTTAGCATGTACTGAATGCTTACTGTGGACCAAACACTAAACGCTTTGCATAAAAGTTATATTTCATTTAATATTCACAATAACCCATTGAGGTTTGAATTATTATCTCAATTTTACAGATGAGCAAATTGCATTTTTAAATAGTTGACCCAGATCACATAGCTAGTAAGTAACTGTTCTGACTGCAAAGCCCCATTTTTCTGTTGTGCAAAGGAAAATTTCCGGCTAGCCCAGCTACTTTTTCAAATGATCATTCAATCCAAGTTACCAGTTCTAAATTAGTGAGTCTTTACTGTGTATTACAGTATGACATTCCTTAAGCTTGGGCACAAGCTAGAACTTCTGTGTCCCTCAACACAATGCACTAAATAATAATAGAGTGCCATGACATAGCACATGATATTTGTTTTAAAATTCTTTTAATGGGTGGAATTATAGGTATCATTGTTATTTTTTGAGTTGTGCCTAAATGTGGGACTAAACTAATAACTGTCACAAGAGTATCAGTGGTATGTGCAGATGAATATAAAAATAACCTGCGACGCTCTGGAAACTGGCTGGAGAGAAAACTTTCATCCTTTCCACAGGTTCTAAAGCCAATGCATAAAACCTAGACAGCTCAACCTACTTTTTTTTTTTTTTTTTTTTTCCTAACCAGAAGGCAGGATAGAGTCTCATGTAAATGCGGAGGTGGGGAGGGAATTCGTCTATTGCTTGTATCTCTTGCCAATTGGATATCTTCCCGACAGAAGTGTTCAAAGGAAAAGTATGTCATCCTGTTCATTATTGTTAATTAGTAGTAAAGGCAAGGCTTTGGGAGCTCCGTATCCCACAGGGCATCAGCAGAGAAATGGGGTTGAAATTTTAGCAGTTATATGTGAAGTAAGGTCAGACAGCCTGCCATGTAGGCTTCAGAACCGAGTTCATTTGATCTTTAAAAGAGAGGCATTGCAGAGAAATTTCACATGCAGAAAGAAAAAATTGTAAATTCTAGCTCTCCCACCAATGCCTAATTCACAGCCAGTGGTTAGTTGGTTATTTGCAACTGGCTATTGTGAAGGGTGTTGGATAAATGAAGTGGTTGGGGGTGCTTTTTGGTATTTGAAATTGCAACAGATATTGTTCATTATTATGTGAGGAACATACTGCAGCCATCAGCTTCATGATTAACTAGCTTTTCAATGAACTTTCTCTTCAGTAAACTGTATATGTTATTTAACTGCTCTCTTTTTATTTACTGGCTTTTTTTTTTTTTTGATTCTTCTAACTGTCTAGACATAAACTGGATTCAATAGATTAGTGATGCATAGAATTGGGTCTGCAAGGCCGATAATATTTTATGACAGGCTGTTCAGAGGGAGTTGAATTTTATCTGTTGTTCTATGTCTCTATTTACTTTCCGGAAAAAGACCATATTTTTAATAAATTTTATTTTCTTAGATCATAAAAGTACTTATTGAAAAATTTAAATGCAATGATGAGAATAAAAAGTAAAAGCTGCCTATAATATGACCAACCTTTTTACTGTGGTGTCTAAATTATAATCTTTACTTTTATGCATATACATATATATTTCTTTTCCTTTATATATATGTGTAAATAGTGTATATGCTGACACACTTGAACATTCTTTAAAAAGACAAAATGTTTTTATGTTTTTATATGATACATACTATTCTACAACTTGATTATTCTTATTTAATATATTTTGGGCATCCTGCCACTTTAGAGCATATAATCTCATATTTGCCTCATAGGATCCTACTGCATATATGTACTAAAATTTAGCAAACCATTCCCTAAAGACAGATATTTTGTTTAATTGTTTCAGAATCTTTAGTATTACAAACCAGTAAAAAAATTTTAATCTTATAAAAATAATGTTTCACATATATTAATATATATTTTTAGGAAGATACATTCCTACAAGCAGAACCATTATATTTATTGAAGAGTTGTCCTTCAGGAAAATTGTACTGTTGAACACTCCCACCATCAAATATATATGGATGTCACAAACTGGGGCATTTTAATGTAAAGACAAACTGGCCTCATTATTTCTTAAGACATTGAGCTCTGTAGAATGATTTTCCTTTCTGGCCTCTTTGATTTGAGTGTGTTTACATTTTAATAATAACACTGGTTTAAAGGTGGTACCAAACCCCCATTAGCTTCGGTCACAGGTTTTCTCATATTCTTACAGCATTCATAGAATAACAATAGGCTGAGGAAGTGGGATAAGGAGTTCATGAATCATGTGACTCATTTTAGGAAAGCAACAGCTATACAGTTTTCTGGGATGAGCCAGGCAGGCAAGAGGTTAATGTCCCAGTGGAAGGCACTACTCGTTTCAGAGTCTGCCTTGTGTTGTTCACCTTCTACACATTCCATAATTCTTAACTTTGCCCCCAGTCACTACTTATTTTGATCATGCAGTCCCCAGGAATTGTGCAACCGCAGTGGAACGTGACAGGCTTTTAAATGTATTAATATTGTCAACATTATTGTGGTTAATCTTAATATAACAAACAGAGTAACAACAGATGTGTTCTGCTATTAAGCATTTAGTAAGACATAGATGTCTTAGCTCTTGATAGCCCATTTCAGTGACAGAGTTCTCCAGCCCAGAGAGCAGATTCCATCAAGGGACTGGCTCACATGTTGTGTGGCATTTGATAACGGCTAAGATTGAATTGAAAGGAAGTAAGAGGTTCAGAAGGGAAAAAAAGATGTAGCTATTTAAGTTTTTCACATTCTACATGGGATTTTTGTTTTTTACTTTAGTCTTATTGCATCCATTGTGAGCGAAGTCACAGCGGCTAGAACCACATGTAAAATTTGAGAACCTTTTGGTTAGCTTGCCAGTTTTTTCTTAGTAATGCATGCATATAATTTAAACATGTGAAATATAACCAAAACAATAGTTTGTCTTTGAACTTTTTAAGTTGCTTCCAAAGTGCTACCGCCTTGAGTTTTCCTAATGAAAGGTAAAATTAAAATATGTAACTATGGAGTTTAATAGGCACTAAGAATATTTGATAATGCCATGGCTGTCTATATCATATTCACTAACATATTTAATAGCGGAACAGATGCATCTTGCTGTGGTAACACATGGTACCAAGCAGCAGGGAGTCCCACTTGACAAGTCAGTTTTTATTTTATTTGTTTATTCCAAAACCTTCTCTAATAATCTGAGATTTCAGTGTGTTTTGATTTGTTAGGCAGCAAGCAGATAGGAGGGGTTCTGTTCTCTGCTGTTTGTTTCCAACAGGTTGTTTGGCTTCAAGATACAAAGCCTGTGAGACTCTAAAATCAAGTAACTGGGCAAGATTGGATAAGACACTCAACACACATAACTACATAATAAAATACATGTACCCAATACTAAATGGGTAGGGTATCATCTTCAAGGAAGCTCTGTAATGTTTCATGTCATAGCTTCAAATTAATAAGAAAGTTCTAGCAACCAGCCTCTCAGTAAGTATTAGTTATGTGGGGAGCAGGTTATTTAAGTGTGATGGTTTGTGTGTATGTCTTCTAGTTGCCTTACTTAACTAGCAATAACACTGTCAGCTGAGATGCCCAAGGGAAATTGGGGTTGTTTGGTGTTGCAAGATTTGCTCTCTGAGGAACAATTCTTTGGAGCTTTCCATGAGCTATTTTACAATCCTTTAATTGCTGTGTCTGGGAAAAAACACCTGATACACATTCTAAAGCTAAAATAAGATGGCTCTCTAGCTAATGTATTTTGAGATTCACAGAAAGATGTGAAATTCATAATGGTCCATTTGAAATGGTCTTTACCAAAGATCCTGTCCAGCTGTATTGAAAATTGAAAAAGTGTTGAAATTGGATGCATCTTATTGAACTTTAAGGATTTCTGTTGTGTTTTGTGTGGTGACGGAATTATACTAACCTGGATCTAAATTGTGAAAAAGCTTGGTTCAAATCATATGGAATGTTCTAATACAGTCATCAATTATCTGGACAAGACAAAGCAATTGTAGTTTGAGCTGTTCTGCACTTTTTTCTGACCACCTCCTTTAACAGGGTTTGCATAATTGTCAACTAGGATCTGTTTAAGCATTCACAGTGTTAGTCTTTTCTTGACTCCGTGGCTATTATGCACAATCTATCTTTGCCTTGACAGTCCACGCTAATTCAGTGAATTCGGAGAAGTCCTTTAGGTTTACACAACTGGAAGTACTAATTTCTTTCCACTGCAGGACTGAAGTGTTTCCCCCACTTCAAATTTCACTCTGTTGTAATGGTGAACCTCAAGAAGCCATGGCTGGGGAGTTGGGAAAGCTGATTATGCTTTTTGTTACTGTGACTTGTAATTCACTGTAAGCCTGTCTGTAACAAAATATTCCTAAATAGGTAGTCACTTCAACATCTGTTTTCTGGCCAATAGGACTGAAGAGCTATATCTTTAAGGTAGGATAATAGAATAAGAGATTTGCAAACTCTTAATATAACCTTGTTTTTCTATTTCACATATACTAAGGATATAGGTGTCTCAATAATTATTTATTTTACACTTGATTTGGTTGTTGAGAATAAGGAGTTAATGTACACCTAAACTCATAGGGCTTTTTCATCAACTAGACTTGATGACAAATTATTTTTGGTAAGATGCTCGTATTCTGACTATCTAAGAGTTCTTATTTCCAAACCCAGAGGAACAGTCTTATGTACTAATCAGAATGTTATTCCTCCCTCAGTTGGTACATAGGAAGATGATATTTGAAACAGTGAAAACTGTGTGGATAGCATACAGCTATAGCATAATCACAAAACAAATCATCATCTTTAAGAAATTCTAGAGTTATTTAAATGGCAAGAGAGCTAGATGTAGCTATCTGTTTTCTGCTATATCTGATGGAGAGATGGATCTAAGCCTGTTTGAATATAAGGAAAACAGGTCGCCCTTATTTAAAATCCAAATGAATCTTTGATATATGATAACTATTCACTTGGAGAAATAAAACCTGTAGTTACTGGAGTTGAGTGTATTTAGAACATCACAATGAAGCTGATACCTAAATTCATTGGCAATGGGGAAGAAAAAAGTTGAAGCCTGTTGGTATGTCCTTCTTTTTTTTAAATTGAAGTATAGTTAATTACAATGTTGTGTTAGTTTTGAGTGTACAGCAAAATAATTCAGTTACATATATATACATATATATATATACACACACACATATATATTCTTTTTCAGATTCTTTTGCATTATAGGTTATTGCAAGATATCAGGCATAGTTCCCTGTGCTATACAGTGGGTACTTGTTCTTTACCTATTTTATATATAGTAGTGTGTGTATGTTAACCCCAAACTCCTAATTTATCTCCACCCCCATCTCCTTTGGTAACCATAGTTTTTTTTTTCTATGTCTTGGTATGTCCCTCCTTAAAGCTATTTCAAAAACTTGCAATAAAATTGAGTATTTTTGGAAAGGGTACCTTTGCCTTCCTTGTTTTGCATATAGAAAACAGGAATCTCTAGGCTTTTAAATCAAGGCTAAAATGTTACTAGATATAAAATTGACGTTTTCAGATCCCTGATAAGTTTCAGGACCTGGAAAGGTAGTTCACTTGTATTCTAACCCCTAGTCAAAAACTAAAGATACCCTAAGTTTTAGAAAGTAAATGGATCATACTGTTTATAAGCTATGGCTTGCTGAGGGTTTAGATTCTGAGCCTCCAAGGTAAACAAGCGCCCTTCTACCCAAAACTTTGTGAGTGGAGGAGGCTATAAATTGTTGTAGTTGGGTATGAAGCATGCTGAAGGACTTTGGGATCTGAGAGAAAAAGAGAACCTAAGGAGAATGCAATCAAGTCTCTAGAGTAATGTGATGGGTAGTATTCTATTCTGAGAGAATCATCACGTTTTATAGAGATGATGGGGTTCATACCAGGAACAGGTAGATCTCTCCAGATGGATGTTTAGAGCTAATAGACATCCAGTCCCCACTGGAGATAGGAAGTTTTCATTCGTTCATGAATCATGCATTGAGAACCTTAAAGTGCACAGTACCTTGTTAGTTTCCTGGACTATAATGTGGTTAAGATATTGCACGTGCTTCAATAAAATTGAAGAATAGTAAAGACAGACATTTAAAGAAAGAATTTTAAACTAATGTAATAAAGACCATGATAGAAGCACATAAACTTACAATAGTAGTGTGAAAGAAAGAATCGTGAATTTTGCTGTGGCACCTTAGGGACATCTGTGCAGAGGAGGTCGTGTCAGGCATGTGTGAGTGAGGAGTTGGCCAAACATACAAAAGTAAACAAAGGGACCATCAGAAATAACGTAAACTAAGGTTAAATATGGCATAGGATGTCTTATTAATTGTATGCCCTAGAAAGTAGCCCAGAGTGGCCTCACAAAATGTTTTCTGAGTGAATGGTTAAATGGGAGGCATCTTATCTGGTTTTTCAATAACAATAACTTAGACTGAAAGAAAAGGAGCCAGAAGATTTGAACAGGTGTGCAATTGATGGTATATTACAAAGAGACTTAAGGTAACATCCTAAAGCTTTACTATAAGTGGCTTTCAGGACCACCCTCTGGGTTGTAAAGGTTGTAAAACTTACTTTCAAACAGGCATTCTGCTGAAAAACGTGTTGCACAGACCCACACAGTATGTGGTGTTCCATCCCATCCCAGAACACGTTCTTTGGTTCCCTGTAATTATTAGTTCTGTCCTTCTCTTTAGGCATATCTGAAAGATGATCCAAATTGAGAGTTGAGCCCCTATTTACAGAAGGTTTTTGTATAATTACATTCTTAGAGGTTTTTTTTTTTTTTTTTTTCATTCTTAGAGTTTTAAAGTAAGTAATTACAGATCCAGCCAGATAAATGAAGTTCCTGTGATGTTAGGGATTTTTCCAGGCTTTGTTTTTTCCAATCACTTGGCTGCTCAACTAATTCAGTGGGCACTGATACAGCAGTAACAATGGTATGGGATCATGCTTAATATTTTCCCAACATGATATGCACATTGAACATACTATTCAAAGGTGATGTTTAAACATGTGATTGAGAATAAATTTACTACTTTTTAAACAGTCTTTGCTATTCTTAACATTACCCAAAATTTTCCTGAAAAGTATATTTACTGTGGTACTCATAATCAAGGATTGGGAGAAAAATTATGGAGAATATCAGTAGTATTAGGAGGCCCTGCTTATTATGCTATATCTGTTTCGCTACAATAACCCTTCTGATCCCTTTCTATTACCATATTAATCTTCACTAGTATCTGACCCAGGTATTTTATCAGGATTGTCAAGAACATGACAAGGTCATTGCTTTTGACCCTTCAAGACATTACTAAGAAGCTGTTTTTAGCTACATCTTTTGGCGGCTGCCAACACATAAAATAGATTCTGTCATAGATATTTCTTTACTTTCTAAAAATAATAATGATATTTCACAATACATTCTGTGTAATTAAGACCTCGTGATTATTCTGGACCTGAATTCTCGGCTTTGAGGACAGCAGGTGCATATTTGGCACCCCTCAAATCTGAAATTCACTTTTTGAAATGAAGTTAATGTGATGCCACTGATCATTAAAACCTGACTTGAACTTTCCACTCTACAACATATGCAGAAAATTAATGTGGTAGTTCTACTGTTCCCAGAGCCTGTGGCTTCCTGAGCTCAGTAAAGCACTCTGAATTTTTTAAATTTTTAATGGCTCGGAAACAGAAAGCTAAAAACAAGAAAATGTCTTTTGGCATGTCTTAGTGTCTGTGCATTTACATTTTTTTAAAATGTGGATCTATGTGTTCATTTGGTATCATGAAGATAAAAAGTGACTCAAAGAGATGAATAATTCTGTTTTCTAATTCTAGTTTGTAAATAGTTAAGATATAGGGCTTGAAACCTGTGACTACAACCTCCTCATACAAATTCAAAATCAAAATTTTTAAATTGGACCAGTCCAATACCATGTTGCTATTTCAAAGTAGGGCATCCAGTTCAGATATATTATAATGTTTATAAGCATCAAAACAGTAAAAGTCTAGGCACAATTTATGAACTCATTTGGCTGTAAAATATTTTTTAAAGACTTTTCTGACGTCATCTCTCTGTTTCTACTCCCTCTATTTTTTTGTACTTAGAAGCATAGTTTCTTTAAACATCTAACCAATTTAATCTGAGGTTTAGCCACACCCATTTGTGCAATTGACTTCTATTTTCAGTAACTTATTGATAAATGTTTTATTCTCTAAAGAGTTACCTAATAGGATTAAAATGTTCAAATTACAAATTTGGACAGATTTCCTGTCTAATGCACCTGATGCTGTAACTTCTTTTAACTGTCCTACTTCTAAAACTCCTGTTCCCAATAAAGAATTGTTTGTTGCACTTGCTTTTAGCACCTAAACCACCTGAGTATTAACTGGGGAACCTGAGGAACTATGCTAATTATGTGCTTGCTAAAATTTTCATTGGAGAATTCACTTTGCATAAGGCCTTATGGTTGGCCAAGCTATAGGATACATGCGGTTGCACTGAAGAATAGGCAAAGATAATTGCCTGTTAAATTAAATTATTAATAATAATCCCTTAATTCAGGTGGTCTTGATTTTCCACTATTATTATTAATATGATGATCTCATATTTTATATATTGTTTTATAGTTCAAAGCATTTTACGCATAATGTTTAAAACAACGCCAAAAGATAACAGAAAGCAGTTTTTGTGTCTATTTCATGAATAGGAAAGTGGACCTAGAGCATATAAATGACATGATTAGTAAGAGGATGAACAATGGTGAAAATTCAGGTCTTCTGATTTCAGTTCAATTAATTTTCTACCATACTTTAATTTGTAAATGTTTTTCCCCAGTACTCTTTGATTGAGATAATCTTAGGTACAGGGAACTGTAATATTCGCACTTGATAGGGGTCATGTTAATATGAATGGAATTTATTTGTTGTTCTTGAAGAAGCACATTGACCCATAGCATATGATCTGTATTTATAACTAGTCTCTATTTTAAAATGTACCTCAAGGGTATAATAAAGGCATACTATTCTTTGCTTTCAGAAATCCTTATAATAACCTTTTCCTTTTAATACAAGACTAGAAAGAAGCCAGCATATTCAATCAGATGGGGAAATGGGAGTAGGACTGGGTGGGAGGTAGAATGTAAAGGAACAATAATGCCATTGTAAGAAAAGGTAAAGGAAATGCTCATCAGAAAAAAATAATTCCAACAGTTGGGAGAATATAGAAAGGTAATTGCATAAATGAAGTATTATCTGAAATGAATCTTGTGAGGGTTACAGCCACCTATCTCATTTCTGTGATAGGTAGAATTCAGGCAGTGCTCTGGTTGCAAATCAGTGACCTGGGTATATTAAAGTGAGCTGAGTCCTAGCTATGCAGCATATTTCATTTCACCTTACATCAGTTTATAAAATCAGGTTAATAATACTTCCCTATCTACCTCACAGAATTATTCTGCAGATCAAATGAAATAGAGGATGTGGATGTACTTTGGAACATTAAAAGCATCACAGTGCAGCCTAAAGCTATATGGCTCCCCCAAATCATGCAAGAAAGCAGTTTCATTATCTTAGAGTCAGACTTTGTATGAAATCTAGGGAGATATGCTTAAGAAAGTCTTAAGAACAATCAGAAGAGTTAAGCTTCTATATTTAAAAGCTGGAAGTGCCTAGAATAATGACTGAATTCAAATTACCTTAAAAATACTATTTTATAAGTAGGTAATGGAGTTTTTTTCTATACCTGCCATGATTCCTACTGATATTAGTCATGTTAATGATGACATCAATCTTTTCCTAGGCAAGTATGATCCAAATTATTTGATAAGCTACCCATTGAATACTGAAAGTATGGAAAATAAAGTTGCAGTTTGGATTAGAAAGAGCTGAAAAGATTTAGTCTTAGCGATTTGCTGATGCATCTCTTATGGAAGCCACTTGAAAAAGATAGGCATGTGTGCTAATGTCCCATTTAGGGGCAATAATGCTATGTTCAAGAATGGTCATACTCACAGTGAGAGATTCCCTAGTTCTTCCTAAAGGGTCTTATCCTTGCCCTGGCATGATGAAAATTATCCAGTACCCTTAATGAAAATACAGAACATATCGTTACGTGGTTTGTAAGTGAGATGAGTATTGGAGTCATGGCTAATGTGTGAGTATCCCAAGCTGGGATGAAGTGTCAAATCCAAAACATCACATTGACAGCTATAGAAATGAAGGCCTGCATTTGAGTATAACACAAAGTAAGCAGCAAACAAATAAACTTACACCTTAGTAATCAGCGTAAAGTTAATATAGGTCAGTAGTGTTATGAGCCTATCAAGTAAACTAATCAATTTTAGGATGCATTAAATTTTTAAAAGATGAATTCCCCTTATCTATACTGATCACTCTGCTGGAGTTTTGTGTACTGTTCTGTTTGTCACATTTTCCAAATGGAATATCTTCAGAGGCTAACAGGAGAAAATAAAAAACCATGAAGCCAGGTTAAATTGTAGAATCATCAAAGAACTTAGAAGCAATCAGGATTCTTGGTTATAAGCCCCAAAGGAGAGAACTTGAACAAGTAGGTAACAGCTCGTGGAGACATTATAATTAATTTATTTGGAGAAATATCTAACCGTTGCAGGGGTTTAGAGGTGGAATTGAGTGCCTCAAGAGGTAGTGAGTACCACAAGTCCCCCTGGAGGGGAGTCTGGACAGAATTAAAGCATTAGCTAGCTACTGGACAGAAGGACCTCTAAATCCTATTATATTTTCTCATTATTCTATTGAATAGATATATTGATTATAGCAGAAATGAACAAGCTAAAGGTCATTTACAAATTTAAAAATATGGAGAATGAGATGTGCCACTGTTGTTCTACAAATTGTATGTTCACCATAATTTTTCTTCCCTGTCCTTTGTTATATTCTTCAAGTCATATAGCTTTTACTCATTCATTCAAGACATTCATTAACAAGATGTAAATGTTGCTTAACAAAATGCTGAGTGAATGCAATGTGTAAAGTATTAATCATGTGCAAGCTCCACAAAGGAGAGACAGACAGACAGACACAGAGAGAATGAAAAAATATATAATCTGACAATTAATTTTACAGTTATAGTTAATTTTAAAGTTAAGCATTTTTTCCCACCACAGTATTGGAGAGTGTCCTGTTACAGACCAGGTCAAAAGTCAGGCACCTTTCCTAGTATACTTGGCCTCTGTTACTCAAACTAAGGTTCTTGGTCTCTCAAGAGTGTGCAACACTGTCCTAATGTCAAATGACAACAATCAGCGCCTGTCAGCCATTGTATTGATGTTGATTTCTATTAACCATCATAAAGACAAAACATCTCTTAGGGGAATTAGCAACTGGGAAATCATTTCAAAGACAATATCTTTATTATAACTTTAATCGATGTTTCTCAAACTAGAGTCAGCAGGAACATTCTTGGAGTTTGGAAGTTCTCACTATTGAGAGCTACTATTATCATAAAGACTTGCAGCTGGTCCCTACCTGACCCTTGCAGAGATAGCAATTCACATTTGGCTTCTGTTTGCCCCTGGAAATTTATATCATGCAAGCAGACTGAAAGGTTAAAGGGACAGGGTGGTGTCAACAAAGGCATTTCATTCTGCCCCCACTTCTTTTCCAGATTATCTATTTCCAGATTATCTAGCTTATTTTTGTTTCCTAAGAATACTCGCCTTCCTTTGCTTCTTCCTTTTAAATAAGAGAATTATAGATACCCAGCATCACCATCAACTTTTTTCCAATTTTGATGCTAGAAATGTATATTTGCCATCTATTCAAGTAATAATTACTTTTTGAGAACCTTTAAGTTTGGCGCCTTCTTAGGGGTATAAAACAGAGAACACAATAGACAAAAAAATCCATGCCTTCACAAGAATCATGTTGTAGGCTCACACCCAGGCCTTCAAAATAAGCCATTTAGCTAAAGGGGAATAGTAATGCAATGAGTGAAATAATCTTTGGGATAAAAGTTCTGATATGATCTTTTCTAGGCAAACTCATTTATTTCTTTGCAAATTCAAAATATATTTTGATCGCTAGTTTGAAACTGCTGTTCTATTGATTTTCTACTTTCCTTCTGAGAGTTTCTGTGACATTTATAATGAAAGTAGTATGAGTTAAAACTTTAAAAAGTATAGATTACTCATAAACTTTTTTATTTTTTTTTTTTAAATCACAATTTTTTGGTTCTGGGAAAATGTGCTCAGTGCTCAGTGAATCCCAAGCTTGTAAATTAGATCCAAGGGGACAGTTTCAGGAACAGGAATATAGAGTAGATTCAGTTTGCTAATAAGCAGAATTTTTAGTGTAGCTCCTAAGGCCTTCATAGTGATTTGCTTCCATGAATGAGCAAAAAGGATATGTAGGATTTAGAAGCAGTGCAATTACAGCATTTTCTTGAAATTGTCAAACATCACGTTTATTAAATCTGCAGAAAACAAGTTACCTGTGCTTCTTTTCTCTTTCCTTCTTCTTGATGAGGTAAAATTATTATACATCAAAATAAGTCTGGTTGACTAAGAGATAGTTGGTATTTAGAACTCAAAGTGATAAATGCTAGGTATATAATTGATAGTTCAGAAATTTGCCAATAGATAAATATACTGTACTGATGTTTTGAGTTATTTCTAGACTTGAATATTTATTATGCTGTCATTTTTCAAGTGATAATATTTACCCAAGCAATTATAATTTTCTGTTTGGTTAGAAGAAGGATATTAGAGAGCTGAAGGTTGATATTAACAGCATCATTAATACAGCATTATAATTATTAGTAAACAGAGCATTAATAAAGCTATACTACAGTACTGTAATTATGCATTAATACATCATTAATAAATGCACACAGTGGTCACACAGTTCATTATTACAGAGTTAAGTACAATTAATATTTAAGTCTATGATATTTCTCATCTTACTCTTTTTTTTTTGCGGTATGCGGGCCTCTCACTGTTGTGGCCTCTCCTGTTGTGGAGCACAGGCTCCGGACGCGCAGGGTCAGCGGCCATGGCTCACGGGCCCAGCCGCTCTGCAGCACGTGGGATCCTCCCGGACTGGGGCACGAACCCGTGTCCCCTGCATCGGCAGGCGGACTCCCAACCACTGCGCCACCAGGGAAGACCCTTAATTATTTTTATTGGAACAAGCATAAACAATTTGAAAACACTAAATCACATCTGTTATTTGGTTAATAATAAGACTAAATCAAATTCTTGTTAAATTTCCATGTTTTTACTGGGTAACATACATACTTCAGTGATTAAGAATGTAGGCACTGGGTTCTGATAGAACTGAATAGAAATCCCCTAAAACAATGACTTTCATTTATTTAAGTACCTAAGTCTTGGTCCTGACAGACAGATGCTGGCTGAAGGCAGACCCAGCCCTGGTTCCTCATATGTTTCCTGTCTCCTGGTGGCTACTGTCTGCCTGGAGCAGCTGCTTCACTAGGGCTGTGGCTCCTCTCTGCTTTCAGAATTGGGCTGACAGAGCACTGAGGTTTTCTCAGAAAATCTCAGCAGAGAAGCCCTGCTTTGAAGATGAGAGATGAGACGAGTGTTTCCCTGTCCTGCCAGACCTACAGGGAAGCACAGTCTCTGAAAGTCAAGACTCATGGCTCTTCTTACATTAGGTGTCACTGACCTACAAAGCACTGTGACACGCTGCCTTAATTTTTTAGTCCACAAAATGGGTCACAGGGATCTTGGAGGATAGAATGTGTCTGGTTGGGGTTTGGGAATAAACAGGACCTACAGGAGAACCTCAATATTTCTATACGTCACATTCTCCTGCCGCCCCTTTTTTTTGGGAGTTGAACTGGAAACAGGCAAGCAGCAGGCACGGAAATACACCTTTCATCCTGCTTTCTCAGTGGGCTTTGATCTCATGGGATACTCTCTTGCTAGACTGGCCCTGGTGGCTGGCCTTGGCACCAGTCAGCACTGGGTGGAACTTATAGATACCAGTATACTAGATCTAGATGGCCAAAACTGTTATGAATATCATTACATAACGTTAAAGAATAAATTTGAATTGTGGTCCTGATAGTTTCTCTCTGTTTAATCGTGGGTTACTTAGTTTCTAAATCTCAGTCTTCTCATTTGTAAAACGAGGACTCTAATAATGGGTCTGCCTCACTGGGTTAGACTGAAATGAAATGAAATGAAATAAGGCCTGTGAAGGGCCTAGCATAATGCTTGATGCACCATGAGTACTGAATAAATGGTAGCTATTATCATTTCACATTAATGGCTATTGAATTAGACTCTTTGGCATTTGTTGGTATGTCAGATTCTTAGTGCTCATAGAAACCACTAAGGTCCAGGTCAACTCCCTTCCTCAACCTGAAATAAATGAAACACTAACTTTGCTAGATTTTTTTGCTGAAAATACATAGCTTTGTCAGAGAGCTTGAGAATTCCAGTGGTGAAGGCTATAGAAATACTTATTGGTTGCTCTTTTAATACTTCACAATATTGTAATCTTGTTTCTCCTTGGGTTGTGGGCATGAATTGTCATATTTTTGCCTTAAAGCTTGGGCCAGAATAATTTAGGATGAAGAAATAAGTGGTGTGCAATAAAGTAAAATGTCACGTTTGCTGCAAATTTGAAATGGACATTATAGGTATTTAGTCTTTATGTTAAATGGGGTTGGTGTGAGAAACCTAATGCCTTTTTATAGCTTATTAAAATAGACAAAAATGCCCAAATGTTTTAACGTCAAACATATTAACACAGGAATGTTAACCATATTTTGAGAGATCTCTTAACTCGATATTTTTAAAATATGGGTTAAAGCCACAAAAATTTGTGTTGCCATCAAGTGCAGTTGAATGTGTGATGAGCTTATTCTTGTTGTCCATCAACTTATCTCAGGCCAAAGCTGAGGACGGTAGGTGTTCAGGACCTCCACATGCTAAGTTAGAGGGCTTCTGGGAGGTGAGGTGAGCCACAAGCCCTCCAGACTTTTGAGAGGAGCCAGAACATTTTATTAGATTGGAACACATATTGGAAGAAATGAAACCATTAAGATCTGTTTCTTGAGTTTAGATCTTTAATAATCAGGATACGTTTGTGGAGACAACTGGTATGCTTGAAAGAACATAGATAGCCTTTGAAGTAATACTTTATTCAAATTCAAGTTACCTCATATACTAGCTATGGCACCTTAAGCCATCTAATATCTGCAACCCTCTGTTTCCTTATTGCTAAAATTGCAACAATAATGCCAAATTCCTTTAAGACTATTAAGGGAAATAGTATAAATTAAGCTACCATAATGGAGTATAATACATATCTGCAAATAGAAGATTTTTTCCCCAGTGTGCATAAGGGATTATTCAAAAGGTGAGCTGGAGAGAGATTGTTTTCAAAAGTTCATTTGGTGACAAAGTAGGGAAATATGAAAAGTATTTCAACAGCGATTTAATGGTACTTTTCTACTTATACTCTTAATAGATTCATATATCTCTTCTAACCTGAGAAGATTTTTTTATTTTTTATGTCAGGCAGATAAAATGTGGCGATTAGTTTTAGTGAACACAATCTTACTGCTCCTAAAATTTAGCGCTCTACATTGATGAATCTTGTTTACTTTATGTCATTAAGTTCATGGTGAATTTCATCATCTAAAATACTTTTCTGAATTTATTCTGAGTATGTATCTTCTCTGGGAAAAGGGTGCTAGGAGAGAACCTATTTTAAACCTAATGTATACTTAGGATATAGGTTTCAGTATTGCCAAATGGCTCTAAAGTGGGCAGTACTCAGGTTCACGGAGATAGATATAGATACCAAGTTCATTGGATTCATAATATATAAAACATTATATATTAAATACACATATATAAATTATGTATTTTATATGTTACAGATATTATACATTAATTCATGTTGTTAACATTTTAACAAGTGACAAGTTTTTAAACATGATGTGAAAATTAGATCAAGGCTAAACAAATACAACCTTGCAGACGTTATTTCAGATGCTTAGCCTAAGAGCGCATAATGTCTAGGCTTATTCGGAGACCCAGGTAATTTTATACCTGCTGTGTGAGGTGTGATTATTGCAGAGGATGTTGTATACTGGTACTCAGGTTTAAGTACATGATATGGCCACCAAGGAGGGAAAGGAACTAGGCTGTCGAAAGGAATATAATAAGGAGAAATGGATTGAAATTAAATCAGGATGATTTCAGCTGACTAGAAAGAAAAAATGTCCTCTGAGATCTTATTATCTTCTGACATACTCTCACATGGGAAATAGTGAAAATGCCAAAAGTGGATAATTTTAAATTGGCCTGACCACCTAATGAAGACTTTTAACTGCAAGGACCTGCCCTAAAACTGGTTTTCAAAGTCCTAGCTAGAAAAAATTAATGTGTATGTGTCTATGTGTGTGTGTATAAATTTATTATTTTGTATATATACTTACATGAATTCACACATATAATTTTTGCAGAGGAAAATTTTGCAAGTAAGGAAGTTTTCTAGAAATTCCTTTGGGTGATAGGGGTTGACATTTTGTTTGCTTTTAAAAAGCTTTATTGAAATATAATTCACGTATCATGTAGTTCACTCTTTCAAAGTATGTAGTTCAGTGTTTTTTAGTACACTCACAGAGCTGTGCAACTATCACCGACCTTGAATTTAAAACATTTTTCTACTCCTCAGAAGAAACCCCTCTCCTTCCCTCTCCCAAGCCCTAAGCTACCACTACTTTCTGACCCCATTCCTTTGCTTATTCTGACATTTCCTATAAATAGAATCACACAATATGTGGTCTTTTAGGAATGGCTTCTTTCATTTAGCGTAATGTTTACAGGGTTCATCCATGTAAAAATGTAGCACGGATAACTTCATTCTTTTCAACACTAAGTAATATTACATTGTATGGATATACCACATTTTGTCTATCAGTTAAATGGACATGTGGATTGATTTATTTTTTGGCTATCATGAATAATGCTTCTATGAACATTTACATACAAGTTTTTGTGTGGATAGTGATTAGCTTGTGTGTGTGTGTGTGTGTGTGTAATTTTACAGTATATATTCTCTACATTGTGATTTGGGGATCTCTGAAAGAATTGAAATGAACTACAATGTATATTTAAAATTTAAAAATACTTAATATCAGAGCCAGTGTTTTTGTGTCGTTTTCTACCGATGGTTAATATCTATTCTTACAGTGGATGTAAGAGTGAATTATCTCTTGGGGTTACAGGAAAGGGGAAGATATTTTAATATCAAACCTTTATGCATTACATCACTTTCCATTTTTATGGCACGTTCACCCATATTCTAGGGCACATACGATCATCTCCATTTTTCAGATAATAAAAGTAATATGCAAAGCTGCTCACAAGTGTCCAAAGTCACATGATGTATTAAGGGCAGAATTTCCATGAAATACAATTGTTTGATGTTTAGTTCAATATATCTGGGTTTTGTCTCTTACATGTGTGTAACTTGGCTGAGATACTTAATCTTTCCAAGCATCATTTTCCTTGATAATAATTACCTCACATATAAGATTATTATTGGGTGAAAATGGAACAGTTCATGTACAACTTTGTAAATTTTACATGCATAATAAGTGTACAATAGAGATTCGTGGTTGTAGTAACAGCACCAGAAGTAACAGTAGTCATAATAATAACTGAGATTAAAACTCTGATTTTATGATAACTAATTCAGAATTTTTTGGTACACAAGACTACATTTATGTAATTGGCTTGCCATTTGGCTATTTTTGGCCACCTTGTGTGTATAATTTCACACCTTCTCTTTGCCCAAATATAGTCCAAATGCCAAGATTTATTCACATACATGAAATCACACACATCCGTATACAAATTGAGTGGCCCAAAATAAGTACCCAACCAAATGGTAAGTCATATCCAGAAAGGTTTATACACACACACACACACACACACACACACAACTGAAATACCAATTCATGTAACACTTCTCATTTTTAAGGCACCTTTTAAAGGTTGATGTTCTCACTGCACCCAGGGAGCAGCACATTAGTCAGTGGTCTAATGTCATGGAAATAAACAACTTGGAAAGCTTGAAGGACCAACAGAGCCAAAATCTACACTTGAATTAGAAGGTCGTCTTTTGTATCTGTTAGCCCTTTTCTTATATTTCTTACACACACACACACAAATACATGTATACATATATATTTCTTATATTTTTAAAATTTAAATGAATGCTTTCTTTGTTAAAGGAAATTTGAAAAAAAAAAAATTAAAAGGAGAAGATAGCCATGGACAACAACATCACTCAAAACCAGGCTATTTATTTTCTTTCAAACTTTAATTGCAGATAATTGGCTTATACCAACTCTACAATTTTGAATGCTGCTTTTAAAAATTAACTTGATAGTAGCAGCATTTTATGTTATTTTGGTCCTTATTAGCATAAGATTAAAGGCTGGTTGTTGGGAGTTGTTCTCCCATGGTGGATTTCTCATATGTAGGTTTAGGTTCACTTTAGTGAACTTTGGGTTGAAAGCTTCATAACCCATGATTAGAAATTTGAAAATTTGTGAAAAGAATATTTTGTGAAACATTTCACATAGTATTATGTTGAAATTTCTTAGATTCAGAATGTATTTTTTCCTAAGCACCGTGGAGTTAAGAATTATTTTTCTCCAGTAAAACTGATCCAATCACTGCTGCTAGGAGTAAGAAAGCCTAATTTCATGTGCTGAAGCTGTTGAACAACTTTCAGCTCTAAGGGGTAAAAAAGAAGAAAAAGAAAAGAACTATAGATTTTTGTAGGTATTTCTTTGAAATACTATTTTGAAAGTATAACGTACATAATGTTACACAAATAATAGAACATATATCTATACTTGTCCTCCATCCACATGGCTGAGACATATAAAGTTAATCTTTTCATCCTAAGAATACAGACTTCCACAACATTTTGATATCTTTTGTGGATTAAAAACAGGATCTCCATGATGTCTAGGGTAGAATTATATGCATGATTACAACTTTGTGCCAATAGATAGTATCCAAAGAGCAGGGCAAAACTTAACCTACTGTCTAGAATAACCCCTGGAAAAATCCATATATAGCAATTCAAAAGGTAAGAGGGTTCAAGGGGAAAAGGAAAAGATAAATGGCAAAGTTAAGATTTGAACTCCCTACTGTCTTTACTCAAACATGATGCTCTTAATCACTATAGTAGACTATACCTACAGCTCATTCCTCAAAACTATGCATACCATAAATTATATGTAAAAAATGTACAAAAACAAACACAAATATGTTCTCGTACTTCCTTGTCTATCCTGGAATGACATGTGTGCTTAACAGGAACTGCATACAATCCAATTTGAAAATCTATATGATACCTTTCTGATAAAGGAGAATGAAAAGTAATTTATAATAGTAGTTATAAAATAATACATATATTTTAGTACGTTAATACTTGGGGATAACACAAGAGAAAACTCATTTAATTAGTCATTTGCTTGCACCTATACACAGAATCACTGTGAATGTGACAGCCACAAATACAGTCTAATAAGATATGTTAAATAATCAACTCAGTTACCATGTGTGGCGTTGCAGTCAATGCTCTGATTTTCTGATATAACGAACAAATCTCGTTAAGTTCAGAAAAACATAAAACAATAATAACAACCAAAGTTTAAGTTTTTCTTGATTAATACCATAGATGAATTCCTGGAAAATTCAGTTTATATAAAACCCATGCAAAAAACTGTTTATATGTGAAACAGACTTAAGTTCTAGACTCAGATGATTATAAATCGATTTTTTTTTTACCTACATGAATATCCAGAGAAACAGTCAAAATTTATATAGGATGTAGGACACTTTTTTTGTGGGGCAGGACCTTAATAGGCATTGGCGTATGTCTACTAGGGTACCTGATTCTACCTATTGAATTTGAATATAACCCCCTCATAATGTAACTTTACAAACGCAGTCTAACGTTTTCAAGAATGCCTTCTAGGGACTGATACCACCTTCAGTGAAGTCCACTTATATATCCTGTACCATAAAGTTTTTGTTCACTATTGTAACCTAGCACCTGGCCCTGTGTCTGGCACATAGTAGCAGTTTAATAAATAGTTCTTTAGTGAATGAACACAAGGGTGTTCATTTTACTTACACGGCATTTTTCATCTTCTCTTAGATAATGACCACAAATTTGCATTTTCAACGCTGACCTCTCTTCTGAGCTCCACAAAACAAACAAAAAAAGAAATAGTTAAAAACGCAATTTCAACATTAGACTTATACTATAAAGAGGAAAATTTATTTGTCTACAAGTACCTCAACCCTTCAAACACAGACCTTGGTACAAAAACAGTGTTTAGTAATAATAGAAGACATATTCAAGAACATGAAGATCCATGTCAAAAACTGTAGAGCTGATTTGATTGTTGGTTTTTCAGAGTTGGTGTTTCCTAAATTGTTAAGAAAAAGTTAGGCCACTTTAACTTGCTGTTGTTACCTTTGTAAAACTCAAGGAAAGTAGTTATTCCTCTTTGACTTGAGTCTAAGAATACCGAGTGTTCAATCTTTGACCCTAAGAACTCAATTATTACTTTAATTCAGTTATCAGAAGCCCTGACAATAGGTTTGTTAGCTCCTCACCTGCACTGCGACCTTGTTTCTTCAGGCTGGTCATCGTTTTTCCGTCCATCGTGCCCTTTCAGGCTACGGGAGATCTTTCTGCCATTTCCTGGGCTGCCCTCTCTGGGACCTTCAATTCCTTCTCCCAGTGACATCCAGCAATTCTTAATCTACAGGCCTGCATTCTGTTTACTCTACCAACCCCATCCCAGATTGTTGACTGTTGCCATAGGATTAAAAAAAGGGAAAGAAACAAAAAACATGGTAATTGGTTCCACTTAAAATTCATACTTTTCCACATTCTAATGTCACTTGCTACCAAAGACTTTGCATTTAGTTTTACTATCGAGGTTGAAGCTATTTCGTCTGTCTTCCCTAATCTTTTCCCATATCTACCTGTTATTACATGCACTTGGAGTATTTTAAAAATATTCTTTACATTCATCCATAAGCTTCTCTTAAGACTGTTTTTTATCCTAGAAACATATTAATGAAGCCAAACATGTGAGACAGGATAACAAAGGCACCAGTGGTCCCAGAAAAGACTCAAGTGAAATAGCCTACTTTCCCTTCCTACCTGTCACTTGTATTTATCATCAGTGTGTTCAATGCTAAATTATTTTGTAATTCTTCCTGTAGTCATTCATTTGTAACGAATCTTCCCTTCCTTTCATTCACCATAACCCTCTGTTTATTTTGTGTGTACCGTCTATCATAGTACACCAAGTGTAGTGCCTGTGTATGAGCGTCTCTTTTCCCCTTTAACTTATGCCGTCTTCGAGACTGAAAAATAAGAGGCATAGTGCCTTGCACAGAGGAACTATTCAATGATTATTTATTGAATAAGAGTAGACTTGTTGGTCTTAGAAATCATGGGTGGGAGAAAATACAATTTAAAAAAATTAAATATAGGTAGCAAAGAAGAAAACGACAAAGCAATGAACTGAAAACAGTGTGATGTCATGCCTGTGAGTCAGCCACCCTGGAGCAGATCCTCCAGCTGCATTCAAGCTGACTCCGGCCACAGTCCAACTCTCCACTGCACTCTGCTGAGCCTCTGAGCCAGAACTGCTCAGTTAAGCTCTTCCTGAATTACTGGCCCACAGAAACAGTGTGGATGATACATTTTATTATAGGTTTAAGCCACTTAGTTTTCTGTTTATTATACAACAATAGATAACTAATATACCCGTTTTTCCTAATGAATCTAGTTCAATGAGATGTGGAGTATCTTCTGTAAATGCAGAAGAAATAACTTGTGAGAGAAAGCACTGAGTGAATAATTTTAGATTATTAGTACCTAATGCATTACGGTCCCTAGAGCTACATGGATTTAAAGCTTCACTGGAGCCTTGACCTTTAGGGACACTTGAGGTGATAGTTACACGTAAGCACTCATGTATGACATCTTTCACTGAATCCTAACAATATTATTGTCCCTATTATTTGTTTGTAGACATTGTCATTAACCACCTTAGATTCCAGTTTAATGGATTGACGTAGAGCCCTAGTGTCACCATTGTTTAGTGCCTCTCAGGGGATGCTATTGTGTAGCCCAGGTTGAGAATCACTGAACTACTTTCTGATGATTATATTTTATGCTTCCCAGTATATTCTTGCGTAGCAGTGAGCATGCTGTTTACCTCTTTGCATAGCACTTGGCACAGTGCCTTGGATGGAGTAGGAAGCCAATAGCTATTTGTTTACTGATCTTATGCAGCACAATACACCTTGAAAACAGTACTTGAGAGGACATTAAATATCAGTCTCAGAAATTAGTCAGTGAGCGTTAGCAATAGGAAAAAAACAGAGAAGACCTAGTTAAAAAGGAGGACCAGGGGAAAGAAGGGAGGTCTTTTCAAAGGTAAATACTATACCTTCACTTTTTAGGTGGCGCATTCTTATTTAGTGTAGACTGATAGAAAGAAAAAAGGAAAAAGAAAAAA
Organism: Orcinus orca; assembly: GCF_937001465.1. Classification (NCBI taxonomy): domain Eukaryota; kingdom Metazoa; phylum Chordata; class Mammalia; order Artiodactyla; family Delphinidae; genus Orcinus; species Orcinus orca. The sequence continues at coordinate 50,548,146 of NC_064571.1, forward strand.
AAAAAACAGCAAGGATGACGAGAAAGAAGAGAGGAGGGGGGCAAGACACTGCTAACCTAATACAAGTTTCATGGTCTCCAGAAAGTTCTTCGGAATGGTTTAAATTTTGTTCTTACTTTTGAAAACCATAGTTCAGTGCACCAAGATTCTATTTCATTCATTGTGTCTGGGTTGTATTTACTTCTTATAGAAATGGTCTAGAGGAAACCAAATGATAGTGTTCCAGATTGCTATAAAACCTTGGATATATTGGACGTTTTTGACATTAATGTTAGCTAGTGGGAGAAAAAAGCTCTGAGATTTTTAGAAGGGTTATACCAATGAGAGCCTGTTCAGCTTTCTCTCAGTAAATTGTGTGTAGCTATCTGCAGGCTTGTCACAATGCTTGCCAAAACATTGCTCACTTTATGTTATAGTTAGAAAAATTCAGATTCACAATTATGGTGTTCTCTTCCATGTTTTAGGTCAAGACTAGTCTCTCTGAAAGAATATTAATAGCTTCGAAGACTTTATTTCATTGTAGAAATATTAATGAGGCATATTCATTGTGATTCCAGACAGCAGATAAAACAGTTAAAGCAGCAGAAATGATGCTGGGTTTAGAAGCAGTTATTACAGCTAAGATTAAGAGTTCATCTAGATTCCCAAGAAATAAGTCTAGTAGGCAGCAAATGATATGATATACATTTATGGGCTGTTAAGTATTGCAGAGAGCTTCCAGTAGGTATTGTTTATTGATGTGTATTTTGATTGCTAAATCAAAATATTTATAACAATAGGTAATGAGTAGATTGTCATTTATAAACTATAGAGTAATAAAAAATGAAAAAGGGATTATTAGCTGAGTCCAGCGGTATTGTATAACTGCCTCTTAATGGGTTCTCCCCTCATCTACTTTCTCATTGCAGACATTGTGAATCATAATAGAAGGCTGTGGGCATGTTAGAAAAATTTGTCCAGAAACAGTAATAAAATTACAGTATTCTAATGACTGATTTTCTGGGATGAATTTTCCACTTTTCTTTTATGAGATTGCCCAGACAAAGAGAATAAATTGCATTTAGTGCAGTCTCTCAGGAAGAAATATGTCTCTTTTTTAGGAAAAGAGAAGTGGACCGTCTTGTATCATTCGGTCGGTTAATGTACTTGTTCCTATACCTCAAAGTGATGTCATAAATTATAAAAATGTGATTGCATGCTCTCTTGCCACTCTTGGAAAGAATTCATGGACAAATCCTTCATTGAAATAGCATTAAGACTTTGGCTTGCACTAAAATATTTAAATAAAGACACGAATATACTCATCATTCACTTGTTAATGTCAGAGAGAGAATGATTGTAAGAGAGAGAGAGAGAGAGATCTCACTTAGGCACACGTGTACTTCCTTATATTTGTTTTATTTCCTTATGTAAACCATAAGCCTTTAACATTCTTAAATGCAAATTTCTTTTCCTTTTTGGTTTTCAAAAAGAATATATTTCTCTGAGAGGCGGTGACTAAATTGAAGCAAGCCTGATTTCAAAATATGATTTCTAAAATGCTAGTTTTTTTTCAAGTCTTTACAGAAATCTTGGGACTGAAGTCATTCTAATGAAATCTGGAGCCAGTGATAGATATGTGAACCTTTGGATTTAATCTCTCCAAACATATTTCTGACTAGAAGCAATTTTGTTTTGTTTCCTCCAACTAATGTGAAATCAAATTGTCCTGTAAATATATATTTTGGTGAGAAATGGTATACCTCAATGACAGGTGCTAATTGGAGGCTCTGTGAAAAGTTGCACAGAAAAGAGTGATCGTTCCACCCAGTCAGGTCCTCAGCTCTGGGCCTTCATGATGCTTCATTGTGATAACACAGCAGTCATTCCATCCGTGGGCAACCACTGGGGAGTACTGGCCAGTTTGTGTACCACTGTGGCTCTGGGGACAAAGGCAAGTCTTTTGTCTTTGGAGATATACCTATACTCTAAAATTCACTGAATGTATATATTGATAAACAATCACCTACCCAAGAGGGTTCTTCAGAAGAAAGGAATCATGCAGTGTAACTAGGTAAAATTTTCAAAACACGTGAGACCATGTAAAATTTGAACCTTGAGATCTCACATGAAGCAAATATTTTAGCATGATTTATACTAAGGGATAATCCAGAGTGGGTTGGTTTGTTTGTTGGTTTGTTTGTTGGAAAATACAAAGGAGTTGGGAAGATGTGTGATGCAGTAGGGAGAGCACTGGAATGAAACATTACAGCAGTGTTTCTCTCCTGTGTGTGATCCTGGCAAGCTTTATGACCTTGGACAAGTCACTTTACCCCAGGGCCTCATCCTATAGAATGTGTGGACTGGATTAAATGGTCTCAGTGATCCATTCTTTTCCTAACAATCTAAGGCTTCATGTGAATGAGCATGCCAGCTGCTAGATTCTTTATTCCTTTGAGCCTTCATAATAACCTCAGGAAACCTAAAGCTACAGTATTGCTGTTTGGTGATGCAGTACCCCATGGATGATCTGAGGGCTTGGTGTTTATGTAAACCATGTTCCATGATGATGCAGGTGAATAGTGGCATAGGGAGAGTAGACAGTTTGCCATAAAATGAAGAAGAAATTGTTGTAAAACTTGTAGTGCAGCTGGATAAAAACTATGAAAAGACAAGCAGTTTAGCTTAATAACCAATCAAGATTTCTTTTTCTATTGAAAAGATTACAAATATATGTGGAAAGGCCAACTTTTTGCATTTTTTATTGTTTCTATAAAATGGATATAAATAACAAAGGATCTATGAATCTGTGTTGTTTCCCTGATACATTTTTTTTAAATGAAGTTGAGTTTTAAATACTTTAACTTGAAATGCTAAAAAGCAAAGTGTAGTTTTGTGACTAGACTTGCAAGAAGGCATTTAAAATAATCTTCATTTTCTTATGTTGTAGCCCACAAGCTAATGAGGGGTTTGGTAGGTGTTGAGCAGCTGTGATAGCAGCATGTCTCTTTATTTATTGATGAAAATCCCACTGGAGAATTGTCTGGAATAGAAAAATAGCTCAAACCATGTCTGTGCTGAATGGGAGAAAATATACAAAGGGGAAGAAAAGCTTACAAGAGAGAATAGGCGACTGCTGATCACTGGTATCATCTTTAGAAAGAAGTCATCAAGGATGAAAATGTGAGATTTGGAGATTAATGAAAAAGTAAAACTTTTTTTAAAAAATATAAGAAAAAAAATAATCCAGTGAGAGGGGAAAGGTTGCATTAATTCAGTGTCTTTAACATAGACATAAAAAATATCATTACGTTCTAAGTGAATTAAAAGATCACTCTGATTCATCCATTTTTTTGTGCTGGAAGCTGCCCTACAGAATATCTATGCCAACTTCTTCATTTTTGGATGTGGTAACCAAGTCCCTAAGAAACTGCTTAAGAGTCCATGATCAATTGCTAAATTAATGTGCAGATAAGAATATGTCCCCAGACGCCCAGACAGAACTCCAGGTTCCCAGTCAAGTGTCTAGCCCCTTTCCTAGATGACAAAATAGGATGGAAAGGGTTTACACTCAGACAGCAAGCATTGGTTATTTGATCTCAAGGACTTTTTCTCTTTGAAATCAAGCACAGTAAAATTTTCTGAGAGAAAGTCTACCAGGAAAATTCTGTGCATGTTACTCCACCACTTGATAAAGCATTTTAAAGTATAAAAGTTGGACGTTAAAGAACAGTATTAAATTTATTAGTTGAGGGAATGTAGATACACTTTTTGTATATATGGAATATGTTTATGTACATTTAACTGTATATCTGCCTGTACCCTGTGTATTTTCTTGTCTTACCTCTATGTTGATTGTGCCAATATTAACTGTACTTGCTGATTGATTATGAGGGTGGTGCGTGGTAGAAATAAACCATAGAAAATTATTTGATATGGAGCATCTCAAAGTGTGACTAACACATTAGATGACCATGCAAACTTTACTAAAATTTAAAAGATGTAAACATACGTTCTTTGCCGTACCACTTTTGGTGGTGTTAGGAAATTTCTCTGAAATTCTAAGAAGTAACAATGTCTTACCATTATAGAACAATGGCATCTTAAGGCATTTCTCAGCTGTAGAAATTAGGACGCTTTTCGACTTCAGGGAGTGATTCTACCACAAACACAGATACGGTAAGAAATGGCATCCAAGGAGTTGACTCCAGACAGTAGCACTGATGCTATATCCTGCCTTTACATTCCTTTCTACTGGCTCTAGAATAAGAATAGAAACTATATTAATATTATATTTTAAATCATTAATATTATAAGTTGCTTTAACAGTAATAGAAAGTTGGATTATTATACAATTCCATTATCAGGTAATATTTCTGTCTTTCCATTAAAACAGTCACTCAGGCACAGTTATTGCCGGTTTCTCAGTCTACACAACAAAATAACAAGCAATCATGGAAATGCCTGGCAGGGAAGGGAGAGGGGAGTAAGAATCAAAAATAATGGGGCTTCCCTGGTGGCGCAGTGGTTGGGAGCCCGCCTGCCGATGCAGGGGACGCGGGTTCGTGCCCTGGTCTGGGAGGATCCCACATGCCACAAAGCGGCTGGGCCCGTGAGCCATGGCCACTGGGCCTGCGCATCCAGAGCCTGTGCTCTGCAGCGGGAGAGGCCACAGCAGTGAGAGGCCCGCGTACCGCAAAAAATAATAATATAAATAAATAAATAAATAAATAATGCCAGGGCAAAAATCTGTCTTTGTAAGATTACCTTTTACTTGTTATGTATAAAATGGTAAATATTTTAAAGAGCCTATTTCTCCTCACTGTCTAAACAGAGCTGTAGTATTAAGAGGAAATTTAAAAAGTGATATTACAAATATGCAGTGTAATAGACCATGAGTCTATAAAATGGAAATGGCTGTTGCAGTTTAGCACAGAATGCAAATCACTATTGAAACACTGCAGTTTGTTATATTATGAGCAGTCAGAGATCATGCATAATGCAATGGGAAAAAAGGGAGCAGCCTGATCACACACCATCATTTTAACCTGATTCTGTGCCATGAAGAATTGATCTTTGAAGTGATCTCTGGTGAGGTTTGGCCGGATGCAAGTAGCTTCTGCAGGGGAATATGTTTGGTTCTCATTTTGCATCTTCTGCATATTTATAGAATACGGAATAAGAATGATTTTAATTATGCATGGGTTGAACTTCAGTCCAGGATATGTTTGAGGTCTTAACTGTTCAGGTGAAAATAGACTTCCACAGATTATCCAGTTGCTCTGTCAATGGACAGAAAAAATGGTTCTGTGTAAACTCTTCATCTGCAGAGCCAATATTAACTTGACACTTTTTTTTTTTGCGGTACGTGGGCCTCTTACTGTTGTGGCCCCTCCCGCTGCGGAGCACAGGCTCAGCGGCCATGGCTCATGGGCCCAGCCGCTCCACGGCATGTGGGATCCTCCCGGACTGGGTCACGAACCTGTGTCCCCTGCATCGGCAGGCGGACTCTCAACCACTGCGCCACCAGGGAAGCCCAACTTGACACTTTTATTCTTTCTAAAGATGGCCTCAAATTGATCATAAAGTCAAGTTTTATAGCTTTCATTCTGTCATTTAAAGTTGTTTTCAGGAAGTGTAAAAACAGGTAAAGTTAATTGTTGTTCCTTAATGAACAGAGAGGGGAAAATAGATCATAATCAAACCTCTCTAAATTGCACTAGGTCATGGGTGTCCCTTTGGATCACCATCACTAAATGAACCTCTAATTCATCTTGAATTCCTGTAGACATTTCTTAGAAAAGCCCATTGCCATGGAAATCACATAATTAAATTGTCCAAATTGAGTAAAGTACAACCCAGAGAGGTTAAGGAACTCATCTAATGTCATAGGGCAGCGATGATACTCAGATTCAAGTCTTCTAACTTCCAAATATTCTCTTTCAAAGGAAAGTGTCACATCTTTAGAATGCTAGTCCATGTATAAACTGTGGCACTTAATGTTATTTGTAAAGTTGAAGGATGGAAGAGTAAAGATGTTGAAATAAGTTCTTGAATTTTTAATAAAATTTAGGGAAAATTTGTAGACCACCTTTGGCATAAGGGTAGCTAGAAATTATATATCTGTATTCCCTTATTTGTATATGACATTTAGCCTTTAGGGTAAGCTCATAATATGGTAAAGTGATGCTTAAAGCCTCAAGAAAATGTCCATACATGATACCTGGACTCTTTCATCAGCTGCAGGAAAACTAGTGAATCACTGCAGCTTTCGAGCTAAGCTGTGGCTGATTAACGCAGACGTGGACAAGTTTGAAAATGGGAACCTTGGGACCAAAAAATTCAGGTGTAGATTAACTTAAATTAGTTCACATTTGGATGAATTTCTGTAACATCCACTCTAGCACTGCATAATTGGAGCCAGACTGCCTGGGTCCAAGTGCAGTTCCCCCATATTCCGATGGTGTGACCAGGATAGCCAGTTAAATAGGTGAAGTCACTTAACTCATAGGGTTGTTGTTAGGACAAAAGGAATTAAAGTACATAACAGATAGATAGTAATCACTGGGTAAGTATTAGCTGTTACTAATAGTAGTAATGGTGGTATTATCACTATGAATAGTGCAGGATCCACATTTGTTTTCTCGAAGTAGTTGATACAATCACTTTCAAATTGCCCAACTTTTTTTTCCAAATTAGAAGATAATATGTCCTTGAGATACATTTGTGGTCACAAAATGATAATGGATGTAAAATATTAAAAGAAAATTATGTCATTAACTGGTCCCATTATTCTATGAGTACCTTATTATTAATTGAAAAATTTTATAATAGATACCTTTGAAGTACTAATCCTAGTGCTTAATATATGAAAGGTAAGTTTCCAGTTTAAAAGAAAATTAGATATTAGTGACACCATAAATTGCAAGCTTTATTCAGGGCAATAGAAGCAGATGCACCGATTGAACAATTTTTTTTTTAAATTTTTTTCTTATTTATTTATTTTTAATTTATTTATTTTTGGCTGCGTTGGGTCCTTGTTTCTGCACGCAGGCTTTCTCCAGTTGCAGCGAGCGGGGGCTATTCTTCACTGCAGTGTGTGGACCTCTCATTGCAGTGGCCTCTCTTGTCGCGGAGCATGGGCTCTAGGCGTGTGGGCTTCAGTAGTTGTGGCCCTCCGGCTCTAGAGCGCAGGCCCAGCAGCCATGGCACATGGGCCCAGCTGCTCTGTGGTGTGTGGGATCCTCCCAGACCGGGGCTCGAACCCATGCCCCCCATCTTGGCAGGCAGATTCCCAACCACTACGCCACCAGGGAAGCCCTGAACAGTTTTTTTTTTTTTTTTTTTTTTGCGGTACGCGGGCCTCTCACTGTTGTGGCCTCTCCCGCTGCGGAGCACAGCCTCCGGACGCGCAGGCTCAGCGGCCATAGCTCACGGGCCCAGCCGCTCCGCAGCATGTGGGATCCTCCCAGACCAGGGCACGAACCTGTGTCCCCTGCATCGGCAGGCGGACTCTCAACCACTGTGCCACCAGGGAAGCCCCCCTGAACAGTTTTTATATGTTGCCAGTGGTGGCAGAAGAGGGAACAGTCTACCCGAGGCTATATGTAATATTGATCAGTAATATGCTACAGTTTATGAATATCACTAAAAATTGCTAAGAATCAAGATGTAGGAGGAAATGGTAAATAGCTGAGCAGTTGTACAGCAGCTTTGTTTAATAAGTAAAGGAAAAAGAAATCATAAGATATGAGTTGAGCAATACTGGAGCATGCACAAACTCTAAATACTTTATTAAAAGCTGAATTTGATACATTTAGAGAAACCAAGAAGTCTTTTATTTTTGTGGTTTTTGTTTTGAAGTAATTTGTTTAATCAGTGTTATGCAGCCACTATTCTGTTGCTGGTGAAGATAGGAAGGAACTTCAAAAATTGAATTATGTTTATGAAAATGAATAAAGCAAACATGTTAACTAATTAAGTACAACTGAATAAAAAGAAGAAAATAATATTACTGTACAAGAACATTGACTCTGTAGCAAAAGGAAAATTCTGTCCTTTATATAAGAATAGTGATCTTGTAAGTCAGACTGTGTTCAAGTTCCTTTTAAAAGCATTTCAAAAGTAATGTTCCAAACAGTAGCTCAGAATGTCCCTTTTTAAATACTTATTTTTACTACACAATATGTATATACTATTCCAAATGTTTTTTATGTATGTGTGCATTTATATGCACTGTTTTATAAAATAATATTATATAAACTATTTTTTTAACCTTCTATGACGATTACTAATGGCTCACGAATATATTCCCACACCATTAAATTGTGTACTATTATCATCATTCTAAATTGCTATATAGTATTTTATTGAATGGATATTCACTAATTTATTTAATCAAAATATTTTCAGAATGTATCTGAAAGACAAATGTTGTAATCACAGCGTTACATTAAAATCTATAGTCAATCTTTAAAAAAATGCATTTCCTGTTTCAAAGACAATGAACCATAAAATGCTAACTATTATCTATACCATATTTCTTATTACACTGAATAATCTGACCTAGTCTAATGTGTAAATGAATTAAATTAAGTGCTGAAACTGAGTAAAATATTTATAACTCTTTCTAGGTTATAGATACAAATTTTGCAGCTACAAATTGAACCACTAAATAGAACGTATGACAGTTTTAGATCTTAGAAACCAAGTTCTATTTTGGATAAAATTCTATTTCAGAATGTTATTTTTTCAAACTTTATGGAAGTACATTCTTTCTTTCTATACATCTTTGTACAGCACATGAAGAAACTGTTCTTTATATTTTAGGTAGATATTTTTAGCCTATGTTTTAATTTTAACGATATATATTTGAAAAAAGTAAACATCAATTTGTTTAAAAACTTAATACACTGTGGTACAACCATATCACTGACTTCTATGCAAAAAAAAAAAGGAACAAACTATTGATACATGTAACAACTTAGACTGATTTCAAAGGAACTATGCTGAGTGAAAAAATTCCATCTCAAATGTTTACAGACTGGATGATTCCATTTATATGACATTCTTGAAATGACACCAATATAAAGAAGAGATTAGTGGTTTGGCAGGGGTTAGGGCTGGAATGGGGCAAGAGGGTCATGTGGCTATAAGGAGGTAGCGAGAAGGAGCCTTATGGTGATAGAGTAGTTCTGATCTTGATTGCATCATAGTTACATGTATCTACACATGTCAGAATTGCATAGAGCTATACACACACACATACATACAAGCACAAGTCTTTTAAACCTGGTGACATTGGAGTAAACCCTGTGGATTGTACTAATGCCAGTTTTCTCATTTTGATATTGTACTGTTGTTATGCAGGATATTGTCATTGGAAGAAACTGGGGTCCTCCTGGTACATTTTTGCAACTTTCTGTGAATTTATGCATGAATAGAAAAATTAAAGTGAGTGATGGAAATGTTTAAAAAATTTTTTTTGAATTGTTAAGAGAGTTTAATGTTAGGGCCTAGCGTGGTTTGAAAGAAGAGAGACTAAATCAATAGAAAATGACATTGTTCTTTTTTAAGTCATATTCTGCTACCAGTAGTGCCTTAGTTAATATGGGAACTGCCTGTTAGTCCAACTTCGAGCTTTTTTTCGGATAATTGCCTATACACTTGATCCTTGAAATAGCCATACATATTTTAGACAAAATTATCTTTTAAATTAGAATGTATCCATAAAGAAGTTTTTATGCATCCCTGAGAAAAGTATATAAACTATTCAGTGTAGCACTCTTAATTCATTTACGTATTATAATTGCATCTCTGCTTTAAGAAAAAAAGGTCAAGAAAAAAGCTGTTAGTAGTCTATTAATCTCTTTTAAGGATAAATGATATTTAATTGCAAAACTTTCTATAATAATTGGAAATAACAATAACTTGCAATATTCACCATTTTTATTATCTTACTTTGGTCTCTGTAGTCCTATGGGTTGGACAAAATGAGGATTTATTGTTTCCATTTAAGAAAATTAGTAACCTGAAGTTACTATGGCATTGGATTAGAGCTCACTTCTAATTTTTACAGCACCTTTTTTCTACTAATCTATTCCTACTTCATTTAAGATTATTATACTTTGTATCCCTTCAGTTTGTGAAGTTTAGAGAGGTCAGTCAGTACACACCATCTAGGCATCTTTCATGTATAGTGTGAAGAGAATGTTGAGACTCAACCAAATTCTTGTCCAAAATCTACTGACACATTAATTCTTTAACTTTTAATGATTTCAGTACTCTATGAGTTCAGTTCCCTCATATATGAAATGAACACAGGAGTATGCTTAAACTTCTGTGCTGGTCTAATACTTTGTCAAATATATGTTCCCTTCCTACTGTGCTGAGTTATAATCCTCTTAAAAGTTTTGAGATGGCTCATTCTAGATGGCTTCTCCAATTGATCGTTCGCCACCAAGCTGTACTTAATTCTATGCTGGGTAAAAAACTTTCATTTTAATTTTATTTCACCACTGCTTCTTAAGAAAAAAGGTATTTGCATTTGGATGTCAAAAACAAAATAAAAAGTGCTATTAATTTAATAGTAGTCTTTTAAGTTTTTCTCTACTAATCCTTAAGAAAAGAAATGAGCTCTCTGTGGAGATGCTGGCAATTTTATTTTAAGTGCTAATTAGAATATATCTACATATTGACCTTGGTGTGCCAAGACTTCAGCCTTTTTCCTTTTATCCAAATTGAGTTTGTGAACATATGGTCAAGACTTCCATGCTGACAGCTGTTTTTCAGAATGTGTGATGTTTATGGTCCCTGGGTTTTAGGTGCAGTGTTTATTGCTTTTGTCGTCTCATTTTAGAACAGACTCAGCAGATGATTTTATGATTTTATTATTTTATTGCCTATGACTTTATGTTGTAGGGTAAGTAAGACGTTACTTACCTTTAGAAATATCTCTTTCCATTTTGTTCATTATTTTGCAACATTTTAACATTGAAGTACAGTTGATTTACAATGTTGTGTTAGTTTCAGGTAGACAGCAGTGATTTAGATTCTTTTCCATTTTATGTTATTACAAGATATTGAATATAATCCCCTCTGCTATACAGTAGGTCCTTGTTGTTTATTTATTTTATATATAGTAATGTGTATCTGTTAGTCCCAAACTCCTAATTTGTCCTCATCTTTCCCCTTTTCTAACCATAAGTTTTTGTCTCTGAGTCTATTTCTGTTTTGTAAGTAAGTTTATTTCTATCATTTTTTCAGATTTCAAATATAAGTGATATCATATGGTATTTGTCTTTGTCTGACTTAGTATTTTGCAAATTTTTTTAAGGTCAAGGACCACATCTGATTTGTCTTTATACACGCAGCACTAATCAAAATAACTGGTAATTTAGTAGACAAACAGTTGCAGAAGACATACATTTTAAATATGTTCTTGATATAAATAATATTTTTAAAAATTTGATTTGAATCATTCTGTAATTTTCCAGAGATTTTGTTTATTCACAGGCAGAAAATACAGATTGAGATATTGCTTATATCTTCTTAATAAAATATATGGATATTATATATCCATTAACTCTAGTGGCTCAGTCAAAGTTCAGAAGAAATATTCTCTGTCCTTTCAGCCTTTGAGCAACGTATGCATGATGGATACAAAGGAAATTTTTCTGAGCTTCTTACTGAGATTACGAGGAGTATAGCCAAATCAATCAATAATCCCTTAGTTTTTAAACTGTTCGAGACATTTGGAGATGAAAACGTTATAGGAGAATCTGCCAAGGCTGAGTAATACACAAATGGTCCCTGTCCTCCTTGGGACTGAACCATCACAAACAGAAGGCCCTGAAGGCATAACTTCTAAAAGAGCACAATGAATTCCTATTTGAAATCCTGAACATATTTCTTCCAAGTACTTGTTAAGAGGTCATATCCTTTAGAATTACATCTCTTTGGCAATTTACAAGCATTAGGGAGCCCTTCTTGAAATGTTGGCATGAAGACTTAAGACTTAGATTTAGTCACTAATTTGCTAAGGGGGTAGCAAAGTGAAAGATTTCCTTGTTTGTTTTGAATAGAATAATATCTGTAGGAAGAGGTAATATTAGTATTAGACATAATTTTCTTTATGAGAGCTATGACCGTATGAGCCATATTTTTTGTTTTGTTCATTCAGGTAGCACAATCAAACAGTGAAAAAGTCAGATTTTATAGCAGAGAGTTTCAATATATTTTACTTGGATAATAGGTATTTCCATCAATTGTACTGGTATTCCTTAGGTTTACAAATGAACATTTAACTGCTGTAAATATTTGTGTCTGAACTAAGTTATTTTAACATTTGAAATTTGAATCTATACAGAAGTGCTGAAGTGATTGGATGGTAGGACAGGGCAGTTAACAGCAGAAAAGTGATACGTAGGTAATGGGACTTTGTCAAAGCTCTTCTGGAAGGGAACACAGATTGAGTAAAGCAATTCCAAGTCAAAGTACTTTGGAGTTTGAGTGATCATTTTGGTCACATGGTGATATAAATTCATGTTAGCATAATAAAAGCTAGCTGTTATGAGAAACAACTCAAAATTTCAATGGCTTTACGTAATAAAGATTTATTTTTGACTCACATCATAATCAACCGTAGTTCAATGTCAGGGGTGGAAGCTTTACTCTATGTAGTAATGAAAGGACCCAGGCTTCTTCCATGTTGTGGCTCCACTATCCTTTAAGGCCTCTGAATCCTCCACTGCATCCAGATCTTCTGCATCCAGATGTTAGATAAGGCAAGAAAGGGAACTCAGACAAGGTACACTTGCTCTTAGGCATCTTGGGCTGGAATTGTCACACATTATTTCCACTCATATTATTGGAGAGAAATAGCGATATGGCCCCACTTACATACAAAGAGATGGGGAAATATGATCTGACAGTGTTCCCATGAAGAAGAAAACATAGCATTGTCTCTGCCCAACATTCAAGAAATGCAATAGAAACATAATTATAGCAGTTCTAGGAACTAAACCGAGGAGGTAGAGCTCCAGAGTCCATGCCCTTAAATACCATTCTATTCTGGCTCTCCTTATGGAGAAGAAATGAGTTGTTAGTGACATAAAATATATGCCATAAACAGCTGACAGTAAGAGAACAGATGCTTTTAATTTATATCTTACTATTTTTCAACATGTATTTCTAAGAGATTTCTGGACAAAGCCAACTCCATGGATGGACCAGCTGATAAGGCCACTCTTCTCCAATAGATTTCTTTTTGACTTGACCTGCAACCTTTCACAACATTCATTCTCCTCCAAGGCCACACTATCTAGGCAGGCCTGAGTTAAACATGAGGAATAGTAGCATGTGATAAAGAGGAGAGGCAACCTGCAAAGGGATAAAGTGCATGGCTTTTAGGACCAGCCTGCCTTGATACAAGTCCTGGCTCAGCCACTTACTAGGTACAAGACCTTGGCTAATTACTTGATCTCTGTATGCCTTAGTTCCGTTGTTTATAAAATGTAGGATATATATATAAATACACACACAACACACTCACACACATACACATATATGATTGTTAGGAGAATTAAATGAGTTAATATAATACTTGTAAAAAATTAAGACAAATATCAGGCATATTTTAAGTGCTGTATAAGTGTTAAATTGAAGGAAGGAAGGGAGGGAGGAAGGAAGGAAGAGAGGGAAGGAGGGAGGGAGAGACACTGAATGTTCTGGGGATCCAAATGGAAGGAGAAAGTTTTTAAGATGCTGAATTTTGAAATGTTTTCTGATTTAAATGGAAGTCACCATGCTGATAGTAGAGTGGGTCCCCCTTAAATTTCTTAGTGATATTATTTGCCAAAGATCAATTTTATTGGATATATATGTGGGGACGGGGGAGAGAGAGAGAGAGAGAAACATACATATATATGTTTCATTTGCCCCTGCTTTATTCTCTGTTCTTTTATTTTTCACGGGGTAAATAATCGTTTTTCTGAAAATATTTTTACGTGTTAGATGACATTTTTAAAAGTAAATCAGTATTAGATATAAAATATTTTTGTCAGTGATTAATAAAGAGTAGACCCAATGAACTATGGATCCTTAGTCCTTTTTTTTTGGCCTGAAAGTAGCTGTTTCTATTACGTAGAGTCCTTAAAATTATTATTTTAAAAATGAGTAATCTAATTATATTTTATATATGCTTTTTGGAAATAACTTTAATTTGAGAAAGTGATGAGATAAAGATTGGGATAAAACTATATTCAAATTTTTAACATTTTTTTGATGATGAATTAAAGAGCCTGTGTGGAATATTAGCTAAGGTACATTTAAAAGGTAATTATTATCCAAAGAAGCTTCCTGTACCATTTTAGTTAAGAATTCATTCTTATGACCCAGTTATAAAATGTTGTACATAGAAACATATCAAGTATAAGTGCGGACGCAAACGTAATTACATCAATGTGAATGTACTTGCTATAATTTTTATCTAAAGAGTTAGACTCTGTTGTTCCAATAGCACTTGCTTAAAGCACAGCCAGTGTCTGCCTACAGCAGCTCTCCACCATGACACTTCTGATGGAAACCATGGTTTGGAAAGTCTGTAAATGCAAACCCACCTTTAGTCTAAATCCATCAAGCCAGTTCCTTTAAACAAAAGTTTCTCAACCTGGGCTCTGTTGCCGCATTGGGCCAAATACTGTCCTAGGGGTAGCCTTATATATTATAAGATGCTTAGGAGCATCTCTGGTATTTATGCACTAGGTGCCAGTAGCCCCCCCTAGTGTGACAAAAATGTTTCTAGATATCACCAAATATCCCCTTGGGGGTCAAAATTACCTCAGGTTGTAAAACACTGCCTAAAAATATTGGAACAACAAAAAAATCCCACACCTTTTCATATACTAATTTTTTCAAAATGTAGAAAAATAGTTTCAGTTCTCTTTTTCTCAAATGAAATTTTTCAGTAAATAAAGACATTGTTTCAATGAAATAGACATCTACTTTTTCAAGAAACAACATCACAAAAAACCTCCAACACTCACAAATGACTGTCTCTTTGGCAGGAGAAGAGTTCAGGTTTTGCTGATTTTTATTATGGTTATTGGTAGCGAATTGACAGCTGCTAAATATGAACCCTCTAGTAAAATAAACCTTTGAAATTAACTTCTAAGCCTCAGTTGCCAATTTTTATTCTATTGTGTTATTTTAGGAGCAGATGCTCCTGACACATTTTCATTGTTGCTCTAACAGAAAAAAAATGGTGGATAGTTTTATCCCTTTTGTTTTTTTCCCTGCTCACATCTGAAGTCACATTTCAGGAAATCCTTAGTTCTAAATATCTTCTACGGTTGGTTGAAAAATAAGTCACAGCACATTGCTGGTGATCTGAATCTTTAAAGCCTATACTTATCTGTGGATTTAGACTGAGTATCATTCTCTCTGTGGTGTGTATACATTGTTAGAACTGCGTTTTAATGCCCCTTGCCATGACAGCCTTATAATAAGATTATCTAGATGTTGTACATCTAATGGCTCTTGCATGGGTTCTAATTAATAGATTTCTTTAATGAATTTTAATCCAAAGTGAATTATGTGATGGCACTACTCCTGGGATCTACTCCCAAAACCAATCTACTACCAATAACTATGAAATGTAGAGTGTTATACTTCTTACTTGGAAGAACTTTCTTTTTATGCCTACTGATTCTATATAATAAAGATACAGATTTTTATGAGGTATCTCTGTGATAACATTCATGGTTGTGACTTTCCACAATGAACGGAGGATGGTAACAGTCAGCTAGAAAATGGGGTGAGCAGACTTCGAGAGGATGGGAGCCGCTCAAAACGGGAACAACACAAATCCAAGAGCAGTGGATACCAATATAAGGGCAAATTTACCTGGATGAATTGGGATTTATGGCTCCAGAGAATAGGGAGTAAAACTTAAGAGAGAATCCCAATACACAAAGGGCAATGGGTTATGAAAGACAGAGAGAAAAAGACAAATTCCAGGAGAACTACGAGAAAGGAAATGGAACCAGAACATGAAAAGTAACAAAATGTGGAAGCCAGTCATCTTTACTGACACTCAGACACTAATCTAGGATTTTTTTTTTTTTTTTTTTGGCGCTACGCGGGCCTCTCACTGTTGCGGCCTCTCCCGTTGCGGAGCACAGGCTCCGAACGCGCAGGCTCATCGGCCATGGCTCACGGGCCCAGGCGCTCCGCGACATGTGGGATCTTCCCGGACCGGGGCGCGAACCCACGTCCCCTGCATCGGCAGGCGGACTCTCAACCACTGCGCCACCAGGGAAGCCCTAATCTAGGATTTTAAACTTCATTCTTTTCCAATCAATGATATCATTTTTGAATCTAGAAGATCAAGGAAAAAGTCTTAGAAAATAAAACTTAGCTCATAGAAATAGGAAAGACTGGGGGAGAGGAAAAAGAAGACCTAACATTTGTTGAGAGTCTGCCATGTTCTAGGTCCTGTGCTAAACTCTAAGAGTGACTTTTTTTAGTCAAAGAATAGCTATGTGGTTTTTAAAACTCTTTTTAAAAAAGGGGGGGAGGGGGGTGTTAATTTTTAGGAAATAGTAATCCATGGAGAATATTTCAAAGTAATTGGGAATGAGAAAGCGTGTTTTCTTTTTTTCCTTTCCTTTGCAGCTCTCAAAAGATGAAAATCTTGCCATTTTTATTTTTTAAAACTTGCCTTTTTAAATTTAGAAAATTAATAATACACTCACTCCTGGGATTATGAAGAATTTGGAGAATTTTTGATACTGTCTTTCTCTGAGATTACCAAATCAGACCTGTCCTTGACCTTTCCTGTAGTTGAAAATGAAGTTCTCACAACAATTTATTTTTTCATTTTCCATCATAACCTAATGAAGTCATCAAGTTCATGGGGTGGCCGTTCCAAGTACTGTGGGCTGAGGACAATAGGGAAATAGATATATTGATGAAATTACCTTACTGAGCAATTTTTCCTGCTTTTTGTTCTTCAGATAAGCAAAGGTGTAAAACTCATCATCAGAGTAATGCCAGGAAATAAATATTTATGTATCCATGTGAGAAGGTAAAAAAGTTTAGGCCTCACTTATGGATGGTCAGTATTTCTCTGATCCAGCCTTCTGCTACTGAAAAGGGAAGCCATTGAATTATTTTACCAGTGGGGTAAATGAGGCCTAGAGAAGGTAACTATTTGCCTGTAATGAGACCAATATGAAGCTGAATGAGCTTCGGCAACTATACGTCTGTTCCCTCTTAAGAGAATGCATGTTCTATTTTAAAAAAAAAGAGCTGATTCGCTATCCATGGTTCTGACCCAGTGGAAAGACCATGTTCATATATTCGCAAGAGTTTATTGAGTACCTGTAGTATTCCAGGCAAGGAGTAAGGGACAAAACAATATTTTTTCTTTGCCTCAGAGGAACTGAAAGCCTAGTGTTTCAAAGTTTGATTTGTTAGTCAACTGCAATACAGAGCACTTAAAAACAAACAAACAAAATAAACAAAAACAAACTTAGGTCCATGTTTTCTCTTTCTTTTCTTTAGTAGTTAGTATCATGCATTTATGTTATATACATGTAAAAGGAAAAGAAATTTATTTCTTCTCCTCAGCTCTTTGAGTACTTCAGAGCTCTTTTCACTGTTAAAGGAGAATGCTTTTTTAAAGTAAGTTATTTTAATTATAAATACTAAATACTCCTTAAAGAAAATTTGGACTGTATACAAGAATGAAAGGAAGCCCCTAATGAGTTTACACACAAACACAAATATTACAAATAATACTACTTTGAACATCTGTGAGTAGAAAACATTTTTCTGTTTAAGATAATTACTCTAGGACATATTCTTCCATGTGATTACAATGACTGGATCAATGATGACTGGTAGTTACAAGACTTTTTAAAAGGAGTATATGCATTTGCAGGAATCCCAGCAAGATGTGGGTATCTGCTTCGAAGGCTCTCACCAGAATCTGGCTATTATCATATAAAAATTGAACTTTGATAATAATTGCTTGAAAATGAAAATAATAAAAACTGTTGATTACACACAAATAATGGGATACAGTACTTAATTTTAGAATCATGGTGTTGAAAAGCAAAATGATCTTCCATAGGTAGTGTAAGAAAGGGGAAGGGGGAGCAATAGGTTGCTTGGGTCTGCCTAGATGTCTACCTCTAGGTTAAGTGCCCTTAAGCAGGAGCTGCTATTTTATTTTTCATTATCCATTCTTTTCTTCCTTAAGAGCTCTTGTGGAAACTGTAAAGAGTGTTCCAATATACAGCATGTAAAAGGGACAACCATTTAAAAATGTAATCTATAGTTAAGGGACTGCTGTTATTGGGGTCGTAGATTGGTAATGTGTTATAATGAGGTACTCTGTAATAAGCTTTACTGAATTCACAGAAGCTTCTGTTCTCCTGATTAATACCTTTGTGCGTGTTACCATAGAATCAATATCACATTCAGAAAATAGCAGCTAACCCTAGAGGAAGGAAGAGGAAGAAATGATCTCCCAAGTTCAGTGAGTCTAATTTGCTTGTTTGCATGTAATATTCATAAAATCATCCCCCATTTTTGATGAAAAACTCACCTCAGGGCATAAGGACAAAAGGATAACAGGTAATTAAAATTAATGAAACAAAAGCAGTAATTATGTACACAGTTGATCAACAAATCACTTCAGGTGGTTCCCGAATTTATTTATCTTCTTTCTCTGTGGCTAGTGCGCTGATGTGACTAGGCAGGTTAGGAATCTTTACCTACTCACATCTACTGCCTTCTCCCTGGGAGATGTGTTGAATTAGAGAATGGTTCCACCTTTTTGTGAAGAATGCAGTTTGATATTACTGAAATATTTTCTGAGGTATTTCCTATTAATTCCTAAAGCCACTGTTCTCCAGTGAATGACTTTTCTGGCTAGGCTAACAATAAGGTTGGTTCCTTTGAACTGAGAGGCCTGGGAATACAGTCTTCAGTATTTTCTTTGTTTTCATTATGAACATAACATCTTCTCAAATATTCTTCCTTATTTCTCTTCTAAGAGCACATTCTCTGAAATGAAATCAGGGAGAAATTTATACACGGCTTCCTCCTTGGATCTTCCATAATTCCAAGAACTACTGCCTGATCCTAGCTACTGATGTTACCTCTGTCTTCTGCAGCTACAAGCTAACATGGTTCTTAAAGCCATTTTCATGGAAGACCTCCAAAGTAAATCATTGCTGAATCTTGCAGTAATACTTTATGGCATACTTTTTATAGCAAGGATACAATGAGATGTTTTAACTTATAGAAATCTACAGATAGCTTTTTTTCCTTTTGTCCCACTTCTAGCCAGTGAACCAGCAAAAGGGTTTACTGTTGCAGTGGGCCATTTATAATCCAAATTCCATAGCAGACTTCGGATGTATTCCCTTCGATCCCTATTTGGTGTTATGTAAGTTCCCAAAAGAGAGTAGAATGTTCTTTCCAACCTCGTGTAACTTCTGTTTTGTGGGCAACATGTCTCAAATTATATGCAGTATTGTAGAACAAAAGTAGCATGAAATCATTGGCAAGAAGTTACTTTTAATGAAGATGGCATTTATCATGGACTGTCCTCCCTACAGCCTGTGAGACACCAAGGAAAAATTCTAAGCCTACCCAAATTTAAAGTTATCCTAGGCAGAACATCGGATAGGCCAGATTGAACAGGCTGTGTTGAAGAGGTTTTTTCATTCAGTGCCATCCAGCCAATCTGTTCCTGGCATCATCAAAGATACTCAAGATAGCTGGCCAAGTTGTTCTTAGAATTGAAGCTCATATAGTTGATATTAGAATGTAACTTAGCTCACTTAATTTTTCTCAGAACTTTAAACTCAAAATATTCCTTCTCTTACCCTCATCTGAAATACATTAGGGATCAGAGATTGTTTAAATTGAAGGGACTCTATGTATCTTCTAGCCAAGCCCCCAATTTTACGTATGGAAAAGGTGAGCCGTGGAGAGATTATGAGACTTTTCTAAAATTCAAGGTAGGCCAGGAACAAATCAGTGAAGACTGTCTCTTGAGGCTTGTACTCTGTTTCTCTGCTCCATGCTGTCTCATTTCCTTCCTTCCTTTTTTCCAACAGGCATTTATTTAATGCTGGTGTGGGTGTGTGGGGAGGTGTGGGTATGTGTGAGAGAGAGAGAGAGAGAGAGAGAGAGAGAGGTGGAGAGAGAGAGAGATTCTTATTATCTTATGTTTAAGGTCATTATATTTCCAGGCCATTATATGCTATCATTACAGGATATCTCTATAACATAATTACATGTGTTCAGTTAAGTTTTGGGCTAGATGGGGGTTTTTGATGGAGACGATTTTGCCCCCAGGGGATGTTCGGCAATGTCTGGAAATATTTTTAGTTGTCACAGTTGGGCTGGGGGATGCTGCTGGCACATCAAGCATAGAGGCCAGGCCTGCTGCTTAACAACCTAAAATTCATACGACAGCCCCCACACCAGAGAATTATCTGTATCAAAATGTCAGTAGTGGGCTTCCCTGGTGGCGCAGTGGCTGAGAGTCCGCCTGCTGATGCAGGGGACACGGGTTTGTGCCCCGGTCCGGGAAGATCCCACATGCAGCGGAGCGGCTGGGCCCCGTGAGCCATGGCTGCTGAGCTTGTGCGTCCGGAGCCTGTGCTCTGCAACGGGAAAGGCCACAGAAGTGAGAGGCCCGTGTACCGCTAAAAAAAAAAAAAAAAAAAAAAAATTGTCAGTAGTGAAGAGGTTGAGAAGCTCTGATCCAAAATACAGAACTGTTGGAAATGTTTCGAATTTGCCTAATAGGTGGTCCACTTGTAAATTTTTGAATTTTCTTGACCACAGAAGCATTTGGTCTGTAAATTTGGTCCAGAGCCAAAACATATATGTCACCACAATGCATTTGGCCCAAGAAGATATATCAGAGATTTTGTTTGTTTGTTTTAACAACTTATGAGGTGGAAGAAGAAAACCTTTTTATCTTTTATTCATGGCCTGAGGAGGTCAGTGATTATCTTAGTTCTGGCTGCCATAACAAAATACCATAGACTAGGTGGCTTAAACAAGTGTTATTTTCTCACAGTTCTTGAAGCTACAAGTCTAAGATCAAGGTGTTTGTATGGTCAGTTTCTGGTGAGAGCTCTTTTCCTGACTTATAGGTGACCACCTTCTTACTCATTCCTCTCATGGCAGGGAAAGAGACAGAGACAGAGAGAGAGACTGAGAGACAGAGTGGGAGCATGTGAGTGTCAAGCTCTCTGGTCTTTTCTTGTAAGGACACTAATCCCATCATGAAAGCCCTGATCTCAGGTGGCCTCGGCCTGTGGCAGCTTGAAGTAGATTTCAGTTCCCTGGTCAGAGATTGAAGTCAGGCCGCGGCAGTGAGAGCGCTGAATCCTCGCCACTAGATGACCAGTGGCCAGTGACAAGGCCCTGGCCTGTCGGCTTTGTATTGTAGAAATGAATTTCCACAAAGAGACGGAAAATAGTGAAACAAGTAAAGTGTTTAGTAGGAAAAAGAGTACGTGTGAATAGACACACATGGGCGGACTTAGAGAGAGAGTCGCACCTTTGTGGTAGTTCGAATCACTTATATGGGGTTTTTCTTCTGTTTTTCCTTTGATCAATCATCTTGCTTTGCCTGGTTCTGAGTCCATATTTGGTTTATCTCAAGGTCCTCCCATGTGTGTGCGCGCGCATCTCTCAGCCAAGATGGATTCTAGCAAAGAGGCCTATGGGTAGGTTGACATCACCTACTATGGGGCGGCACCCCCTCCCTTTTTGGCCCCCAAGGAACCTTTCTCCGCATGTGTAGTCGGGAAGGTCTCTTTGACCTTGAGAATGAGAAATATGTGGTCTCTTTATCTTTTATCTGGACAGGACTCAGCTCCTCTCTGCCCCTGCCATTACTGTTATCTTAAAGTGTCCACCAGAGGCAAAGTCCAGCTGTTTACCCTGTTCCTGTTGTTATTTCTATCTGGAAGTGTAAACAGGAGGCTGGCCGTAAATGTCTAACCTGGAGCCCATCTATCTCCTGCCTCAGCCCCACCCTACTGACCTCATCTAAACCTAATTATCCCCCAAATGGCCCCACCTCCAAATACCATTACGTTGGAGGTTAGGGATTCAACATGTGAATTTGGGGGAGGGACAAGTCAGCCCATAGCATTCATACCAGTAATGATGCTAAAAGTTACAGCTTTCACCTCCTTGTTTCCCCTGAGGAAAGACTCAGTTCTAAGTACCTAGTACAGTGCTCAGTGGACCAGGGATTCAGTAAATGCTTATTGACTGACTCCCTGCCTAAGAGTATTCATGAGCAGCTTCTTCCCCAACAGACATGAGGATGACTTCTCTCTAGGAGGAAAAATGTGCAGAATTGTCTGAAGCCCATAATTTGAGAAGAAAATCAGAGGTAAAGTGAAGGGAAGCTGAGAAAGGACACCTTGTCAGTGGAAAGATTTGTGTGTTTACTGACTTCAGTTTTTTTTTTTTTCCTCTCTCCTTAGTACTGTGTAAATTCTGAGTTGAGTGCTAAAGGTCTTGTTCTCAAATATATGAAATTAAGCCATTTTCTTGTGATAAATGAAGACATATATATGTTTATATATGTATTTTTGGCATGGGTGTGTATCCACATATATTCTTTCATCTATAATGACTAAAACAAACTAAAAGTGGCAAAGTCCTAATGCTTGGATATTTGCATAATGCATCCTTCTTATGGCCGTGAATTTTATCGAAAGCATAGGGGAGAATTTCCATGGGGTGATGGTTTTCTTCTGTTAAACAGATTCCACCTGTTATTTGCAAAGCTAGGAGCACTAGAGGTATACTAACTGCACCTTATGTGGTGTGTAATTAGGAATATCCTCAATTATCGAAGCTACGGGGGGAAACAGCAATTAAAAACAAAATGAAAATATGCACTTTTCCATGGAAGAGGCTGAAAAATTGGAAATCAAAAGTAACCTGTTGATGGGGATTCCCTGACAGTCCAGTGGTTAGGCCTCTGGGCTTTCACTGTCAAGCGCCCAGCTTCAATCCCTGGTCGAGGGGAACTAAGATCCTGCAAGCTGTGCAGTACGGCCAAAAAAAAAAAAAAAAAAAAAAGTAACCTGTTCCTGCAGTGTCCTATCCAGCTGCAAATAATTAATCACTAGCGTACTTGAGAGACAAAGGGAATATGAAGTGTCACAAGCAAAGGAAGACCAGATCTCTTCTTCACACGAATATAATCTACCAGCACTGGTAGTTCTAGAGTGCGTGTCTGTAGTAATGACCTTATGGTTTGTAGAGATTTAATGGTTGTTACCTATAATTCCTGTAGAATGATTGAGTCAGGAAGCATTGTGCTTTTGATTTGGAGGATCATGGTGTCTTGTTTCAGGAGGGTTCTGTATCAGGATGGGTGATGGACAGTCTTGCTATGGATTTTGGGTTTGGGCTGCTGAGAAGCAGTGTAGTAGAACAGACACTGGAGCAGGAAGCGCACCCCGAGATGTTAGCCCTGGGCTCTGTCATTCATTGTTATGTAGCTCAGTGAGTCACTGATCTTTGAGCTTCAATTTCATGAAATATAATCTGAGGATAGTAATCCGTAGCCTACCTACATCACAGGCTTGTTGAGAAGTCCATGTTGGATAGTATATGTGAAAAACAGGCAAATGATAGCATGTTACATCTGAGCTAACTATAGCATTATTATTTTAATGGTTATTATTATGATTTTTTAAATGATTATTATTTTAATGACTACTAAATTAGTAGTTCTGTTTTTCTTCTGGAATTTTAAACATTTGGGCATTTTCTCTTCAGAGTTAAACTGGATAATCACAACAGCAAATATCTGTCATGTGCTTAAAAGTACCAGAGGTTTGGTTTTTTTTCCCTAAGAGTTTGACATATATTAACTTATTTAACCCTCCCAACAACACCATAAAGGAGGTAAAACTGTTTTTATCCATTTTATAGAGATGTTAAGACGATAATGAATGAAACACAGATAATAAGTCATAGAGTTAGGATTTAAAGCTGAATTCTTTTTCTTAAGCACTGTGCTCTGTGATGACAATAAGATATGAATGTCATATGTATAGTGGCAGGTGAATCAGAATTTAAAATACAGCATGCCACCCATGTCCTTACTTGGTTTTTAATAGCAATTCTGAAGTCATCTCTGTAGTAGTAATAATAATAATAATAATAAACATGTTGAATAAGATGCCAATGCTTTACTTGGATCTTTTATCCTTTGCAGTAGATCTTGTGTAAGTACTCATTGTTATTGTTCTTATTTTAAATTGAGGAAACTGGGGCTCAAAGAGGGAAATAACTAGACCAGACTCACATAGTAGTTAATGGTTGGACTGGGTCTGATAGAGACTGTCTGGTTCTAGAACCTTTATTCCTAATCGCTACATTATGTTGCCTCTTTAAAAAAGTTTTTTAACACCTTGTCACATTCCTTCTGCTTGTATAATACTAAATAGGTTTTCTGAGGCAACAAAGTTGTATTCTAATCACAATGGCCAATTTAGGGCAAAACTCTATCTTACGTATGAATTGTTGATATAAATCAATTGTTTTTGTTTATTTTCACGTAAGAGGATTGATCTATTCTTTTAGGGAGGACTTGTGGTAGTATCCATCATCTGAAGAAAGACAGTCAGTGCATATGCACGTTAATCTGAGAGTTTAGAGCTCAGATCTAACTTCTGCATTGCCCATAATAAATAAACCATATTGGAAGGTTTGAGTGTGCAGAGGGAACACAGGGAATTGATTTAGGACAACCTGCTAAATGACCTTATTTTACATTAATATATCGACCAAATTTTAAAAGTCATGCCCTTCATAAAATGGCCTAAGGATGTGTATATGAAAATTAAAGTATTAATGCAGACACATAAAACATAAGGCAGCAGCAGTGTAAAACACACAGCAGGGAAGTCCTTTGGGGTATGCTAACATAAAAATGGACTCGTTAAGCGTGTAGGTACACACTACGTCCTAATGACTTTCCAATAATTTGCATGCTAAATGATTATCACAAAAATACTCATTATGTCATTGGTTCAGGATTTTAAACTGGGTCTTTGTGGGCTCAAGGTCATTGCCTTATTCTAAAGCCAGTTTTGGCTACAGTATTCAATCTGCAACGGCCTGGTAGGAGTCTTAGATACAATTATGTCCCCATTATTTGGCTGATTGACTGAAAAGCTACACTTTCCTCATTCTAGCTATGCATTACCATGGAAAAGGCCTGGTATATTTTGAACTAAAAGCAATGACAGTTAATTGGAATGAAATCTTTCCATTATCAGGCTTGGTGAAAGTTTCTTAGTGACTTGCCCATTGTGTTTATTTGTATTTATTTGTTTATACTCCATCTTGTCTGAGATGGGTTTGATATGTTCCCTTATGAGTTGTTGCTGCTAATTCTGAATTCAGAATCAATATTCTGAGGTAGTGATGATCAAGGTAGCACAGGTACATTCCCAAGTGTCTGTCTTGATTAGTTCTCTCATAGACTAGGAAATAAAATTCTGCTGACAAGGACATGACTGTAGGGTAATGGGGAATTGTAGATTGTTATGTGTGTGTTTATGCAAACCCTGCCTGTGAAGAAGGTAAGTAATTCCTTTAGAATTGAAGGCTAAAATGAACGAGTTATGGGGAAATGGGGTTTTCTGAGAGCCAGATGTCCACAGACAGCCCAGTCCAGAATCGACAGTTTTAGTGGCTATGTTTCTACTTTAGTTTTGTTTTCTTGTTTGTTTGTATGTCTGTGTTTTTGGTTTTGGATGTGGATCAGGCCAGATAGGGCAAAGGAGTAAATATCTCTGTTCTAGAAACTGGTTCATCTCCATCTTTCACACACTGACTTCAGGACTTTTGCCCAGTCCCAGATTCCGAGAAGAAAATCAGGCTGGGGAGTCCTTCAAGAACCTCTCTGTATCTTTGTTGGGCTCACTTATTTGTTTGCATGTAACTTCCTTTGTTTTTGCTTTTATTATCTAGTTAAAATCAGTACTAAAAACTAGACTAGGAGAATAATGAGAGTCCAAATATACTTGGATATTTTAAAATTAGGGAATTACAATAACCCAATATTACCAAACTATTACTAATAATTATTCTTAATAAGTTTTTTTTTACTTTATTTATTTTATTTATTTATTCTTGGCTGCATTGGGTCTTCGTTGCTGCTCATGGGCTTTCTCTAGTTGTGGCGAGCGGGGGCTACTCTTCGTTGCGGTGCGCAGCCTTCTCATTGCGGTGGTTTCTCTTGTTGTGGAGCATGGGCTCTAGGCATGTGGGCTTCAGTAGTTGTGGCACGTGGGCTCATTAGTTGTGGCTCGCGGGCTCTAGAGCACAGGCCCAGTAGTTTTGGCACACGGGCTTAGTTGCTCCACGGCATGTGGGATCTTCCCGGACCAGGGCTCAAACCCATGTCCCCTGCACTGGCAGGCGGATTCTTAACCACTGTGCCACCAAGGAAGCCCTATTTTTAATAGGTTTAAAATATTTCATAAGGCATTATTGCCTCGTCTGTAATAAGCTCAAGAAAAATTCTTTCAGTCCTGTGGGAGCAATCTCATCCTCTAGTACTGAGAAAGAAATACTAAGCTCTTTTCTGGTAGTTGTATAGACATTTGTATGAGAGTGGATTGAGCAGAGAAAGCCATGCCTATTCATCTGCTTTTAATAACTTTCTGCGGGCTCCTCTTCAGAACAACCCTGTGTACATTTAAGGTTTTATTCTCAGACAAGCAAAATGGGTTTTCAGGCGGTCAGAGCCCAGAAAGATAAATCTAGAGTCAGAAGGGTATATCACTTATTTATTTCCTGTCTCTCAGGTGGGTGTGTCAGAAACCCTACCAAGATAACCAGTAAACCCAAGGATGAGGGTGCTGTGACTATTCATTTGATCATGCTTCCAATATGGAATCACCCCTTATTGGAGACTCTAAGTTATTGAATTTATTCTTCCCGCTGTCTAGCTAGACTTGATTTTTGCATTCCTGTTCTTTTTGCCTGATCTTGGAAAATTATCTCCTTGCTTCCAGTCTGTTTTTCAGAATCACCCTCAAACCCCTAATGAATGGTATCAAAGTGACCCAGCTGAGTGATAATTTAACCTCTCTCTAACCATGATCAGAAACCTTTGCTGACCACCATGTTTCCATATATTTATAATACCTATAATATATAATACCTATAAATATATATTTATATTATATAATAACAGTTTTTTTTCAAGCTGTGGGTTGTATCCCATTAAACATGTATTTAGAGGGTCCTACTAGTTTCCTAAACAAACACTCAAATGAAGTAGACTACAATAAATATAAAATAGAATAGAAAAATATGAGTACATAGTGAGGTTAGTTATTTTTTCTTGAAACTTTTCATCCAATTTTAATATCATTCATATACGTATAAATGTTTAGTGTGTATGTATATGTATAATATATATACATGTGAAGAATGTGCATATATATAAACATATACATATAAATGTACTAGATTATCAAATAAAATGTATTTCTTTCTATGGGTCATGTTAAAAACACTTGGGCTTCTTTATTGCAGGATAAAGTCCAAGTACTCGGTCTGATCCTAAGACTATCAGGATGCACTCCTTTACCTCTCCAACACCATTTACCTAGTTTAGATCCTATCTCCCAGCCGTATCAAACTGTTCAACACACAATACGAAGGTTTTTTTTTTTTAACCTCTTTGATTTTACTTACGCTGTCCCCTCTGCTATGAATTTCATTCTCTTTCTTCATATAGTTCATCCGTGTAATTTCTATTTAACATTTTTTTGCTTAGCTCAGATACAAACCCCCTCAAGAAGCTTCCCTGAAATTCCCATTTCCCAGTGTGGAGCAATGTGCCCCTTTCTTGATTTCATGAGCCCCTTGTCACAACTAAAATATAGTACAGTGATTAAGAGAGTGGGCTCCTTGAAGCCAAATTGCCTTGTTTCTTGAATTCTGACTCTTTTACTGCTATCTGTGTGACTTTCAGCAAGGTACTTACATTTTATGTGTGTCTCAGTTTCCTAATTTGTAAAATTAAAATAATAATAGCATCAACCCCACAGAATGGTTAATTAAATGAGTTAATGTATGATAGGTACACAGCCTAGAGAACTTGATCAACAAATATAAACTAGTATTATATTATAGTGGTATGTTTGCTTCTACCTCTAATGAACATTCTCCATGTGAAAATTCTTTTTCTGTTTAAAGGTACCTCTGGCAAACAGTATTTCAGTCTCCTCTTATCTGGATGCCTTAAGGTCATGAACTTTTTATGTTGAGGTGGAAAGGAAAGGGCACAAAATTCTTTTTAATCGTCAGTCACCAATGAGATGAAGTTGTGGAAAGAGAAGAAAATCACCCCCAAGTGCCTTAAATTACAGGGCAAGAGTCTTGGATGAATCCAGCTGCTGAAGAAGCACCTTCTGGGGCTGCATTTACATAATTTCAGGTCTTGTCAACCACCCAATCCAGAGGCACTTTGTAAAGTGTCAGTTTGGCCTCTAGCCTTCCAATTTCTACTATACATTGGTAAACCTTCCAGCAAACAATCTTATTTAGGCCCCAGGGTCAGAAAACTCTGGCAATCATAAAAATGTTCCAATTGATTCACCATCAATATGTACATGAGGGTGAAAACAAAAGACAATGTAAGTTGGAAAAAAAAAATCAAAGTTCCATTAATTCTATCCCCTCCCCAGTAAATGCACTTTCTAATAGCTTCTCTCACTCAAGTTTCTACTCTCCTCTACATGGATGCAACCTTAAATGTACCCTAATTTTTTTTTTAAAGGCCAAATTGTGTTGCTATCTAATTTTCAGGCAAGATAAAGTGTAAAGCTGCCTTTAGTTGGGTATATTCCCAGCCTGGGGGTTTTAATTCCCCACAAGTAGTGTAGAAGGTAGATAATTGATTGCTAAGATTTGCTACTGTGCCAATTGAGGTTGGTTTTAAAGCTATAATTATTAATTTTCCAGTTTTCAGGATTTGTGATGCATGGTTTTAATGTTGTCCTTGTCCCTCTCAACCCGTCATGAACATCCCTGGGCCACTGCCTGCCATCACTAGACTGTACATGGTCTGGAGGCAGAGACACATCCTTCTTATTAAAAGGAAGATTCAATTTGCACTCAAGACATTGCCCCAATACAATCAGACAATTGCCCCTATACAATCAGGTGAATTGAAAAAAACTTTGGAAAAACAAAAACACTAAGATAAAAGCAGTGTTCTCTGGCATGTTCATTTCAGAGGAATTACTCATGGATTTTGGTATTTGAGAGATTTCTAGAATACAGTCCTCCAGTGGAGAAGATAAACTGGATTCATTCTTGTCTTTCCCTGAGAGTGGATCTGGTGTATAATCCTGGCCATGGCCCAGAGGCAGATGTGCCAAGACTAGTCAATAAATAAATGTAACCCACTTGGCCATATATTAGTATCACCTGGGGAGTTTTTATAAACTCATAGTGCCCAAACTGTGCTCCAGACCAGCTAACTCAATCTTTGAAGGAGTGAAACCCAGGCATCAGAATTTGTTAAAAATCCCTAGTTAATTCCAGTATGTAGTCAAGTTTGAGAACCATTGTTCTAAGAAAACTTTAATAGATAAACGTTATAAATCCAATGATTTATAAATTAGTTCTTTGATAATACTTTCATTTTTCTTTATGAATTAGGGAAAAGTGACAATCAGAAGACCATTTTTATCCCCATTCCTTCCTAGGAAAAGGCATTTTTCAGTTCCCATTTGTTATTAATCTAGTGCTGGTTGCCAGTAGTACCAGATGTCAGTGCAGTAGCTGTATTTTAAAAATATTCTAAGGCTTCCCTGGTGGCGCAGTGGTTGAGGGTCCGCCTGCCGATGCAGGGGACACAGGTTCGTGCCCCAGTCCGGGAAGATCCCACATGCCACAGAGCGGCTGGGCCCGTGAGCCATGGCCACTGAGCCTGCGCGTCCGGAGCCTGTGCTCCGCAACGGGAGAGGCCACACCAGTGAGAGGCCCACGTACCACACACAAAAAAAAAAAATCTAATATCAAAACGTGTTGTAAAATTAACAGGCATGGATGGAAGCAGAACAAGATGAAATGGCCTTTACTTTTCGCCTTCATGCTGAAAGAGACGATTTCCTCCAAGGAAGGATAATTAAGTCCCTGAGAAAGTGTTCTTTGATCTTTTTCCCTAGAGATATACTAAAATAAGAGGGATGCTCTTTTTGTCAGACAATAATATTATAATACATGGTGGGGAGAGGCAGGGGATGATGCAGTTTTGTTTTAGTTCATGATCAGTGTTCTTATACTTTTTAGTCATTAGTACTCAATGTTGAAATTTCCAGGAATTGGGCCACCACCCACTTTTTGATCTTTGATGGTCAGCCTCAGAACTGTCATGGTGCTGGGGGGTATGTCATTTAGCTTGCTGATGTGTTACAATGAGTGTATACTGAGGCACAAGGTCTAGTGGAAGTCAACTTGTCCACCATCTTGGACCTATTTGGTTCTAATCAGTTTATATCCTGTCCTTGGGCTATGTCATTCTTTTAAAGGTTGTGCCCTGCCCTCTTCCCTCCTGTTTCAATTTGACTGTAGCTTTTACAAAACTTCACTGCACTGCCACCAACAAATATTTTCTACATCACCAGGAATGCTTAGACATGTCATCCTAGTTGTAGTTAGCCTCCGAAAATATATTTTTTTTAGATTCTAACAATCTAGGATTCAAAATTCTTGAGGAGAATTTTCAGCCCAGACCGCACCCGAAATGTTTCCTGATATTATGTGTCAGTTGCTTCATGGGCGTTCAATAAATGACTATCATTTAATAAATAGCATTTATTCAATAAACAGGTTGTAGCTCTGTATTAGTTTTCTATTGCTGCTACATAATAGGTTACCACAAAGTTGCAGCCTAAAATAACATCCATTTATTAGTTCACTTTTCTGTAGGTCAGAAGTCTTACTTCTCTGCTTAGCATCTCATAAGGCTAAAATTAAGGTGTCAACTGGACTAGGCTCTTACCTGGAGATTCTAGGGATAAACTGCTTCAAAGTTCCTTCTGATTGTTAGCAGAATTAAATTCCTTGTGGCTGCAGGACTAAGGTCCAAATATCCTTACTGGTCATCAGCTAGGGGGTCATTCTTAGCTCTTAGAGGCAGCTTTGCCATCCTTGCAGTTGGCACCCTGTCTTCAGTGCATGCCGCATTTTCCTCATGCTTTGCATCTCTCTGACTTCTCCTCCTGCCTGATTCCAAAGCCACCCCTATATTTTAAGTATTTGTTAGAGTAGCACCCCAATTCTGGTACCAAAATCTGTGTGCTTTTTCTATTGCTACATAATTGATTACTGCAAATTTAGTGGCTTAAAATGATACCTCTTTATTATTTCACAGTTGTGTGAGTTAGAAGTCGAGGCAGGCTTACCTGGGTTCTCTGCTCAGGGCCTCACAAGGCTGAACTCAAACCATCAGCTAGGCTACGCTCTTACTTAGAGGCTCTGGGGGAAAAACCCTTTTCCAAATTCATTCAGGTTGTTGGTAGAACAGAGTTCCTTGAATCTGTAGTTCTGGAGTCCCTGTTTCCTTATTGGTTGTCAGCAGGGGGCTGCTCTTTCCTTCTAGAGGTCATCCACATTCCTTCTCACGGGGCCCCCTCCATTTCCAAAGCAGTAAAGATGTGCTGAGACCTTTCCATGCTTGCATCTTTCTGACTTTTACTTCTGTTTTTATATCCGAAAAAAAATCCTTACTTTTAAAGGGTTAGATTGGGCCCACCCAGCTAAAACCTTTTTGCATGTGTATATATATCATAGATGTGATATATCAACATGTTCAAAGGTTCCACCCACACCCAAAGGGAATAGGATTGTACAAAGACTAGGGTCATTGCAAGTCATGCTTAGAATCTGCAGAACTACAGCACCTCTAGGAAATATGCAAGGCATAAAGTTGTGTGTGACTCTAGCTGACCTAAGAATGTGTGTAATATGGTAAGATAATATGGGCAAAGCGTGAAGGTGGCTGTAACGTATGAGTTAAGTAACGATAACAGTGTCTACTTAGTGAAATCCTTTAAAATCACTTCTAAAAGCATTGCCCAATTTGTCCTTCACAGAAGCCCCGTGAGGTAGAGTTCATTATTCTCATTTTACAGAGGAGGAAACAGGCTGAGAGACCTTAAGTGAATTGATGAAGGTCTCCAAAATACTGTCAGAACTGAGGCTTGAATCCAGATATGTTTGATTTCAAAATGCTTAAACACTGCATGCTGTTACTTCTGGTACCTTCTGTACACAGTTTGTGCCCCTCGTGAGGACCACTATGTGGACCCCCCCTTCCTTTTTCCATCTTCAACTCCATGTTCCTCCACATGAAGCCCAGTTAGCCACTGAGGTCTTCAGCATCCTCAGGGAGACAAGGAGAACCAGCGGGGTCCTTTCTTCTTCACTTCTTAGGTTCTCTCACCCCTAGCGTAGACTGCCCCAGCAGGCCTCCTGTCTCCAGAGACCTTCATCTGAGGAGCAGGCATCTCTCTCTCTCTCTCTGTGTATCCCTAAGCCACGGAGGTGTGTATACAGCTCAGTGACAAGTTCTGCTTCACTCCTATGACAGTAAGGACAGCAACTGGCCATGACATGGCAGTGTCCCCACAGGCAGCTGCTATGAGAGTTTCCTTTGGAGTCTCTTTTATTTAACTTGGCTCTTTGGTGGGGAACACAGAACAAGACCTCTGTGTTCCCTGTCAGGAATACTGTCTCCTTCACGACTCTCAAATCATCTTATATGGATTAGAAAGTATATTGGGGAGGGGAGGTTGGAGGGGGTGGAGAGGCTCCCTGACAGGGACTCTGACCCCATCTTATTTAGAATATAGTGTTTATTTGTTCTTGGTCCTCATAGTTATTCTCAAGCTGCCAAGGCAAAGGCAGCAAGAGAAGAACCATTTGATAAGATGATACTTCCGTTCAGTGCTGGTTTCATAGTATTTTCTCAATAAATGAACATTGAAGATGGTTGTCAAGGACTGCAGTGTCATTTTAAGTAACTATTGAAAAAAGTACAGCTTCTCACTTTTCTGCTGGTCTTGTTTGCCTTCTTATCACCACCAACTTTCATTCCAAATTTCTTTCATCTTATGCAAAAGAAAAAATACCCTGACCACAGAGGGAATTCCTCCAAGTTCTGTCAGTCAAGCTAAATCATTTTAACCCGGAGAACAGAACGTGCCTTTGCCGCTCCTGTACAGTTTCTTTCTGTCATTGTGCCAGCTGGCTCTCATTTATTTAAATTCTTAACTAGAATCTATTTAAATATGTCTAATTTATTATAAGTAATTCAATACATGTCGATGTAATTAAGTGATAGGACAATATTGGTCATAATGGAATTAATCTTAACACAGTATAAATAAAAAATTAATAAACATGTGAAGTTGGTCTGTTGTGGATTTCAAAACTGAAATACAATGTAAATCAGTATGCATTAATAGAGGGCGAGGAAAACCATGAGACTGGAGAGGACAGATTTGCTTTCAGAAAGCAAACTTTCAGACTCTATGAACTTGGTTCCACGTGGTAGTGACAATCGGACTAAGTGTGTGTGTTGTCTCCACGTTGTCATCTTGCTTATGAACTTCGTTCAGCCCTGAAAATCTAGATGTTGTCCTGTATTTGTATAGTGTTAGTAATTCCTAAATTAATAACATCAATAGTAGACTGAAAAGTGTATATGGTTGGCTCACGTTAAGGGGGAGCAAATACTTACTGGACTTCTTTACATTTAGAAAATGACCAATTGCTATATATACATATATATATATATATATATATATATATATTTTTTTTTTTTTTTCTTTTTTTGGTACGCGGGCCTCTCACTGTTGTGGCCTCTCCCATTGCGGAGCACAGGCTCCTGACACGCAGGCTCAGCGGCCATGGCTCACGGGCCCAGCCGCTTCGCGGCACGTGGGATCCTCCCGGACCGGGGCACGAACCCATGTCCCCTGCATCAGCAGGCAGACTCTCAACCACTGCACCACCAGGGAAGCCCTATATATGGTTTTGATCAGATCTGTTATATATGGGAGAACTTTGGAGGAATGTTTACCAAAAAAAGCAAAAGGCAAGTGTCAATTATCAACTGCAAAAGAATGTATACGATATTTCTTTAGCTAAGACTTAAAGCAGATTGTGACAGTAAGGCAGATGCAAGTTGGCTGACCAGGCTCAAAAATTAAAACATGTTATCAAAAGCAAGCAGAGAGCCCAGATAACTTCAGATTATCAAGTTGATCTATCTGTTTCTCCCCTTGACTTGCTGCCAGTTGTAGAAGCCTCTTGGTTTGAGTGGGGGGACTCAGTTGTTACTCATGGGTAATTTAATAGAAGGAAGGTTATGTGGTTCAAATCTTGATCAGACCTGATTGTTAACACTAGGTGACTAAGGGGAAGTTGTTTTCAACTTTGTAGTTTTGAAGACCTGCTATGCTAAAAAGAAATATACGGAAATTATGCAAACTCCCAAAGTACTTGGGATACTAAATTCTGTATGATTGAATATATATATATATGGTTGAAGTCATTTTTGTTGCTCAGTATTTGAAATAAAAATGTCTAATTTTTAACTCAATATTAAAGCTAATTGACAAAGGTTTTAGATTTCAGTCTTAAAATTATATCCCCAGAGCTGTTGAGGAAATAAAAAAGAAATACAAATTTGAAGAAGGATGTTGCCTACAAATAGCAAATGCAGCTATAATTACTTATATAATTGGCAGGTTGGCATTTTTAAAGAAAGGAAAGAGATTATGTATTTTTTAAAGTTTTTATTTAAAATAATACTGTTTTACAAAAGAATTTATGTTGAAAGTGAGAAATTTGTAATAATGCTGTAAAGTGTATTTTTCCAAATAACGCCTGATTAAGGCTCACAGATACCACAGGGTTAAGCAGAATAGTATTAATTACTACTTGAAAATGACTTTGTGAAATAGCAAAATGTCTGTGTTCCATTGTGTGTATATGAAATATACATTTGAAATCATCTTTAGTGGTTCTTATGGGGTTGATATTGGTGCCCTTTTCATTATTTCATATTTTTATGGTCTTATCTTAATCTTCTGGTTCTATTTCAGCCACAGAGTTTATTTCATAGAGCAATGTTGCTATTGATTTTCTTTTCTATTTCTTTCTTAGAGTAATTCTGCCGAAGTTGCTGTGTAAACATCACAGGAACTAGAAGCAATCACCCTGTTTTAAGATGAAATTTTACCCTGACAGTGTTTATAAGCAGAGTTTTACATTCAGAAGATTGCAAACTTTATACAAGATTTTTGAAGATCTTCAACAAATTTATTTTCCTGGTTTGAGATAGCTTGCCAAAGAAAGCAGTTTTATTTGATACAAGTGCCAGTAATGTTTTCTCCTTAACACCATATGAAACACTGCCTAGTTCTTAAGTAGTTTATTGCCATGAGTGATAGGTCCGTTCCATGAAACCAAAACGTAAAAAACAGTTTGAATGGATGAGGAGCTGTTTACATACAATTCTGGTCAAGTTACCCAGTTGTTACTAAGTTGTATTAAAAAGTTAATCTCAGGCTTCCCTGGTGGTGCAGTGGTTGAGAGTCCGCCTGCCGATGCAGGGGACGCAGGTTCGTGCCCCGGTCCGGGAGGATCCCACATGCCGCGGAGCGGCTGGGCCCATGAGCCATGGCCGCTGGGCCTGCGCGTCCGGAGCCTGTGCTCCGCAGTGGGAGAGGCCACAGCGGTGAGAGGCCCGCGTACCGCAAAAAAAAAAAAAAAAAAAGTTGACCTCTTTAATACTGGCTAACAGCTGGTAATTTTCAAATCAAGTGGCCAAAGTCAATGTTTCACTTGTTTTCAAGACAATCCTTTATTGCACTGACTTCAAACTTCTTTTCTTCCTTCTAAACTCTTGTGCATCATAGACTCAATCAGCAGAGTGATTTGCATAAGGAAGTTCCCAAAACCTTTCCTTCCTTCCTTCATTCATTCAACAAATTTTACTGAGCAACTTCTATGTGCGTGACACTAAACAAAGGCAAAAAATAAGCAAGGTTCCTCTTTTGAGGAGCTCACTGTCTAGTAGGAAGATAAACAGACATTATAGTGATTATTCTCGAACACAATGCTGACTGTCAAGGCAGATAAATCAAAAATTTACTGGATATTCCAGATGCTATAACACTTTACTTACCATAGAAGCAGGCTTCACCAAGAAGGAACTGGTCTGGGTCTGAAAGGAAAAGTAGTTTTTCTGTCAAAACCCTCTATTCTGCCTTTGTTGTTAAGGAATCATCTTAAACAAGAGCAAGGATGCACCTCACCTCAGGGGTCTATGCAGCAATAGTCAGCCGGACATTCTCAGTGTTTTTAACCCATGGCTTGAATCTGTCCATCGAATCCAGTCCCTGAAAATACCAGGCTCCTCCTAGGAGACGCATCCATTAGTTTGGAACCAAATGATTTTAATTCTAGTCCAGATTTTGCCACTAATTTATTGTTACCTCAGTTTCCTTATAAGCTCATAACTGGAATTTAGTTCATAATTCTTGCTCTACACAATTTATAGGACCATTTTAAAGACGAAATAAGATAATAGGTGCAAATATTTTTTTGTAAAGTTACATGCATTATACAGATGGGTGGTGGGCGGTGGTGACATTCTCTGTAAAGTACCACTGAAGTACTACAGAAAGTCCTGGCAGTTATGACAGATTATGACAGATTATGTTTCTAGAATAGGTATATGTATTGAAATGAGACATGTCAAATCTAGTTGTTCCCCAGAAATGCTATTAATAGGGATTACATTTCCAACCAGTAGCCTAATGCTCAAAATTATAGACATCATAACACATGCCATCTGTAATCAAATGTTACGTCAATTTTTCATGTTACACTAGGCCACTATTCAATGAAAAGCTTTCTCCAAAAAATAGTGTATATAATTTTAGTTTTTAAAAGTCCAGGAAATAATCTCACACTGTTAAGTGGACTCTGTAAAATTCTTATCTTCTCAAAAATGCCTGATTTAATTTGTTGCAACAAATGAAGAACACCAAAAAGATCGCAAATCTGAACTAGAGTTCTTTGGATACTGTTTGGCAGGCATCACTGAGAGCACTTTGGGAAGTCCTTTTGCCCACTTGAGTGTTTTTAAGCAATTCTTAAGGATATATTTAGGGTGTATTTACCTGCTCACCTATTCTCTCTCTTTTTTTTCTTTTTTTGTAATTTTATTTATTTATTTTTGGCTGTGTTGGGTCTTCGTTGCTGCGCATGGACTTTCTCTACCTGTGGCTAGCGGGTGCTACTCTTCGTTGTGGTGTGCAGGCCTCTCATTGCGGTGGCTTCTCTTGTTGCAGAGCACAGGCTGTAGGTGCGTGGGCTTCAGTAGTTGTGGCTCACGGGCTCTAGAGCGCAGTCTCAGTAGTTGTGTTGCACAGGCTTAGTTGCTCCGCAGCATGTGGGATCTTCCCGGAGCAGGACTCGAACCCGTGTCCCCTGCAGTGGCAGATGGACTCTCAACCACTGTGCAACCAGGGAAGTCCTGCTCACCTATTCTTAATGTAAAATTTTGTGTAACAAATTGCTGATCTTTCTTTCTGTAATGAAGTTTTTTGGTTTTTTCTTTAGTTGTCATCTTAACAGTACTAGCAGCTGTATCTAACCTGATACAAGAAAAAGCACAAACCCTTGATCACACTCAATTTTGTATTCTTTGATCCCTCATGATACCAAAAAGCCATAAAGATTTGGCTTGAATTGTAGACAGATCCACAGGTTATTTATTGTTGAGCTTGATGCAGAATTTCACAGGTCACAAATCCTGCATGTTATCTTACCTATCAGATTTTCATGATTGTGGAAATGCTTTGTAAACATTTAGAATATTTGGCTATAAAATAACGAGGACACACTTTTCACAAGCACACCAGGTCTTAGACATTGAGGATATTTCTCTTACACAGCATAATAATGTCATGCAAAGTAATTTTGGAGCTATCTCCAGTATCAGTGACCAGCCACAAAGTAAAAGTCCTCATTATTTTATAACTACGGATCACCCTTCTTCCTCCCAAGATGATTTCCCTAGTTTTTTGTCTCTTTTGCATCTCCCCTTTGTAGGCTTTCTCACACAGGCAGAGAGGACCCCAGTGAAGGACAGGGCTGCATCTTTGAATAGTTTCTTCCAGCATTAATTGCTTAAAGCTGCGTACTACTCAGCATACATTTTACGCATTTGACTTAAAATTTCCGTACTAGCAGTTTATGCCTTAATAACATAAATCAATTTTGAACCATTAGCTGTATTTTTTACTGTACCCATTGTTTATTGTACTGAGAGACAATAAACAAAAGTTGAACTTTTGAAACAGGTCCCTATTTTGAGAAGAGTTTTGGGTTTTTTTGGAGGGGGGCAACAAATACTTTGAAATTTTCCAATGATAGAATGGCAATTTGGCACAGTTTATAATTCTCCAAATAGTCAAGATCTGAAGATTGTTATCTGGGTGAAATTCCATTTTGAACAATATGCTCTGGAACTTCAGAATTATTTACCAAAGATTGAAAACAGAATGTTTGTCTTTGTTGGTTTTGAGGCTACTTTTGAGCATCTGTCGGTTATATCATTGTGAAATTCTATAAACACATCAAGAAGCCACTGATCAGTTCCTTGACTGTGATCTTATCAAGGCTGGCCCTCTTGCTGTTTCAGCAGAAGTATATAGCATATTGTTTTAACTTCTGAAAATTGAAAAAGAGACTTTCATTTCTGGAACCAGCATTTTCTATCTCTCTGATCAACACTGTCTGCTGTTCATTTTCTGCTTGAGTGAACTTAAAGGAAGGCGATTACCTTGCATGTGATGAATGGTAGGTGATCTTTGGCTGTCCCCATCTTGGACAGTTTTTGTCTTATGCTGACAAGAAATCTTCTCTATCTCTATGGACTCCTAATAATACTTTATAGAATCATTTGTTTCCTTACAAAATGCCAAAAAAGTCTATCCTTTAATAAACAGTGAAACCAATATGTGATGGAGAAGGAATTATTAACCTTTTCCACTGTAAGGAAACGTCGATCTCCAGCAATTAGTTTTGCCCTTATTACAAACCTGTATTCCACCGGTGATGCCATAAATACCTTCATGTAACAAAACATAGCTGTGTCAGAAACAAATCAATGGCTTAACTCTCAGTTTCTTGGTTTCTCAAGAGAAGGTCTTTGTTCCCTTCACAAGAACTTCAATTTTTAAGTACATTCATCAGTTTAGACACTTCAAAGTAAACCATTTGCTTTTTCGGAAAAATCAGGCTCAGGACATTTAGCATTGGAATAATAATGTCGAGAACCCTTTCTTTTCTCTTCCAATTTCACTAGGTATCACCCTCTTCCAACATAATTTAATTTCTTCTGGTGTTTTCTGAAGTAAATGCATGTAAGAAAATGCACTGTCTGTGAATGTCAGCAAATAGTGATGAATGGCTTAACTAGGAAATGTGTTACGCTTAAATGGATTAAAGCTGGGAAACATTTAGCTGTGCACTTTGTACTGCATTCACATCCTGCTGGGCTGAAGAATGGTGCCCAGAAATGTACAAAGACAAATGTACCAGTGATGCAGATGCTCCTTAGGTTTTCTGTTTCTGAAGGCTCTCTCTCCAGCAGCTTCATTTCTTTTCCTGTAAATCCCCTCCCCGGTTATCTCACCCAGTACTAGCAAGGGTTTATCTATCCACTCTCTGCAGATTAGTCCAAAGCTTATATTTCCAGCTCTAACTCAACCAGGAAAAGATCCCCACAACATCTCACACTTAGCATGTCAGGAAGATCTTCCCACCGTACAATTCCTTCTCTACAGTTGTTGACAAGAGAGCGTTTTCCCCAGGAACTCAAGGTGACACTGTAAAAGATACCTTTGAGTTTTTCTCACTGCAGCCTTACCAAGTGTGGCTGACTCTCTTTGCATTGTCTCCTCCAGTATCTCTTCTTTCCTTTCCATTCTTACTGCCTTCATTTCAGCTGCTGAGTTCACTCTTCTGCCATGCTACTGACGTGTTCCCTGCTTCTCCCTCCCCATGTCCAAATCCATCCTGTACACACCTTGAAACAAATTTTTTTTTAAACACAGCTCTAAGCATTAATTCAGTAACTATTTGAGTGCTTATTATGTAAAAGTTCAATAATGTTGAATTGATTACATTCTACCCTCAAGGATCATATTGTCTTTACTATTATATATCATATATATGTAATATATATATAGCATATCATTTATAGTATAGTATGTATCATATATAATATTTATAATACATGTGTAATTCTATATGTAAATATTATGAAAACCTTTGCTTATCTGTTTTTCTGTTATGTCTTTACCATGCTATTTTCTCTGCCTGAATGACTGGTTCAAAGCTTAACTTCAAGACACAGATACAATGACAACTCCTCTTGGAGGAAAATCCATGTGGAGATTTTCTCAACTTGATTTTATTTAGGAATGCTTGCATGTTTCATCACCACTGCTAAATGTCAGTATTCTCTGAGTCAGAACCTATATCATATCCACCCCCATGGCCATCCACACCGCCTGACAGAAGGCATTTTAATGCACTGGTCAAGCACCCAGGCTTTAATCCCTACCCTGCTCTGAACAGCTATGTGTCCTTGACTGGGCTACTTAATACCTACTGGTTAAGATTGTTATGAGGCTTAGTGGAGATAATACACACGAAGTACTTAGTACAGCCCCTGGAACATAATAGCACTCAATGTAAGTGTTAGTTGTTACTGTTCTCTTAGTACATGTGTGACACTTAAGAGACAACCAAAAAGATATTTTCCTGCAGCAGTTTTGTGGCTTGTGAATTGCACGTGCTTAACATGTGACAAGGAGTTTAAACCAGTAGCAATACTGTGTGCCCTCAGGGCTCACTTCTGACTGGCTTGGCAGACATCTTTTAGGAAATAGGTGAGATTTGATATTTATCTTATATATTCTTATACTTTCTTGTCAAAGAAGGAACTAGAGAAGAATTAGAAAATG
The DNA here is from genome assembly GCF_937001465.1 of Orcinus orca. Taxonomy (NCBI): domain Eukaryota; kingdom Metazoa; phylum Chordata; class Mammalia; order Artiodactyla; family Delphinidae; genus Orcinus; species Orcinus orca. The sequence continues at coordinate 50,589,284 of NC_064571.1, forward strand.
TGACTTAAAGCTTTACATTTTATTGATATATTTTTACTTTGCTAGATTTTATTTGGTTTTCTGATTTCCTCGTTTTTGTAACAGCTATTTTATCATAAACTTATATTAATGCTCTATAATTACAAAACATATCCACATTCATGCACATATTGCAGTGACACATAGGGATAGAGGGGTAGGAGGCATTGGTAATTTTTTTTTACAGGTGAAAAAAATAAAATAAGATGTCAAGATCAATGATTGCCCAAAGTCATTCAACCGTTAAATGGCAAAACCTGAGCTAAAACCCAGGCACTTTGGTGCTGACCCCTTTGCCATTTCTCATATACTGCATTACCTGCCACCCTGTTTATTTAACAAGGACGTCTAGGAAGAAATATCCCTGGGAGTGACTACCCAGAAAGAGATCCCTTTATCTGGTGTTTCCAAGGTATCTTCACACCCAATTTGACTTCATTACATGACTTTTCATTTTTTCATTTTAACTATAAAAATCACATCTGATATTTTTTTCTATTTCCAAAAGCAGTATGTGTTTATTGCAGGAATTTTATGGAACACAAATAAATACAAAGAACAAAATGAAAATCAGCCCTAATCTCACTATCCAGAAAGAGATAAATGATAAAACATTTTCATATATAATTCCAGATATATTCACTTGCATATGTATTAATTTGAAAATGTTTTCTTTAAAACAATAGAGGTATGTTACACATACTATCTCATGGCACATGTTTTTCAGTCTTCTGTAAAAACTTTTGTCCTCATTTTTATTAGTTGCATATACTTCCAGTATATGAATATGCCATACTTATTTAATCCATCCCATATCTGTAGACAGAGGGGTTTCAGGTTTTCCGTTGTAAGGAAAGAAGATGGCTAATGTCTTTTTAGGTAAAATATTCTACGTACGCATTATTTTTTTATTAAGATAAATTCCAGGAGGTAAAAAACAAACAAACGTGAACAGAGAGACTGTCAAATCTTAAGGTTTTAGATGTGAAGTGTTCATTGTTCTGCAAAAGAGTCATTTCATTTTATACCTACCAATCTGTACTAGAAGCAGTATATGAGAGAAACCCTTTGAATGTCAACATGTATAAATTTATCAGCATTTTAATTAAAAGACTAAAACCCATCCTTCCTTCCTTCTTTCTTTTTTTCTTTTCTTACTAGTCCATAGATAGTAGGTTCCTTTATTGGAGGTGAGGGAGCTGTATATGTGTGTATGAGGGCCTCAAACAAACAGTAGATGAGTACATTCCCCGGTAATTGCTTGTTGGACATTGCCCACACTATTCTGCAGACCTGGGAATGCTGAAGGGATTTTCCTTGAAAATTTCATTTACTACCAAAATAACCATGGAATATATTTTTTAAATTACATTTTCAATTGGATAGTACTTAATTTCTTGTTCCCATAAAAAACTTCTGTCACTTTCATTGAATTTTTTGCGGGGAAGGGTCTGAAACGTTACTGTCTTTTTGACTGTACATTTTAGTGTGCACTAACTGTTAATGAATATGAGAACTTTTTGGCTGTAATTGTCAGAAAGGCAGCCCGTACCATTCAAACGAAGAGGAAGGTTTACTGGCTCCCAGAATGGAAGGAAGCCTTGAATAACCAAGCTGGGATAAGAAGAGTGTTAAGGTCCAGCTCCAGGGATTCAGGCACTGTCAGGAATCAATCTGGTTTTCCTCTCTGCCTCTCTTAGGCTGTCAGTTTCATTCTATCTCACTGCTGACTGCATTTTTCCTTGTGGTAGTAAATGTGGATTTTGATAGCTCTGGCTTTGTTGCCTTAATCTTTAGCCCTTGTGGGGCATTTACCTGAGGATTTTGGAGAGATACCTGAAGGTCAGATATCTCTGGATGGGTTGTGGGCATAGATATTTGGCTCCAGATTCAAAAAGCTAATGGAGTACCTACCCCTGGACCAATCAGATGTGTTTAGGCAGCTACAGTACTATGATTGGCCCAATTTGGGTCCATTTTGGATCTATCAACTCTGGCCAGGGAGGTATGATCACAGAAGAATGTGGCAGTCCCTAAAGGATCCATATCGGTGAAATATGGGGAGGAATAGGCCCCACTGGAAATGAGAGGTAGTTTTAGTAACCCCAGAACCTAGAGGTGGTGCTGAGTAGAAATAAACGAACAAAAATAGATCTCTAACACACGATGCCTGAATGACTTTTTTTCTCTACAATACCTGGTATCTCTCTGTGCTTCAGAAATTTTACAGATGTACAAAAGGACATATAAATCCAGGTAGGAGCATTTTGCAGTAGCATATTTTTGCTTCTTCAGGAAAACATTGAAACTAACATAATATGGGATTATCAATAAGTAAGAGCTTTGCACAAACTAGTGAGCTTTCTTCCATATAGAAAATGGATAGAATTAAATATCCAAGATAGAAATTTTAGCACTTTATAGCTACGTCCTTCACTAGTTCTAATGATGTCTAAACATAGACCGAACAGCAAGAATGTGCACTATTTTTTCCTAGAATGTGGGCTTTGTTTGTCTTTATAAAATTCAGTGTCCATTGCAAGTGCTGTTTAAACCTTCTTAATAGGAATTAATTAATACAGCTTATGCTTGAAGACTGTGTGTCACTACCCACGCATTGCTATGCTTGTCGGATTAACTCTGGGTCAACTCACTGAATTGTAGTTTGAGCAAAGCTCAGATCTTCTCAACGTGATCAAGCATGATTCCTTTAAAGGTAATTTAATCGACTTAGAGGAGAATTATCAATGTTCTCCAGGAATAGTGGAATAATTCATCAACAGAAGAAAATATTAATGAAAAGAACATTAGTTTTAGAACCAATTTAGACCTAATGGATGGTTTGAGTTGGAAATTCTACTTCCATTTGGCATCAGTATTTCTACAGATAAGCATATGGCTTGGTGAAGTGGAAATTTGAATGGTGTGGCTCATAGACTGGGAGACCTTGCAAGAAACAGTAAAAAGAACTGGGTCCAGGGACCTAAGTCTTTTCTTGAGGCAAGACTACTGATTTTTTCAAGCAAACTTGTCACCAAAGATATATGCTCAGAATCAAATTAATGTTCAATATTTTGGAATGTTTACTGTGTGCTTTTCACTAAGCTAAGATAGATAAAAATGAAGAAGTCTCTATGTGCAAATATGTGGTGGTTTAGTGCAAAAGCTAGCTGGGTAAGGAGAAAGTTATTGTGCAATACAGTAAGCTTTATCAAAGAGGTATAAACAGTGTGCTGTGGGAGCCAAGGAGTACTAGGATGAATTCTGCAGAGGGTACCAGGTATGGCTTTCCTCATGTGGTCACATTGACACTGCATCACGACGATCAGAAGATAATTCTGTGTGAGGAAGGGCAGGCAAAATAAAGGTTGTAACATATGCAAGGGTGGGAGTCCTTGAATGGTTTTCTATGCAAAACTATTCAGGAGGTATAAATTTTAGTGTGACCAGAGTAATGTCTAAATAGTCCAGTGCTATCCAGGAGAACTTGGCGAAATATTCTGTCTCTACTTTTCAACATGGCAGCCACTAATCACAATGGCTGTTGAACGCTGGAAATGCAGACTAGCATGACTGGGGAACCGAATTTTTAATTTAATCTGACTTAATTTAAATATATGGGACTAGTGGCTAACACATTGGACAGAGCAGATATAGACCAAGTCTTCAGGCCGAGGTAATTATGGAAGATAGGGAAGAAGGCTTGGGGTCATGGTGAGAAGTCTGTGTTTTGTTTTGTTTTTTTAATCATTCTTTTTTTTTAATTTATTTATTTAATTTATTTTCAGCTGCATTGGGTCTTCATTGCTGCGCATGGGCTTTTCTTTAGTTGTGGAGAGCGGGGGCCACAGTTCGTTGCAGTGCACATGCTCCTCATTGCGGTGGCTTCTCCTGTTGCGGAGCATGGGTGCAAGGGCTTCAGTAGTTGTGGCACACGGGCTCAGTAGTTGTGGCTCGTGGGCTCTAGAGTGCAGGCTCAGTAATTGTGGCGCATGGGCTTAGTTGCTCCACGGCATGTGGGATCTTCCCGGACCAGGGATCCAACCCATGTCTCCTGCATTAGCAGGTGGATTCTTAACCACCAGGGAAGTCCTGAGAAGTCTGTGATTGAATAATGTGGTGCCTGATTCATTTATTTGGATGACAGCTCTGGCACCAGTGTGAAGAAAATGGATTATAGGGAGAAAGGATGGTGGCAAGCTGAGAGATAAGATGGGCCTGACAAGGGCACTGGCAGTGAGTCTGAAAGACGATGGGGACACATTTCTTTAGTATAATCAGTTAAAATTAGGTTACCAGCATCTATGGTAAATGAAGAGAATTTGTTGTAAAGGACTCGTGTGTCTTTAACTTGAGAAACTTAATTAATGCCAATACTTAATAGAAAAAGAAATGAAAGAGGAAGAGTTGCTTTTGTGGAAGAAAGAGTGAATTCAGTGTTTCAAATATTTAGTTAGGAGTGATAGATATTAGATCCTTGGAGTCTGTTAAATTTTAGAAAAAAAAAGATGAAAATTCAAAGAAGTTGAATCATTTAAAATAAGATGAAAATGTCTTTGGACCAAGACATACATAACCATCCTAAAGCCTTTGTTAAATTGCTTTCTCTTTTCATTCTGATTAAGATATTATTTTATACCCAAGGAATCTTTAATGAATGAAACAAGTTTATGCATAGATTAGTGAGATGAAGAGAGGCCTGGGGAGTACAAGAACCATCTAGTACTGCCGTTTTTTTGGTTTTTTTTTTTTTTTTTTTTTCCTGGACGCTTTGACAAAGTGAGAAAATTTGACTATTTTCTTAAATCTGTACAACCATTGTAGATAAGGGTCTTCTGTATCATTTGCTCCTCTGTATATACAGACATCCATTTTAATTTTCCACCTCTATAAGTTGATTCTCTGAGTTATTTCCCCAAGTAGAGATGACTAGTTCTGTGGATTACATCTCTACTTCTTCACCAGCAGTTTCTTGGTGGTAACCATTAAACAAAATGTCCACCCTTCATCTTTGTGGATCAGTTAGCCCCTGAACTCTCACTTCATTCCTTTTCCAAGCAGGTGGCTCCAGTGGATGTAAAATGGGTTTCATAATATGAGTGACACCTATTGATGTTCATGACATCAATTTCTCTAGCAATCACTTGTTAAAGTTACATTTTACAAACAATAAACCACTTCTTCAGTGGCAATGACTTCCCTCCTTTCTGCTCTGCTGTTTCAGGCAAAAGCTGTGCATTGCTTAAAGACTTCTATTTTCACTACTTAACGTGGTGCCCTTAAGGAAAACATACTGTTAACATGAGCTTGGAAAACAGGCTTTCAACCCAGAGATGATTGTACACACTGTATATTAACCCTCCTTTGGCATGTTCATACAGAAAGAAAGATAGATGTTGTCAGTATGAACTTTCTGTGGGTCAGTGATCTCTGTGGACCTAGGTTCTGTCATATTCCTCAGGACTGGGGTGAATCATCAGATAACAATTAGAGAGCAGGCTTTAAAATGGCAGATATTCGATCATACCAAATGACAAACTTTGCTACTGAGAATCTTATTGAACTTTGTGTCTTTCTGTCCTTTGACAGTGTGTACAGTAGCATCAGGGACATTTTCTGATTGCAATTCCAAATCAGGTGACAAAGAGAAAGAGAGGAACGTACCAAGTTTGGAACCTTTCTGGAAAGCCGCCTGGCCCTCTGGATAAGCAGATGCATACCTAGTACTGGACATGTGTGCAGGAAAGAGAAACAACTAAACTCAACCAAATGGTGATGAGAGCAATTTATCTATAGGAGAAGTTGGACTTTACTTTCTCATCCTTCATGTATTTGTGTAATAGTACTAAGAAGAGCTAACATTCATTGAGCAATGTAGCAAGGGCTCTGCTTGAATAAAAAACTGCCTGCTTAAATCAACTCCGTGAAGTAGATGCCAGTATTAACCTTGGCTTTTTTAATGAGGAAACTGACGCACATGAGGTTGTGACTTACTAGGTCACATAGTCAATAAATGGTGGCGCTGTCTCTGGGGCACAAGTCGCTATTACGTTAACAGTCTTAAGTGTCTAGTTTCCAAATTACTTTTACAGCTTTTTAAAAAAATATTAGTTTAGTTTGCATAGGTATCAGATTCTCATCCATATTACTTTTGTTCTTTAAACATGCATCTGCTTCTGTAAATATATTAGTAAAATGAATGTGAGAATGGAGGCATCTGAAATTCAGCAAGCACCATTCTCCCAAATTCTGAGACGGGAGAATCTGTAGAAAGAACACTACAGTTGGAAATAGTTTTAACTTTCAAATGTCCCACTTCAACCCAGTATCCATTTCATCCAGACTCAGTTTGTAAGTGAGGATTTCTTTTATAGAAGGTAAGCAGCACATGTACATCCACCTAACGATAAAGCCTGAAATCTTTCAGTGCTTTCAAACACACCATGGGATCTCCAGCTAAAGCTTTTATACTTGCTTTTTCTGAAAGAAGAAATCCTGTGGTTAAAGATTCTTTGATGGTAGAAACTTGTTTTAACAATGGTAAAGCCAAGACTAATTGAATGACTTTTCCCTTATTTTGTAAGTGGGTTAGAGAATGAATGCAGTCATATAGGAAGTTTTCGAGAGTAAGAATAACAAGTAGAGTGGATGAATCCTGAATTTTGTATGACTAGGATGGTGTTGATAACATAGGTTAGAATTTTATTTTGCCATATGTAATTTCATAATACAACCACATCATCGATCATATTAACAGCTCAAAAAATCACCTCTTTGCCACATATATCATCTGTTGTTCAGTTGCCCTGTTTAGCTCTCTTTTACACCAGGTTTGCAGGTATCCAGAAATAGGCCCTATATATAGAGTTAACTAAAATGTTTTATTTTCAAGTATTGTTATTTGGATTTTCAGTTATCCAGAAATCTTAAGAAATGTTATCTGATGCTTCTACTTTGCCAGTTCTATACCTGGTGGAAGAGGGGATCAACTATTCATAAAAGGATTTGATTAATCCTTTTGTATTCAGTGTTTAATTATTCATTTATTTGTTCAACAAACATTCATTTATAATATTGTTTGCAAAGCCATGTGGGTAGCTGCTATAGATACAAATAAGGCATGTGGCTTGTCCACTATGTGTTTGCAGTCAACTTTTCCTGGGAGTCTGTTAAGGTACTTCCTTGAAAGAATGCATCATCACTCTAGTTTCCTCTTAGCTGTGTGCAATTATTGCAATCTTGATAAATCGAAATTTGGATAACTGCAGTGCTTGCTGAAACTCTGACCTCCTCAAGATCCCAGATGTGAGAGGGTTTTTTTTTTTTTATCATTCATGTGAAATATCTAGTAAGTATTTATAGAGTACCCACTCACAGTACCCAGAGCATCTGTGCTGAATGTCATAGGGGAAACAAAATGAGATAGAACTAACAAAATTTTGCCTAGCACATTCTTTCTGTAGGAACTAAACATATTTTAAAAGTTCACATTATAAAGTAGTATAAGTGAAATGAATGGTAGAGGGTATAAGTGCTAAATACATTCAAATGAGAAATAAATTCAAAGGTTAGGAAAAGGCTGTCCAGAAGACTGACTTAAGTACAGAGATAGAGTTTCAATGGATGAAAAGCACAAGGAGAAGAATTTCAGGTGAGGTAAAGTTTTGGAACACGCATCAGCAAAAGAGGGTTATTCAAAGAGAACTTGGTTTGTATATATTGGCATTTATATATATACACACACACACACACACACATATACATATATATACTTACATGTATGTGTATAATATATATATCTTTTATCTAAAAGTTTTGTTTATTTAAACTAGTTTTAACCTAAATATAAAAGCAATAGAAGTAAAAATCAAGATATAATCAGCTACTTTTGTTTGACACCCTGTTACTCTTGGGATTTAGGCCCATATAAATAGCAAAATTAGATATTTTTTCCTCACATCCTTTCATTCACTAATATATTCATTCACTCATTCTAAAATGTGTCCAGCCCTGTGCTGTGTGTTTGACATTAGGATAGCCCTGAATAGTAAAATACCTCACCAAAGGAAAACATTGGCATGCCAGGTGGGATTTGTCTGTAAGGTGATGGGAAAGCCACATGGTTAAGCTGAGGGATTTATTGACCGATTTGTACAAATGTTGTTTTAGCTCTTGGAGCTACTACCCCCTCCACTCCATGCATTCAAACCAATTTAAAATTTGCCTGAGTCTTTCTACAATGGTGATTTGAATTCAGTGTATCTCTTTTTTTTTTTTTTCAGTATATTCTAGTTTACACTTCCACACACTTTTTCCAAGAGACATTAGAGATAAATTTGCCTTTTACCACTAACTCATTCTATTTGTTTAAGTTAAATATATATTACTCTCTGGATAAAGATATATTACTAAAGAGATCCTAAAGATATATTACTCTAAATATTCCTAGGAAAAATCAAATGAAATTACTTTGTCTAAATCTGATATGCTAAGTAATTCTAAAGTGTAACTTTAGAAGGAAACCATTCTATGTTTAATCTTCAAATGTCTGCACATCTTGACAACTCAGAGAAAATAAAATTGTATTTTTGCCGATTATGACATTTTTGGAGAAAGATTCTCATGATAAGATATTGGCAGAAAAATGTGACTCCTATGGAGTATTAGATGAGATCTCAGTGGAGAAAAGAAAGGCAGGGAAAGGAAGGGTGAGGAGTATAAGGGATGACAAAGAATCTCTTATCAGGGATTCATGATGCAGAGAAATGAGATAAGGCAAAGTACACATGAGAAAAATAATTAATGATGAAAAAGACGTTGAATACACAATGAGGAATCAGAAAGCTTTATTACAATACCAATCAGAAAAGGAATAATACTTCTCTCCCACAAGTAGGCATTGGCCTGCTCAATATTTTAAGCTTTAATTGGGAGTCTCATTGTTCATTGACCACATCTCTTCTCATTTATTTTCACAGCAATCTTGGGTAGCAGAAAAATAATCATTTAGAAAACTATAATGGAACAAGTGACTTACTGTCTTAAGTATTTAGCATACTGTATATAACTCAATAAATGTAAGTGTTCCCAATTAATTTTTATTTTACAAGAAGATACTCCCTGTGTTAACTTGATTGTGTAAACTGTTCCCTACCTTTTTTTTCCCCCTGTATTTCTTGTCCTGCCACACATCTCTGCTGTCTGCAACACTTCTTTTTTTTTTTCAAGCGACATCAGGACATAACGCTGTTACAGAATTTGAAAGCTGAACCTCTGGCTAGTTGAAAGGACCTCTGATTTAAACCAGATTTCTGACTTGTAATATTAAATTAAAAACTGTCAGAAAGGAAGATTTTTTTTTAAATGGTAATGGGACCAGAGCCAGCTCTGTATTTCAAAGTTCTTTTAGTAAACAGTAGGACACTTTTCTCTCTTTGATTTTATTTCCTGAATCGAATTCTTTCCCCCAAATGACTGAAAAGCCTTTTATATGTTTATTGGTCAGGAACACAGTATTTACTCCTTCCCCCGCTTTCCAATGGAATATTGCTGCATTTTGTAACTGGAAAATTGTTCCTTTTGTTACTGAAAGCTTATTCAGAGTAATTAAAATCAAGGTTCTCTCCAGTCCCCCAAATGTTCACTTAAAAATAAGGTCAGGGGCTTCCCTGGTGGCACAGTGGTTGAGAGTCTGCCTGCCGACGCAGGGGACACGGGTTCATGCCCCGGTCTGGGAATATCCCACATGCCACGGAGCGGCCGGGCCCGTGAGCCATGGCCGCTGAGCCTGTGCCTCCGGAGCCTGTGCTCCGCAACGGGAGAGGCCACAACAGTGAGAGGCCCGCATACCGCAAAAAAAAAAAAAAAAAAAAAAAAAAAGGCAGATTTCAGACACCTTGATAATAGAGAGAATTCAATAGAGGTGGCGGCAGGGTCTCATCAAAATTATGCGATCACAAATATGTTTTGATCAACTACAGTTCCCTTCTTGATGGATGAATACAACCTGATTCAAAAAGAATATCATTCAGTGTTTTGTTTTTTTTTAACTCTAGTGTGAGTTTAAGACATTGTGCCTCTTTCCCTTTGGTATTTGCATTTTAAGACTGATTTCCAAAAGGTGAAATAAACAAAATACTAAGTTTCAGAAGAGTGTGTGGGAAGCATTTTGCAGTGTGGGAGGTCAGTGAAGTCTTGCCAAAAGAGGAAGGTGTTGTATGGCTAACTCTACTGGTAGAAGCTATCAAACTCCATGTATAACCGTAAAATAATATACAACTTCAATTGTATAATAATGATATCATTATGTATATCATCAATATACTATATACCTATTAGATATAAAATAATAGGAGCTATACATGCATAGTGATGAATTTTCCATATCAAAAACTATTCCATTTAGCAAGCTCTCTGTCTTTTGCAGGCTAGTTATCTTTCTGACATGAATTTTAACTGCAAGTTGAGTAAGGGAATTTTTTTTTTAAGTTGTAGGCACCCCTTTTTATCTTCAAATTTTAGTTAAATTGAGGGTTTTTTTTTAAGATTAATTTATTTATTTGTTTTTGGCTGCGTTGGCTCTTCATTGCTGTGCGCGGGCTTTCTCTAGTTGCAGTGAGCGGGAGCTACTCTGTTGCAGTGCGCGGGCTTCTCATTATGGTGGTTTCTCTTTGTTGCTGAGCACGGGGTCTAGGTGCGTGGGCTTCAGTAGTTGTGGTTCAGGGGCCCTAGAGTGCAGGCTCAGTAGTTGTGGCGCACGGTCTTAGTTGCTCCGTGGCACGTGGGATCTTCCCGGACCAGGGCTCAAACCTGTGTCCCCTGCACCGGCAGGCAGACTCTCAACCACTGCGCCACCAGGGAAGCCCCATTAAATTGAGTTTTAATGTAAGAATTCAAAAGCTGGGATAATGTGGAAGAATGCTAACATAGTAAGGCTTTTATAAATTCAGTGAATCTCATCTTGGTGCCTATCCTTTCTAGCATCTCCCTAGGCACCTCCTTCGTGGTTCCTACCTAGAATTCTATTAATGACGTCAGTAATGACATTGTAAAGGATTAGAATCCAGGTGTTATTAGTGTATATAGTTATTTGGGGAAGGGGAATAACCAACCTTTATGTTAGATCAGCTGTCTCTAACTGTCATCCAGAAAACACTAGCTTGGGTAAATGTAATCTACTTTCTAAGAACAAGTGTTCTATGATAAAATGAGCTCTGGGAAAAAAAGTCCCACTTGTGGAGGGCAGTAATGTACTTGGCCATATAGAACTCTGAGAAATACCATTAAAAACCATACTGGCTAAACTTTGATTAGCAGATAAGCCATCTAATTTACTTTCCCAGAGAAATACTTTATTTCTCTGTTAACCTGACCTAGAACACGTTTTCCTGTTATAATAATCTAGGATCTGTTTCACCTCAAGGGCATATTCCATTTGGTTATTTGCATTAAGAAATCTCATCCAAAAGATTATGGTACAATGGAATCTAATTTAACTAAAATGCTTGGAGAAAGATGCTATTTTATTTAATTAAAGATTGAAAGGAACCACTTAAAAATATTTGCATTGTTGGAAATTATATACAATTCAATCTTTCTGTTTGGTACTTATTGTTCTAGCAAATATTGTCACATTGTTTTTGAGGATTTAGGGCACTGTAAAACTTTGGAATTCCGTTCTGCACTGATAACTATTGCATAGATGTTAAGCTGTAAGAAAATAGAATATATGTTTAATATATAAATATGTTGGAATATATTCCTAATGAACTTTTCATTTTATTTTTTAATACAACTAAAAGTTAGGAAAAAATCAATTTATGAAGTTTTGGTCATTTGTGTTTTGGCCAATTGAAGTTTTCTTTATTGTCCTTGCATAGGCTCTCTGATTTAATCCTAAGGCACTGTTGAATGCACTAAGTTACCATTGAAAATCTCATTTTTGCAATAGACTGACCAAGCATTGGATGAGTATAGAAAAAAAAAAAACCTGATTGGAAAATTTTCTTTACTTAAGGAAATTGACATAATGTAGTGATGTACTTCACAGTACAAGAGATAATATGTCTGAAGCCTTGTCTCAAACTGTCTTACAATATTTTTTTTCCTAAGTTGTTTTAGCAGTTTGAAATATCAGCATAGGAATGTATAGTTACTATTGTGATTAGTACTTTTGGGGTTAATTATGATGTTTATAGTTGCCATTTTAATATTCTTCCCTCTTCTCTTACACACACATAAAGAAATAGCTTTTCAGTTACCTAATGCTTATTGACTATCAATTTCACCAATTGTTTTTCCATGACACTATTTTATCATTCCTCCAACTTTCCAAAAAGTGTTTACCAATTCTGGGAAGGTGTTACATTTAGTTCCGTTAAGCTATTCTGTAGTCCCCTAGACTATTGACAGAATTCCACTATGAGCATGTTAAGTAAGACCTCACCTATCCTTAGCACCATAGATAACATACCAGGGGTTAAACAGAAATTCCCCTGAGCTGTCAGATACATACAAAAAAATTCACCAGCTCTCTAGTCATAGAAAAAGGCTTCAGCCCCTCATATATTGGGTATTTAATTTTAGCCCATCCATAACTCCAAAGTATTTTATTATCCTGTTTCTTATCCAATATATGTTAGAGGAAGTAGCAAATAAAAGAGGTGAATGGGAGCAGCCCACATTCAGGCTTTTTGGCTGCAATAGTAAGTAATAGCTAAGAGCCTAAGTAGCTAAAGGGAAAGAAACTGTTCTTTCTTTTCTCCCAAGAAAGCAGATTCAAGGACTTTAAAAAATTATGGCTCTCCTAGAGTAGATCTTGTCCTGGAGGGGGAAAAATGGTATGAAAGACATTTCTGGATCAATTGACAAAATGGAGATATAGATGGTAGATTAGATCAAATAATGTATTGCATTGTCTTGATAACTGTACCGTGATTGTGAAAGAGAATATCCTTATTAGGAAATACACTGAATTATTTAGAGGGAACGTGCCATGATATATGTAATGTATTATCAGTGGTTAAGAGAAACTAATTGTGTGTGTGTGGAGAGAGAGAGAGGGAGAGAGAGAAAGAGATAGAGAGACAGAGCAGAATAGAGAAAAAGAGAACAAGTAAACAAATAAGGGGAAATGTTAATTATATATGAATCTGGGTGAAGCAGATAACGGGGATTCCTTGCGATGTTTTTTTTGTTTGTTTTTGCATCTTTTCAATAAGTTTGAAATTATTTCCAGATAAATTTTCTTTTTAATCATGATTTATTGCACAACACATACTCAAAGTATGTTCTTTTATACTTTTTTATTCCCTTACCGAATATCATATATTTGTAATGATAGTATTAAATTATCAAGTAAATATTCCGCATCCCATACTTAAGAAAGCAATGTCTATGTAATTAATTTCAACGATATTTCTTTAACGAATAGTTAAAATATCATTCGAGGAGAAAACCTTCAACCCCCAGACATCTTGGCTATAGATATATGTCCTATCACACTGCATACAATGTTACATGAACTTTTCAATTGCAGAGTTGAACCAAAAGTAAGTACAGTCAGCCCTCCATTATCCGTAGCTTCTGCATGTGTGGATTCAACCAACTATGAATAGAAAATGTTTCAAAAAAAATTCCAGAAATTTCCAAAAAAAACCCGACTTGAGTTTGCCATGTGCTTAGGGCTACTTACATAGCATTTACATTGTATTTAGTATTATAAGTAATCTAGAGATGATGTAAAGTGTATGGAGGATGTGCATAGATTTTATGCAAACACTATGCCATTTTATATAAGGAAATTGAGCATCCTCAGATTTTCATACCTTGGGATGGGGGTGGTTCTGGAACCAATCCCCTGCAGACACTGAGGGACAACTGTATACAACTCTTCTAACATTTTTAAAAACTATTTTTCTAAGGACAAAAGTCATCAATGGTACAATCAGATCTGTCTTTTTATTTTCTATCTTACAGCCCTATTAATTTTTACTGGCCCAGTTTAATGAGTAATTTACATATTTTACATAAGTATGTATATATTGTGTATGTATACACACTCACACACACATACATACATATATAATTATTCCATACTCTACATCAAAGGTTATAATTTGATGGAGTTGGCTTCTTCCTTATCCGTATAGTTCAAATGTGCCTGATTTCCTCCTCTTTGTGAAACATGAGATGGAATGAAATGGGGATGATCTTAAAGACGGTGCTCATATACTCCCTGTAGGTGGCAGTGTCTACCAGAGCTTTTGTGTGGCACTCTTCCCCCTGGCTTTCTGGCTTCTCTTTCAGACTGTTGTCTGGGGCAGTCAGGAAAACTCACATGGGCCATGAATATTGACATTCATGATGAAATGAAGGAGCAAAGATAGAGAGACAGCAGAGAGGGGCAAGACTTAGGTAGGGTTTGAAACTAAAGGGAAAAGAACAACAAATGTGAAGAGAGTTTACTGGTTGATTAAGTGTCCCCTCATTGCTACTAAGTTAAAAAGAGCAGAAAGGAAGAGTATTTTGCAGATCCCAAAACTCTCTCTTCATCAACCTCCAAAATCCATATGGCTATAATTAGAAAGATAATTCTGCTGTAATTGCCCTGAAGGGGAAATGATAGGGAATAATTGATTTCTCACTGAAGGAATGAAGATTATATCAGTAGCTTTCAGAGGCCAAAGTTTTGCGTTGGAAATCTCTCCTAAGGATGAAAATGGAAGATGAGAAAAAAAGTATAGCCATAGTTTAAAAGAACGTTAAAATATTTTTGTAGGATTCTATTGCAGTCTTGTTAGAATTAGTATGGATTCTATAGAGCTTTGAAATGATTTGAAGGTTATCAGTAAATCCATTAAAAAATCACTAAGCATGTACTCTGAGCAAAACACCATGGACCCTAAAGTGTAAGCATTGATGGTCATCAATAAAGACACTGTAGTCTAGATAAGAAGCTGAGACATGATAACTCAATCATTATTTGATAATAAAATAGAATGATGTAAGAGAAATCACATGTGAGTGCTATATGAAGAAGATGGACAGCAGTTGCTGTTCAAGTCCTGAGAAGAAGAAATTACTAGTCTGGAATCTAGGGTTCTAGGAGGAACTTGGCCCTGAAGGATGAAAAGCATTGAGACTGACAAAGAGAAGGGTTTAAGGTATTTGAGCTTGGGTGGACATGGGGTTGGAGCCTGGCAACCGTCCTGAAAGCTTTAGAAAACAGGAAGAAGATCAATCTAATGAGAGCTGGTGGCCTGTGTCTAGGAGGAGTGGGAAAATGGTTGAAACAGCAGGATAGAGCCAAACTGTTACATATCTGACTTACAACTTTGGATGGATTGTGTAGAGTCATTTAAAGTTATTTTTGCAATAGAGTGAGATGATGAGTGGGAGCTTTTTAAATCTAGCTGCAGAGCATTTGCACATTTGCTGCTCTCTCTGTCCTTAGGTAATAAATGGATTTCTAAAAGTTACATAGCCTCTCCCTTGTTTGGTATCTGGGTTGATTTTAATTATACTTAAATCAACCCATAATAAATTAGTGTCTTTCAGCCAAGAGTGTCTCTGAATTCCCTTGAGAGCATGATCCATTGCTCATGGAGTGTCCTCATATAGCTATAAAGTTCTTTCATATTATTTAAACTAAATTCTCCCCACTGTGCTTAAGTACATTGCACTCTGAACTGTACCCGCTAATGAGATGAATTGGTCAATGTTGCTTTTACCCATGACCCTTTACATGTTTGTAGATAATTCTCCTCTTACTTCTTCCCATGATGGATTAATATTTTCTCTCTTTCCTTCCTCCCTCCGTCCCTCCCACCCCCCCCCCCCCCCCCGCCCTGCTATCTGTCTGCCTATCTAGCTAGCTATCTGGCTACCTATCTATATTTATCTCTTCTTAGTTTCTTCTCTTCCCTGCTCATATTCTTTGGTTTAGTCCTCAACCTAACATTGGATGATATTAATCATTATCAGGCCTATGAAGAAGAAAACAAAATACACTTGTCATATTTTTTTTTTCTTATTTTCTTCATGGACTCTATCACAAGGATAGGATGATAGTTGAGAGCAGCAAACAGTTAACATTTCCAGTGACCTGCTACTTCATTCTTTGTAGGCTCTGTGCTTGGGCTTAATTTTATGTTCACGCTCACCTTCTTGATTTTGTTCAGTCATCCCTGGTCATACCTTAATGCCTTAATGCCTTTTAAATCCAATCCATCCTGAGTTTTTTTCTTTTTTGAAGTTTTCAGTATTTCTAAGTTTTTTAAAATGCTTGTGTCACTAAAAGGTATGTATTAACTGGCCTGATAAGATTTCTAACAGAAAGGAGTTTTACAGTCTTAATAAAGTTACTTAAAATTCTTTTTTTCTTAAGTACAATCACCTTTCATGGTCTAGTTTAAATACTCCCTTCTCTAGGAAACCCGCTATAATCTTCCTATCCCATGCTGACCATGCTCTTCTCTGAAACTTATAGTTAATTTGGTCACTGTCATAGAGTGTAATCTTACTTGTTGTTTAGACCATAATTCATTTTAGATAGGTACAGTGCTGTATGTTTAACTCTTCCAAAGTACCTACATACTGCACTGATAGTGTAGAGAAAGGACTGTTCTATCTGTGCTTTATATATGTAAACCATAGACGGAGGTGAAATTATATATGTGGCAGAGAAAACCATTCTATAATATTTTTCAGATAGTTAACCAGAATCAGATGTTGCAAATGTTTTGCCTGCTTATATAGTGGCTAATTGCACATTTAAAGCGTTTTAAATTAGTTGTCAACATTTAAAAATCAGAATGTTTCACATAAACATCAGGATCTCTACCATGTAAAAGACAAGAAAAAAATTCAGAATATTTTGACAAAGTGGTCTACATTCTTGTGGGAGAATAATCAAGTGAAAGTGAGTAGCTGCTACTGCTTTTAGACAGGGAAGACTGTCTTCTGTCTGCAATAGCCCCGTTTCTCCCCATTTCTATTTTAAAATGCTGCCTGACCCCTCTGGCGCTTGACTTTATGAATGCTGTCCTAAATGCTTGGATGAATATGGAGTTCCTTGGACCACCTCAGAATCCTTTAATATGTCCAAGAACCTCTACTAACATCCTGAACTTGGTGCTGCCCTGATGATCAGATTTTAAAGAATGGCATGGTCAGCTTGTGGAAAATGCAGATTTCTTGATCACATGCTGAGGTTTCTGATTCAGCAGTTCTGGGGAATCTGCATTTTTCAAAAACACAACAAGTGATGGTGATGCATACGTTATTTGGATCACATTTAGTGAAAACTTCTTGTACCTCTTGGTCTCTGAAGTCAGACATACCTGTTCCTTCACTGATAGAAGTCATTTCAATTTTAATAATAATGATTCTAAAGTACACAGTCCTAGGGGTGGACAGATAATCTCTTGTGCTATATTTTTTATCTACATCCTTATTATTAGACATTTACTTTGTGTCTGATATTTTGCCATGATAAATAATGCTTGCATGGTTATCCTTGGAATTCATTTAGAAAGAAAACTAAAAACTCTGCACTAACCAGTTTTATTTAGGCGAGTATCAGTAATGTATCAGTTTTCATTTTTTTCAGATGTAATTTTGACTTAAACTAAATATACTTACATATTTAACACTTTCAGCTACTGCTCCCATTCTCTATCATTAACAAAAATGTTAAACTGGGAAAATATTATATTTTCTGCATGATGATTCTTTTCTGTTGATTTGGAAAAGGGTCTTTCAAAATGTGTCCTTAGTATAGATAAAGTAATCTATCACTGGTCAAATAAGGTGAAATTTAAAATTTCCAATTGCATCTGCAATTCCACAACTATCACCACTTGCTATCTGTGCCAAAACAAATGTGAGGTTTAATAATATTCAGTAGGTCATTACTAGTGATTTCTTCTCTTTCTATTATTAGTAAGCTACTAATTTATCTGCTTGGGAATTGAAAAAACTAGAACTGTTCAACTGTCTGCCATACCTTTGCCTTAACTTTACCTAGCGAAAATAACTGTTGATTCTGTCTACTTAATCTCCTTGTGGGAAAGTCCTGAATATTTTGGGTTAATGATATGACTGTCATTGTCCTACAATGAATAACATTATTTCAGGTTCACGTGATGACCTATGAGTAACTCTATTTCTCCTCCCCTGACTTTGAGGATTTTATACATTTGCAAAATGGACTCTCTACCTTTTATCTTCACTTCTCAACTCTCATCTGATTTCTTTGGCCCGCATTTCCAAGAATCATCCCAAATGAGAAGTCAGACTTTTATGGATCACATTCTGTGTTATTAAACACATGTATCATTTTGGTTTTATGACAAACTAATGGGACCATTGTTCTTATTCTTCGGAAGGTGGTTCTTTGGGGACCCTTTGAGTATGGAGAAGAATGGAACAAGAAAATAAGACGGCTTCAAGCCTAATAATGAGAAGGCAGCACAGTTCACGAGATGATCATTGTTAAATATTTCATTACTCTTGAAGAAACAGTTTGAGGAACTGCCAACCTTATTGTAATTCTGACCCACAATTAAATTCTATTCAAAGTTAAAACTAATTTAGAAAGAGGAATAAGTAAAAGGTGTGAGGAGGGGAATGAAACAAGGGGGTTTCAGCTTTAGATAGCAAACAGAGGGCAGTGAGAGGTGAAATTAACCTTCTAATTCTGTTGTCATAGATTTTCCTGAATTCTTTGTGTTATTTCATGTCTTTCTAACCACAAACACCATGAAGGAATTAGTATTAATGTGTTACAAATGGTTCATTGGATTACTTTTCCTTTCCTGCCCTCACCACCAAAGGTTCCTTTAAAGAGGTGG
Organism: Orcinus orca; assembly: GCF_937001465.1. Lineage (NCBI taxonomy): Eukaryota > Metazoa > Chordata > Mammalia > Artiodactyla > Delphinidae > Orcinus > Orcinus orca. The sequence goes on from NC_064571.1 coordinate 50,608,156, forward strand.
AGAAGCTCTCTTTTTGGTTTGCGTTGTTTCACTGTAGAGAGAAATTTAAAATCTTGGCAACCAGAGTGATTGAGTTGTATCCTCATCCACCCCCCCCAACGCATCAAAAATTGAGAGATTCCTTAATGTAGTACTGTTTCCAAAGCCTATATACTTATTTAAATTGTTTAAAAATTTAACTAAATTAATTTGCATGAAAATGAGTGGGTTTTTCTTTGTTTTCAAAGCTGCATCGATATTTTTTATGACAACTGTTTGTTGAAAGAGTTGGTTTAGTTTGGTTTAGAATTTTACAAGTTCAACCAAGTAATTCAAAGTAGCATGAAAAAGGAAAATGTCTCATTCTTTCTCAGAGGAGAAATTATTTTGTTTTAGAAAATAACTAAACAGAGGACAATAAAACAGAGTTTTTCCTTTTTTTAAAGTCTCTTGGCAAGCGTTCTTTTATAAACAGCCTACCATCTCTTCTACTCTCAATCAAAATCAAATCTACTTTTCTCCTCAGCTAATGACTTTATGAGTGGCAGGCAGGCTGTTTTGACACAGGGAATGATTAAGAAGAGATAAATTGACTAATTGAGGTCTGTCTGTATTCTTGGTAGAGTACTAGTTAATAATGACTTGGAGTTTTATCCTGGCTCTAGATTTAGAAAGAAATTAAAGTTATTATATATCTTCTTAATCTTGATTGACAGACGCAGTTGGGAAATCTAGTCACAGTCAAGTGGAACAATTCCTGACTAAATCGAGAAGGGTTTGTTTGTAATTTCAGTGCAAGTCCATGACAGCCCAATGACTTGGTCTGTCTATTAGTAAACTTTCTGGAGGTTGGTCATCAATACTGGCCTTAATTTCCAAATAATAGTAGCTCAAGTTTGAGAACTAACTTGTTCACAAATATTCACCGATCACCCCCTGAAAATATGTGCTTGGTGAGCACCATAAAATTCATTGGTTTGCATGAGTTTAGGTTTGGTTGGGTTTGATAAACACATTCTGGCCCAAGTGAAGAAAATTCACTTGGTTTGTCTCCTACCTTTCAAAGTTATCAGAGCAAAACCTTCCAGTGACAGTGTAGTAAGTACTTTCTATTTGGTTCTTTGGTGTATATCATTGTTAGCACAAATTAGAAATGTCTTGATATTTGAAATTCCGATAAGCAAAGTTAAAAGAGATTATTTATTTTAGTTTTGAAAGGTTATTCTTCATTTTTCTTCAGACTTAAGATGGGGTCATTTATCCATTCCCAAATGTGTATAAATGGGTAGCTCCATATTTATTCTATTAGATTTCTCCTTTCGGTAGCTGGAACCATAACAAATAAAATATTATTTTGTATTTATTCAATCTTCCAGATAATGTATTTTGGGCAGTAAAAATAATATCAGTTTGATGTTCACTTTGCACACAGAATTTCATGGCTGTCATGCCTGATTAGGACAAAAGCATTTCTTTCCGTTTGCCTCAAGTCTCCAGCAAAATGCTGTAAGCAACCTGTGGTACATCAAGGGTTCCTTTGCACCCTTTTCTGAGGAAGAGGCTGGACATCAAATGTCTGTTAGAGTGTGGTGCCTTACCAAGCAATAAATAAAGAATTGGTGTCTTTTGAGTTATTGTAAGCTATGATATTAAAAACAAAAGTATTTTAACAGTAGTAAATGAAGTAAGAAGTTAAGATATATCATAAGAACCCATCATGTTCTATTCCTGAGCCAGGCCTCCTGTCAAGACAAAATGAAATGTGAATTTAGACCCACCTTCAGGATTTCTTGAAAAACCACTTTGAATCAACTTGTTCCTTGACTTGGGAACTTCACCTACCTCATTCTGAACAATTTGTTCTTCTCAGGAAATTTTATTTCTTCTCTTCATGCAATCCAGCCCTACTCAACTTAATTTCTGGAAAAAAATGTGGTGTCTTTATTATAGCTGCATAACACCTTCCATAATTAAATAAGTGATTTTATGAGGGAAGAACTTAATTAAGAGATGAACTTTCTATTTTTTTCCTTTGCCTCTTCCTAACAGGGAGATATTGTTAGAGAAAATTGGTCAGTGTTTTGGAGATGAGAAGAGAAGAAGAATCTATTATTTTGAAAACTGGCAAGTAGGAAAAGTAGGGCAATTCCCTGGGTGGCATTTGTGAACCTTTTTCTTCTCATTGATATTTTTGACATCTACATAAAATACAAGACAATGGAATTGGCCAAGATTAAATGTAGGTTTTGCATTGTCCATATTATGTCCCAATGTTCTTACAAGAATACTTTTTTTTTCCCTCAGTAGAATTATTTGACTGCAAACCAATTAGTGAGTCCATAAATATCCTTCTCTCCTACATGAAAGTTTAAAACACTACAACCAAGATAATCATAGCCTTCACTTTGAGCAGACATCAGTAGGCAGCTTGTTTATACTCTATAGTTTGTAAGAAAAGAATCAATACTTGTTTTTCTGCTGCAGTGTTTGGATATGGGGTTCCTCCTAAAATGTTTCTTCTTTCCTCCTCTACCTTATTACTGCGACTGAAAGCTCTTATAATGACCTGTAAAAAATTGTTTCTTACTAGCTGTTTCTTTTTTATTTTATCACTTTACCTGGTATTTAGTAGAGTACTTCAATAAATATTTATTCAACAAATGAATCAGTACATCCACTTCTCACCAAGATTTCAGCCTAATCTTAAATAATAGTAAGCATGTTGCCTTGAAGCTGCTAATGACAGCTCTGGGATTGCAGAGAGAAGCTGTGTAAGAAAGGCCACATTATATTACCACATGTAATCCTTTTTGCTTTCTTGTCTGAAACGCTCCAGTAAACTAACAGGAATTGTTGGGCAGGTTGGGGGAGCGGCGGGGAGGAGAAAGAAGTAGCATATGGGTGAGGTGCCGTCTGCTCAGATTTTTAAAAATAGATTAGATATCCACCTCTTCCAGTAATTAGGGCAATTACCTGCCAGGTATATTTCAGCTGTGTTATTTCAGAGTTTTCTAATGCCATTGGGGTCTTTCATCAATGATGATAATCACAAAATGGGCAACCCAAGACTGAGTTTGTGGGTATGAAAGGGGTAAAATTGACTTCACTGACTAACATTTGCAGCTAGGAGATTTAAGAGGAAAATGTGTGTGTGATGGGAGGAGGAGGACACAAAAAAGCAGTGACTTCCGAGCCTTTGCTGTCAGTGCCTTGCTTTGGGGATGAGGCTGGGAATCTACCTAAATCTGCTGTTTGGCTTCTGTCATCTGCTCTTTAGATGCCCAGATTGATAATGAACTTATCTTGTATTTTATCAAATTGCTTCTTGAGGCATAGGGAGGGTTTTCTTAATAGAGCTTTGCTGGTGGTTTTCACTCCAAGCCATGGAACCCATTCCATGACAAGGAACTGACTTTATAAGGAAATTTTAGTTTTTAACCACCTGGGGTCTTTCTTGAATCGGTTCTGCAGAGTATCTTTAATGATGGCCATGTATTTCTGTTAGAAATGTGGTGAGGGAAGATCTCTTATCTTCCCTTGATAGTCTGGTTCTTCTGATTACTTTTGATTAGTATTGGTAACTATATCTCAAAACTCTTTATTGCTTTTCAAAAAATTCATAGTTCGAAATTAACATCAGAATGAGCAAGTGATTTTCTTTAGTTATATTCCTTGATCGGTTGACTTAATAGTCTTGGACTACCTTGAAGTTCTTTGCCTTGAGGGTGTGAGGTTTCCATATCTAGAGGTTCATCTTCTCAGGACATACAAGAATAGGTTTGTCCCTTTGAATCAGACTGTATGTTTAGTTACCTTTAACTAACCAGGCACGAGGAGGCCTCAGCTGTACCTGTTCCTAATTAACTTTTATTAAGTGTTCTGCTTCATTGGAGGTTTCCAAATTAAAGAGAAGTTCAAGACATAAGCAAAGAAATGTCATCTAGTCTTCGCTTTGCCAGGTAGATGTGTGATTTGGGAAAGTAATTCCTTAAGACTTCAGTTTCCTTATCTGTAATAAGAATAAAAGCAAATGTTAGTTCAGTCAATAACTAAGACCCTTCCTGCTCTAGGAGTCTGTGACTTCTTAAGCATTTATATGTTTATAAGAGCCTTTCTCCCACCTGGCCACGAACAGAGGTTTTCCTTCTCCCTTGTCCATGGCTTTAATATAGCTTTCTTTTCCAGGGCACCAACTAGTTTATTAACTTTTTTCTGGAATTGTCACTCTGGATCAGAATTTAAAAATTGTTAGGAATTTAACATATCCTTGTGTAGCTAGAGAAGAGTCCAATTGGCACCATGCTGGGTGGTGATTATGGGTGTGGTGTTGCTGTGGCGTATCTATTCCATCAAAGTTATTAACACAGTTATTGCCCCTGGAGAATTTCAGTTGTTCTGATCTAACTAACTTTCTCACTTTAATGTCTCTTTAGACTTCCTCTGCAATCCAGATTGCACACTTGTCAGTGGCTTCCATACAGTAGATGGTACTGAGGCCATTTCCCAGCCCCTGTGTAGCCCAGGAAGAAAGGCTTCCTGTGGACCCAACCCTACCCTGATCCAGCATCCTGCCTCAGACACTTCCCCCACATCTTCAAGGACTGCATTCCATGTACCTGCCAATCCAAGCCCAAGCCAGCTACGTGGGGATTTATCTCCAGCTTCTCAAAACCACATTCTCTACTGCCTGCATCTGACACCTGACCACTGGGTGCTGGTCTTAGATCAGTCCTTACATTCTTGGTCCTAATTGGCAATATCCTCACTACCTCCCTTGTAATTCCTCCTCCCGGCTCCTTAAGATATCAACTTGCAAATGAAGTACAGTGTTACACACACAACAGATGTCATCAGCTAGATAGAAACAGGCTCCTTTTTATCCCATCAAGTGTTGCTTTGGGAATAAAAGGCAGACATCTTTTATGGCTTAATTGCACAGATTTCAGCAGGGTAGAGAGAAGGAGGAGACAAGGTAAAAGAGCCTACAAAGCTAGATGTTTAGAACTTACATGGAGCACTTTTCTGACTGTATCTCTGTCTCGCTGGATCTGTAAACACTAGGCCTTTTCATCACTTTTTACTTCTAGGAAGCTATTCTGAGAAAGTCAAGGTCTCCAAGGAATACAAACACAGCTGAGAGCTGAAGCAATATATGACCAAGGAGTCTTTTTTTGTTTCTGCAGTTCACAGCAAAATAAGAGATAAGAGTTTGGGATGTGAGCTAGCTCATAAAGAATTATATGAAGGGGCATAACTGTACACACCTGACACTCTTCATGGGTGCTTTAATTTACAGTAGGGTTCCATAGTTTTTTTTTAATTGCTGTAATGTGTATTTTGAAATTATGATGTTCCTAATGCCTTTGGATCTATACAATTAGCACACTTCTTCGAGAGCAAAATAAGGTTTTGGTCAAATGTATTTCAATTCCCGTGTAAACAGCATGTGGCACCTGGAAGCCGTTTTGGAATTACAAATGGGAACAGGTACTTCTGTATCACCGTGTATATCACAATTTTACACACACACACACACACACACACACACACACACACACACACACACACACACACACACACACACACACACACACCAAAGCCACAACACAAAGAACTTTTTTTTTTTTCTTTTTCTTTTTCTTTTTTTTTTTGCGGTACGCGGGCCTCTCACTGTTGTGGCCTCTCCCGTTGCGGAGCACAGGCTCCGGACGCGCAGGCTCAGCGGCCATGGCTCACGGGCCCAGCCGCTGCGCGGCATGTGGGATCTTCCCGGACCGGGGCACGAACCCGTGTCCCCTGCATCGGCAGGCGGACTCTCAACCACTGTGCCACCAGGGAAACCAACAAAGAACTTTTTGTTCATACCTGTTCAGTAGAGCTGTTGGGACCATCTAGTGTATTTATGTCTTTAACCACTATTGACTTGTCCTGACAATAGAACAACCAATATCTACCTGCCCTTTGTTAGATGTCTGTCCTTTTTTTCCCCCTTTCTCCTGGATATAGCCAAGGACATATGAGTGGAAATCAGTAAGTGCAGGTTTCTGATTCCTGACAGGAAAGGCTTTACTCTTTCTGGCCTTTAATAGCCCATTTAGCCTCTCCTGCCTTTACCCATCAGCAAAATGTAAATAGCTGAATTAATGTGAATAAAGGCCTTTGAAGATGAAAACTGCTTTGCACTATAAGTGGCAACACAGCCTTTCTTCCTTTATTGAAGAAGCATTTATTGAGCTTAGTGTCAGAGCACTTTAGAGATCTACAGGGCAAGGTCCTTGTCTTCAAAGGGAGATGCTCCCATCTTGGTGACCCCCAGACCTAAATCAGGAGGTTGTAACTAGTTCAACATTGGGTTTAGTTAGTGATTACATGACTGAGCTTTGTTATATATTGAAGATATAAACTTAGCAAAGAAAACCCTCATTATCCACGATAATAAACTCAAGCAATAAAGTTTGTCTGTCACTGGTATTCAAACGGACACCTTGAATCCTTGAAACATTAGCCTCTCAGGATGCTCCACGACAAAGGTGTTAATGATTAATTAAGTTGGGAAAGGGCTGCCTAAATACTGTACCATTCTCTTGAAGGTGAATAGTGGACCTGTTTACAGCTTTACAACCCAAGCTGAGAAACACATTTTTGAAAATCTTAGATCTAAGTCTACCCCACTGAACATTTGCTTCCAAATAATCTGAGAATTCTGCCAGATTAAAATGGGTTTCAGAGATGCCCAGCTGATGCCTGAAGGTGATTTCAAGAAGGAATAAGCTTCTCTTACTATGGTATCAATTAGAGACATATTTAAGTTAAATAAATTGGGTAATGTTTTTGCAGAAATATTTCTGATCACTGTGGTGTTAAATACTGTTAGTGATTCTATCTGGAAAAGAATTAGCCGGGATCCCAAGTCCCTGAATTTTCAACTGACTACCTTCAGCTGCCGCCACTCCTTCTCCGTCACCACGTGCAGGATACTTAAGGCAGGGCATCCAAAGACTTCAGCAGATTATCAGTGGACTTAATACTTTTTGAGGTTCATAATGCTGATTAGCATATAAATGGTTCATCATGAAAATAATAAAGAAAGCTGAAATTTATTCCACCTAGTACTTCCCAGACTTGTTCAACTCCAAAGTACTCTATTGTTTTTGTTTTTGTTTGCTTTGGTATATTTTTCTTTTGCATTGAGGCAGCCTACAGAGCATATGATTATCTCACAGCATTCCTTGCAGCACAGTTTGGGAACTACTTAAGTAAAGGCTATTCCCCTTAATTCCTAGTCAAGGTTTTAACCCAAATCTTTTGCTCTTCTCTGACTTGACGAGCTGGATCAGTTCTCCGAGCTCTGAAAAACAGTCATGGGGACTGCAGGTTCTGTTTTTATGGGCTGCTTCTTGGTTCTTGCTTGGCCATGTGAGGAGCAGAAGCCTCAGGAAGAACATTTTTGCTTCTTCTAGAAGCTCCACACCTTGCTGTTTGTCTTTTTTTTTTTTTTAAATTATTTTTTTGCATTACTTTTGTTTATTGAAGTATTGTTGCGGTACAATATTATATAAGTTACAGGTATACAATATAGTGATTCATAATTTTTAAAGGTTATACTCCATTTATGGTTATTATAAAATATTGGTTATATTCCCTGTGTTGTACAATATATCCTTATAGCTTATTTTATACCTAGTAGTTTGTACCTCTTACTCTCCTACCCCTAAATTGCCCCTCCCCCCTTCCCTTTCCCCACTGGTGACACTAGTTTGTTCTCTGTATCTGTAAGTCTGCTTTTTTGTTATATTCCCTAGTTTGTTGTGTTTCCTGCTGTTTGTCTTTGACCATCTCCAGAGCATCTCCTTTTGTGGATGGAGCAAAAGAATTTCGGAAAGTTTTGAGCTCTCTTCATAGGTAACAATGACTGAGTCATTAAGAATATCTTCCAGATGGGAAAGAAAGAAATCTTTATTCTGGGCATGTCAGAGCAAGCCTGGGAGGACATCAGTGGGAAGAATGGACAGGACTGTGTGTGACCTCGGGAAAACTTAATTAATATTGCTAAATCTCAGTTTCCTAATCTTTAGAATGGGAATAGTAACCTGCTTAGAGAGTTGGTATGAAAAAATAAATGAGACAACCTTCATGCTTATCACAGTGTCTGGCATTTGTTGCTTGGAATATTAACTTTATATGGAAAATATAAATCATATCTAGTTTCACTTAACTTTCAAGTATAAGTCCCTTTGTGTCTTGAGGTCATTTCAGGTAAAAAATCTAAAATTTAGCATGTAGGCTTTCTCTCTAGCATTAAAATGAATACTTTTATTATTTCTTATTTGAACCATTTATGGAGTGGCCAAAGTGTCTAAACACCCGGGTAACTATAGCATATAATCCAAACATGGCCCAGAATAGACCCTGTATTCTTTTTTTGCATGGCAAGCTTATAAATGCTGTCTTTTATTTTTTAAACAACTAGATTGGCCCATCAACTTGGTTTTCATGTTCCATTCCATGTCTCTGTACTTCAGAGTTGCTAATTACAATACATGGAGTGTGGTTTAGCACACTGCTCAAGCAAAGTGAAGTTTTTCTTTAACTTGTTAGTCCTCCACCCTTTCTGGGTGTCTGACAATTATTTTTATTTTAATACAAAATTCCTATATAAATTTGAATTTGATTTTCTACAGTTCTATTTTCTATGTGGGAGAAAAACTACCATTTCAATTATATTCCAGTGGCCATTTGCCAAGGCAGTAGACTTCTCAGCACCCTGCTTCACTAAATCATGCCCAATTTTAGTGAGAGAACGTATGTGAAATAGAACTGTATCCAATTATTCAATTTAAGCAGAGGTAATAGCAGCTTTGAACAAAGAGAGCTGAATTCGCTTCCCTCTAGTTTTGCCTCAGTTTAATTCAAGGAAAAAATGCTTTATTGTTCAAATAAATGTTGTAAAACTGATGTATTCAAATAGATTGATTTCCCTTTTTTGTTAGACTTTCTGTAGCATCAACTAAGAGATCAGCAAAATCATGGGATTTCCTTTGAGTTTTACCACCTTGAGGATTAATTTGCTTCAGTTTGGTTTGCTGCTCGTGATAAGTTAATTTATATACTGTGTTTATTAAGAGCGTTTGGATTTACGCAATCCATGTTAACCTGGGGTACTCTTTTTGAGCATCAGATATGTATTCAGAGAGCAGAATGAGATTAATTTTACTCTGTGGCATCCATTTTATTTTCCTAACAGGCAAATCATCCATGTCTTCTGGGAACTCCATCAATGTAAATATTTATTTTTTAAACCCTGCCTACCATTGCAAAAGGTAGTGAGATGGTCAAGCTTCTTCTCACATTTCCTGATGTTATTGTATTAGTTAGGATACTTTTTTTTAATATAAATTTATTTTATTTTTTATTTATTTTTGGCTGCGTTGGGTCTTCGTTGCTGTGCGCAGGCTTTCTCTAGTTGCGGTGAGTGGGGGCTACTCTTCATTGCAGTGCGCGGGCTTCTCATTGCGGTGGCTTCTCTTGTTGCAGAGCACAGGCTCTAGGCACGTGGGCTTCAGTAGTTGAGGAACGGGGGCTCAGTAGTTGTGGCTCGTGGGCTGTAGAGCACAGGCTCAGTAGTTGTGTCTGGCAGGCTTAGTTGCTCTGCGGCATGTGGGATCTTCCCGGAGCAGGGCTCGAACCTGTGTCCCCTGCATTGCAGGCAGATTCTTAACCACTGTGCCACCAGGGAAGTCCCAAGTTAGGATACTTTTGAATTCAACAGGAGAAAGTTTAATTCTCTCTGGCTAAAGTACCAGAGCATATTGTTGTATTGGCTAATGGACTCAAGAAAAGGTGACTCTGGAGACGAATGATGTCATCAGGAATCATTGTCTTTCTCCTTCTCTTTTTTCTGTATTTTCATGACCTGCCCTAGTATCACCAAGCTCACATTTTCTCAGATACTCAAGTATAGTACCTACCATGTATGTGCCAGGCGATGTTGAGCAACACAATCATCCCAGTCTTTCAGCAATTGTACATATGGAATAGTGATGAAGGAAGACATCTGTGATGAAAGTATCGGAGAAGTCACAGAAAAGAATGAAAGTAATGGGGGAGTACAGTTAAGAGAAGTTCTTTTTACTAAGCTCATTTCTCCTCGATGCTCCTTGGCAAGTGTTTAAAAGCCCCTCACCATCAGGCCAAACTTAAAATGGCTCTTTTCTCCGATGACCCTTTTTCTTTTGCTTCTTATTGTATCTGACCTTTATCACACCTAGAAGAAAATGTGAGAGAGTATTTTGCTATTATTTAAGACTTAGGGGCTATTTCTGCTAGGTTCAAAAATAAGAGTAGCACAAAGACTTTCATATTTTATTTCCTTCATCATCAGACTACAGCATAGTTATAAGAGTTCCTGGTCTTTGCTACCTTCCAATTCTTGTATTTCCTATATTGAGAGATAAGTGATAAGAAGTACAGTATGGTATCTAGAAACAAAGATATATTAAAACAATAACCTATTGCCAGTTGTCTGCAGAACCCTGATAATGATATGAAAGAAGCTGAGAAGATACTGGTAAATCTTAGAAAATCCAACTCTGAGTAATTCCAGTAGCTGAGCAGAATTATATTTGAAATCAAAATATTTTTCACAATCCTGTTCCAAGTGACAAAAATATCCCATACCTTTTCAAGCAGGATTTTAAAAAATTTTAGGTCATTTATGACCTCATAATTCTTTAAGCTTTATTCTTTTTTAAAAAAATTAGAGCAGTGTTTGGTACAAAGGTGAAATGACTATTAAACAATTTTTTTTTTTTTACTTTACCTTGCCCTTTTAAGATTCCCCCATGCCTTAGTTCAGATTTAGTTATTGTCATATGTTCAGTTAATAGGCTGTAATTCACATTATCTTCCCAGTGGATGGAGGAACCGAGAGTGACTGGGGAACTGCAAAGCAGAGCTATTAAATTTATATTTACTGCTAATCATTTCAACTCCTGGAAGACAGCCTAATTGCAAACACAAAGAGAATGCTCATGAGAATCATGGTCATATAACTTGCCCAGTGACTTTCAGTAAGACACATGGTTTTCGAAAGCTCTTGGCTTATTGAGAGAGTAAATATTATTGCAGCTTGAGTTTCCCTGTGCTGTTTCCAACTCAGGATTTATTAAATATAATTTAATGAAATATATAATTTAAAGAGATGAGGCAAACTGTGATTAGCAGCTTCACATCCTGTCTTTTTGGGATGGGCAGCAATGCATAAGTTCCTTAAAAGACCAAAAACTAATCTAGGGCTTTTTCTATGCATAGTTTCCATTAATGTTAATGGCTTTTTCTGGGCATAGTTTCTATTAATGATAATGAGATGCCCTCCTGAAGAAAAGAGAAGGAAAAAAGAAAAGAAAACTGATCTCCATTTGCTTCAAGTATTTTCTGATGTAGGCTGAGAATGAATGTTTAGTAATAAAATATACTGATGACAAAGACAGGGAGTTTTTCACCTATTTTTGTTTTCATTATGTCTTAGCTTTTTAAAAGTCATATTTTCTGGAAATCTACAGAAAATACAACTGTATCGGGTGGATTAGCAGTTCCAGTTGTTTATTCAACCAAAGATCTCCCACATTTAGTATATTACAAAACCATGTTTCTTTTATCTGCAGAATTGCACCTGTAGTTACTACTTAAACAGAACATGTTTTAAAGTGATGGAGCAATATTTAACTATGAAGGAAGGTGAATTAAAGTCAGGGGAAGAAAAGACAGGAAAGGTGTTTTTCTTGACATTTAGTCAAGGTCAATCAAACATCTGCAGAGAAAGAGCAATGTTGTAATATGTGCTGTATGCTCAATACGTCAATTTTTGTATGAAAATTGTGTGCTGAAAAGGGCATATGTTTAAAATCCTGCCTGGTGGCACCCTTTTAATAGTCAGTCTAGGGGCTGAAATGGATGGGGTACATTCTTATTCCTAAGACTGTAATTTTCCTTTCTTATCTATTGTTCTTTTTCTTTGTTCTGTTCCTATGGTCTCTAGAATAAAACAGCATATTTCCTAATGCAGTAAACAGGCCACTCATAAGCCCCTCATAAAGCTACCTTTTGTTCAAAAATCTTAGGCTATACCACAGAAAAGTACAGCAAAATGATAAATCGTTTGAACTTCTTCAAATGGTCACTTCTAAAAAATATCCAGGTTCTCTCATATTACCCTGGTATGAGTGTGGGCATATGTGTATGTGTGTTAAACTCTGTGGGCATTTTTCATCTTCTTTAATTTTCTTTATTGCTAATTTCCATCCCATCTGCAACTTGGTATTCATGTCCCTAGATCAGCGTACAAATGAGAATTTCATTAACCTTAAAGCTTAACTATAACCAAAAATATTAATATTAAAGCCAGAATTGTAGTTAATATGTTTTATGGAAAAAGACATGATTTTTCCTTGCTCTCTTGTCCCTGGGTTGTCCCAGTTTCATCTGTCTTTTCAGTTTCTGGCTCAGAAAAAATTTCTTGAAAGAGCACTAGCTAGATCCCTGTTATCCTCCAGGATTTCATATCCTGTCAGCCCCTCTTTCTGGTGCAAGGCCAAAAGTCTAATCTTATATGCTTAAAGACACACAGGAGAGAAAACTCTGAAAATATACATCTGTTCTACTAAGAGATTTTGAATGAAAAAAGAAGATAATGTAGATTTTATTCAAGTGTGCTAATTCTACATTCGAATACTACTACTGAAATTTAGGACTGCTGAGACTCAACACCATGATTTGATGGTTAATGTTGCTGCCACGTTTTCAATAAATCAACCATTGATTATAGGACTATTTCAGTCACTGGTACTGTGCTGAGTGTTCAGAAGAATACAAAGGGATAGAGACAGTTCCAAAATAGGAATGTGTATATTTATACACACACACTCATACACATAGCAACAGTGAAGGAGTTCTAAATATTGCTAAAGACAATAAATGCTTGATTAATAAATATATGAGGTTACGAATCAACAATTGAATAAACTCAAAGGGGCTAAAGAACTTCTGGATGGTTAGGTCACAGCAAGAGATTATGAAGGGGTCTTTGAGGAGGTTCTTAAAGACCAAAATTGTGGTAGTGGGAGGGAAAGATATATTTTAAACATTTTAAGTTAAATTTAGTATGTATTTACCCAGGAAACAATTTTAAATAATAATGTGTATGATTCCACTTGTAAGACATTCTAGAAAAGGCAAAACTGTAGGGAGAAAAATCTGATGAATGGTTATCAGGGTGTTGGAGGAGGGGGTTCACCACAGCAGGGCACAATGGAACTTTTGGGCTGGTGGGTTTGTTTCCTGTCTAGGTTGCCACGGTGGTTACATAACTGTATGCATTTGTCACAACTCACCATAAGGTATACTTTACAAAGGGCAGATCTTCCTGTATGGAAATTATATCTGAATAAACCTGATTTTTAAAGACAATAAGGTTCTGAAATTCATTCTTTGTTGTGCTAGGCAGTATGGACATGAGAAAGAATGCCTGCCTTAAAGGAACCTGTAAGCTAATTTGTGAAGTTAATTAAAATTAATGTGCATGGACATTGGAGTAAAGGGAAAGAGCAATAAATTGAGATTTAGGCAGGCCGGATTCTGTTGCTCCTCTGTTGGGTAAATCATTTAACCTGTGGTCACTTGTCTTTTCATCCAGTTAGGTAATAAGATTGACCAGTAGATGGATTCTGAGATCACTTTCAGTTCTAAAGATTTATGGTCTATTATTTTGGTCTGGTTCCACGTGTTGACAATGAGAAGAAGTGGGCTTTCTTGAGAAGTCACCTATAATCTATACTGAAATATCATAAACTGTATGAAAAATGATACTCAGAGTTCCAGACAATATAAGCACAAAATAACTTTGAAATTCAACCCTTATGTTTCAGTTGCCTAAGACAAGTTCTGACCACCAGGAGTGAAGAATTTAGCTGGGGAAATAGCACATCCAGTAGTTCTGTTAAGGTCAACAGTGGCCATCAGTGTCGATCCTTAGTCCGTCCTCGTGGCCTATCAGCAGCATTTTACATGTTTGACAGTTTCCTCCTCTGCAAAACACTTGTTCTCTTGGTTTCTAGAACCACACACTTTTCTGTGATTGCTTCTTCACAGTCTCTCTTTCTGCTGCCTCCTCATCGCCCTGATCTTTAATTAGTGGAGACCCCTGAGGCTCAGTCATGGGCCTCTTCTCTTTTCTATTTATACTCACTTCCCTGAAAACCCCATTCTCTCTCATGACTTTAAACAACATCTCTATGTGATACTTTCAGATTTTATCTCCAGATTCTACCCTCACATCCCCCATTTACTATCCAAACTTATACAGACTTCAGTTGTCCAAAGTAAATTTGATATTCCTCTCAAAAATGTACCCCTTCTGGAATATTATTCATCTTGAAGGATGGCAATCCATACTTCCTGTTGCTTTTTCCAAAAACCTTGAAGTCATCCTGAGTTCTTCCTTTATCCCACACATCACATCCAATCAGCAAATCTTGTTGGCCCTACCTTACTATGATTTGATTGTAATTAAAATGTAGTCGGGATTTAACCACTGCTCACTATTTCAGTAGCCTGGTAGTTGTTCTGTGTACTTCAGTTTATTCCCAGAGAAACTGAGAATGATCTTTTAAAACTTTAAATCAGATTATGTGAACTGTCTGCTTAAAATCCCCCGTATCACCACTACCCATATCACCCGGAATAAAATCCAAAATTATTCCACTGACCTATAGGTTCCTATGTAATCTTATGATTCCTTCCCAACACCCACCCACATACACACACATGCATACTTTTTTTTTTTTTTTTTTTTTTTTCCGGTACGTGGGCCTCTCACTGTTGTGGCCTCTCCCGTTGCGGAGCACAGGCTCCGGACGCGCAGACTCAACAGCCATGGCTCACGGGTCCAGCCGCTCCGCGGCATGTGGGATTTTCCCAGACCGGGGCACGAACCAATGTCCCCTGCATCGGCAGGCGGACTCTCAACCACTGCACCACCAGGGAAGCCCCATGCTTATTTCTTAATTATTTATTCCACCCACACTGGCCTCCTCAAACATGTCATGCTTGCTTTCCCCTGGGAGCCTTTGTACGTGGTGTTTCCTTTGCCCAGAACGCTTTTCTCACAGACATTCACATGGTTCTTTATCTAACCCCCTTTGATCTTTATAAGGTCACCTTTTTAGTTGCAGTCTTCTTTTGCCACTGTGTTTTTCAGTGCCACCCACTCACACGTCCTTTTCTCACCATATCACATACTATATATGTCATGCATTTATCTAAGTTACTTTTTGTTTTCCCATTCTAGAACACAAGCAGAGGTTTTTGTCTGTTTTTGCTGGGGTTTTTTTTTTGTCTGTGTTTTTTTTTTTTTTTTTTTTTGTCTGTTTTTTCTTAGAAAGAAAAGTCTGATTTCTCAAGAACATGTGTTAATGGAGGCTATCTCTGGGAACTAGAAATGAATCTTTGCCCTAACAAGTACAGTGGAACACCCTCAGAACAAGCAGTCTGCTGCTAGTGGTTTTTATGTATACTCCCTCCATTTGAGCAGATCTTGTCAGATGAGATTAAAATGTCTTCACAACAGCTAAACACAGAGAACAAAACCCCATGTTATGTGAAAATAGCAAGTGAGGAAGGAATTACAGTTCACAAGGGTGATAGCTTTAGCCTAGAACGCTGGAAGGAGAACTTCTTGCCAGTCGGCTTGAGATAATTAGCATAGTCAAGTATCAAGCATTGCTTCGGACCTCATTAATATAACTCCTCAGGGAGGGATTTTTACTTGGAAAAATTAACTTTTCCTCTCTGAGAGCACTGAAAAGACCTCCTCCAGCCTCTGGTGAGGATCTGAGCTTCTCCATTATCACATCAGGTAACAGAAGAGAAAGTCCTCTGATTCATCATCACATTCAGATAAGTGAAGAAAGACGCTTCTCAACAAGTGCGAATAGATTTTGGTAAACAAATGGAATTTTTTTTTTTTTTTTTTTGAAGGGAGATTGACACAGCGAGTGTATCTGCTTTATCTACTGAAGCTTGGCTGTCCAGACTTGAAGGGCTGCCTTCAGTTGTGTTCAGCATATATTATCAGCAAGCAGAGTATTTATGAAAATTCAATGACTATACTACTTCCTCTCCAAAGATTTTTGAGGAGATTCTCTAAAGAAAATTGCCTTTGTGGACTTTATCGAATAGACATTTCTGCATTCCTGTTGCATGTTGTTTCATATTGCACTATAAGTAACACATAGCTTTATTGACCTTTGGCAATCTTTAGGAAAGCCCTAGTATTTGTGGTTTACTTTAGATTTACTTTAAGTATATCAGTGGCTCAGTCTCACTAGCCTCAATAATAAAACACTAGGACGTTTCCTTCCTTCCCAATCAAAAGAACCATAGTCTATGTGCCTCCATTTGCACCTTACTTTATACTCTCCTGGATAAGAAGCTTTATTGTGAGAAGCTCAATGTAGTGTTTAAGATAATTTGAAACAAAACAGAGAAGATTTAATTCCAGGTTCTTCCACTGGTTAGCCATATGGTCTTTGCTAAATTCTCTGTGGCTTAGTTTCCTCATCTGTAAAATGGGGATTATTATACTATCTATTTAGAGTTATTGGGAGAATTAAATACGTATAGGGTTTCAAACAGTGTCTGTCATACTGTAAGTGCTTAATAAATGTTAACTCCTATTATTATTAACACACTCTAAGTTCAAGTATCGGCAATTAATCAAAGTCACACTTAGTCAGTGGATCTTATGAAATGATCAGTAGCTTACCCGAAACTCTCATAAAGGGCTTCCCTGGTGGTGCAGTGGTTGAGAGTCCGCTTGCCAATGCAGGGGACACGGGTTTGTGCCCCGGTCCGGGAGGATCCCACATGCTGCGGAGCGGCTGGGCCCGTGAGGCATGGCCGCTGAGCCTGCGCGTCCGGAGCCTGTGCTCCACAACGGGAGAGGCCACAACAGTGAGAGGCCCGCGTACCGCAAAAAAAAAAAAAAAAACAAAACAACTCTCATAAAGTGTTTTAATGGAAATAAAGGTTTTGTAGCATCAGTAATTACTACAGTGAGGATAGAATAAGTAAAAGGTTTTGTTTAGCAATATGTAGAAGGACTGGTTTTTCATAACTTACACCTGTGTTATAACAAATTCCAGAGGACGATATTTAAGGAAAATAGAGAATATGTATTATTATCCAATCAATAAATTCAATGATTTTATTAATTTACCTACCTTTAAGGAAATAGACTTTCATGTTTTAAACAACAACCAAAGACCATGGAATTGGATATCTGTACTTCCATGTCGTGTTGTGGATAGCATGTACCTCCGTTACATAGCCTGTTTAAAAAAGTAATTATTTTTTTAAGGTTATGAGGATGAATTTAAATTAATATGTTTATCCCCTAAAACTAAACTATAAACACCACTGTGATTAAAGTTTGCTAATATCTGGTTCCTAGGCCTATTTTTTACCTTTAGCCATAGGTGTGTGCTTGGGTGTGTGCCTATCTACTGGATGTGTGTTGTGTGTGTGTGTGTGTGTGTGTGTGTGTGTGTGTGTGTATTTGAGTCCTTGACCATTTTCCAGAGTGTCTTATTCATATTTTATAAAGATGTATATAGAAATGCATATATTTTAACCTTGAGATTTTATTGATATTTTTCTCTACCTCATATGTATTTTGTTTGAAAGCACTCTACAAATCAGAACACACTGAGGTTACATTTAAGTGAGAAACAGAGAAGATGAGAAACATTTCAAATATAATATTAAATTGTCTTTTTGTGTATTCTTTATTATTGACTTCTTTTTTTTTTTTTTTGTGGTATGCGGGCCTCTCACTGTTGTGGCCTCTCCCGCTGCGGAGCACAGGCTCCGGACGCGCAGGCTCAGCGGCCATGGCTCACGGGCCCAGACGCTCCGCGGCATGTGGGATCTTCCCGGACCGGGGTACGAACCCGTGTCCCCTGCATCGGCAGGCGGACTCTCTACCACTGCGCCACCAGGGAACCCCCCTATTGTTGGCTTCTTGATCAATAGTAGAGCAGGACTCTGTTAACAGATGCTCCAAGGAGAACATATGATGCAGACCAGAAGAACTAATTGGGTGCTTGTGTTAAAAGTATAACAGGTTCCTTCTTTCACTGAACCCAAAATATTTTTCTGAAAAACTCATGAAAGTGCCTTTTTGTAATATTTATAAGAATTGTATATTTTTAATCATTCTTGAATGCCAGTGGGAATGTTCAAAAGAGCAAAACAAATATAAAAATGACTCCAGTAAATATAGGAAAATGACACTGAAACAGATTGGTTTGGTGGCAGTTGCAAGGACTGATATGTAGAAAGAAGACTTTCTATATACATCCGTATATATTAGTTTCTTTTTTCTTATTAGCTGAATTAGGATTTTGAGACAAAATCTCTTGAGCTAGGATTACACGCTTTTACTATATTTTGCACTCAACCTGGAAGAGACACTTTCTCCATTTTACATTCAAATGATAGATTTTTTTAAAAATGAAGCTATTCTTTCAACCTTTCTCTGTTTATGATAAGGTTTTGCATCTCCCTAATCCCTGCCACATGACAAAGAAAGCTCAGATAAAAGACAAGGGGAAACTTGCAATTTCTTTGGGAATTTTTCAGGAGGATTTACATCCACGCTTAATTGTCACTTCTGCTAAAGTTCTCAAATAAAAGAAGGCCCTATTACCTTAGGGAATACATTTAGCAGGGAAAGTACCCCATAAAAAATCAATGGATTTTGATTTTTTATTCTTTTATTTAGAAAAAAAGATTTTTAACAGGCCCAGTCTTCCAAAAATTAAAAACAAAAAGAAGCAGATGGTGTTTAGAATTCTGACAAAGCATAACCTAGAGATAAAATCATGCAGTGGTTACTTCTGGCTAAAGTTCTCATATGCTAATTTTCAAATTAATATGTGGGAAAATTCTAACTTGGATCAGGTGAGCAGCGTGAAGCTCTTAGTGTCACAGAGACATAAGGTATGTCTTCTAAGCCTACTGGCAAATATAAATCTAAAGCTTATCAGAAGGTCTGCAAGACCAGCTAAAAAATGACAGGTTGGCATACAGGTATTATGCTTATTAAAATGCACAGTCTTTTACCAGACAAGAATGAACCTGGCTTTAAATAGGGTAATGCAGACTTATGTGCAAAGAAATCCTTCCTACTGGTGAATTAAGATGTATGCCAGACTGATGTTCAAATAAAGACTTGACTGATGTCTGTGTTAGATTACATCATGGTCCATTTTACAGCCAATGGAAGCAAAATGTGACTGTCTGACTGATTCAGTAACCACTCAGACCATAGGGATCCCAGATTTCTTGAGACCAGCAGCTCAGCAGTTCACTACTATGGTTTCTAAAAAGAGTTATGGAGTCTGCTTTTGAATTTAAAGAAAACAAAATCAAACACAGAACCGCATTCTATTTTTGTTGAGCTACTTTTAAAAGCTAGAGAAAAGAAAAGTTTAATTTAGGAGAGATACCCTGTTATTACAATTTTTCTCCAGCTGAAAAATTCACCAAGTAGAGTGGGATAGTCAAATTGCTATTCCAATTTTTGTTTAAAAAATACTTAATATGCCCAGTCTATTTCTCTCCTACAAGGGAGAAAAGAAATCCTCCATCTAATTTACATTCATATTATTAAAAGATTTCTTTAACAGATTAATCCTAGGCATCAAGCTTCTCTATACGTTATATTTTTCTACTCAAGATGTGGTCTGCAGACTGGCAGTATCAGCATAACCTGGGAGATTTTGAGAAATTTACAATCCCAGGACCCACCCCACATCTACTGAATCACAATCTCCTATTTAACAAGATCCCATATGACTCACAAGCACATTAAAGTCTGAGAATTCCTGCCCTCCAATCTTCTTTTTCAGTGTTCTCATTTAAGGACACGTTCTGTTCAAATAACATAAAGACCTTGCTTTTGCATTTTCTTGTAAATACCTTTACCTTCAGGTTCATTTGCTAAACGACAGTCACTCTTTTGGAAGGTGGCTGGTCCAATGCAGTTTCTACAATAGAAGAAAGAACACCTAGGTCTTTATTTAATTTCTTTCCAGCATAGACGTATAACAAAGATCTTGCCAATACTGTAGAGTCTAGACAATACCATAAAAAAGTACTTACATTAAATTTTGTAGCAACAGAGGCCATAGACCAATTCTAATATTTTTCACAATGGGACTACTGGCAAGGGTATCTTACATTTTTGTCAAGTTCTTCTCAAAATTTACAGGTGAGAAAATTTTTTTTTTTTCCTGACAGCCTGGGGCTTTACGATTTGGCTCAGTGAATCAGTGAGAAGTACTCATTGAAACTCTTCTGGTGGCTGTGTGAAGACAATCACACTAGCCTATTGCTTATAATACTATCTAAAGCATATTATCCTTTTTTGAGTCACATAGCAAGAAATAATTTTTGGAGGAAGGTATAATCATTTAATACTTGCTCCTCTAATCCATCTTCACTTGGGTATTTGTTTATTCTGTAGTATATGCTTTATTAAAAGTGTATTTTCAAACACTGCCTCCTATCATTCAGACCCAAATGTATGCTGCACACAAATGCCTGTTTTACTTATTCACAGTTTATGCCTGTATTAAAATTATGGATTGCAGGGCTTCCCTGGTGGCGCAGTGGTTGAGAGTCCGCCTGCCGATGCAGGGGACATGGGTTCGTGCCCCAGTCCGGGAAGATCCCACATGCCGCGGAGCGTCTGGGCCCGTGAGCCATGGCCGCTGAGCCTGCGCGTCCGGAGCCTGTGCTCCGCAACGGGAGAGGCCATATAACAGTGAGAGGCCCGCGTACCGCAAAAAATAAATTAAAAAAAAAATTATGGATTGCAGAACAGGATGGAAAATATTCCTCTTGGCTCTTTATTGTCCACTGCCCTTATCTCGGGGTTAAAGGATTTTCACGGTGACCCCTAATAATTTTGTAATTCAAAAGTTGCTGTCATTTTGCACAACACTTTAGCGATTTTGCTGAGGGAAAGGAACTACATAAATCTAACAGGTGTTTATTATTTTATCGTCTTCAGTTTTCAGTGTGAAGGCAGCAGGATATGGGCTGAAAATGTTTCAAGGTATATCTGCTTTCAGTTCTTATTTTCTTGTCCAAACAGATTCTGATAAAAACAATCACAACCGAATGTTTTGAAAATGTCTACTTCTGCCTTTATTTCCAAGGCTTTTCATGCACACATACATTAAATACACATACACACACATGCACAAGCGATTTTCTTTTGTTTTTGTGACTTTTGTTTTTGTGACTTTCATGTTTTTTCAGAAAATATGAAAATGGTTTACTTCTGTTGGCATCCCACCCCCTTCTCTCCTTCCCGTTAGATACCAGAAAGATGCAGGAATTTTTAAGTTCTTTTTAGTCTGGAGAGAACAGCACCAAGTTAGACATATTGAATAAAAACTAGCTTTAATCAATGGCACTAGGTACAGCCCTGTATTTGAGAACAGGCTGTCACGCTCATCCCACGAAATGATTTAAATTGTTGTTAACTCGATTTGCCTGAAAATATTTAGAACTGTCAGTGTCAAGGTTGGTTGGAGGAGGAGGATTTTGCCTGTTCCTCAGAAGAGGAGGTATAGGGAATAAGCAGAGGTTTTCCTTACTTTATTGCACCCCACATCTGTAGATATTCAAGTGCCCCACTTTGAGATATGCAAAGCAATTTTGGTAACTTACTGTGAGAATCCCTTTGAATGTCCTTTTTCAGTAGTGATCTGACCCCATCCCCATCTCCAGATAGCTTGGGAAATGCTTTCCAGGTCTAATCTTTGACTTTCCTATTTGAATGTGTGATTTCTTTTCATTACACATCTTTTCATTTTCCACCTTCTTCCCCAAATACAGACAAAGGTTTTAATTGATAATTTCTTGTGTTTTTCACTGCTGACTCAACACTTCAGGTTGTATGTCTAATTACCCCTGTGAGGTTCAGATAATAACTTCAACTTCAGTGAGTTTTCCCAGCTTCCCAAAGTCATCTGTTAGAGCCTGAAATAACATGTCATAAATCTTTCTGATAAACTCCAATTGCTATAGTCAAGCCAGTGGAAGATCAACAAAAATTGTGTAGCTTTTTGCAGTACCGCAGCAAGAGGTGCAAGCAATTATTCCTTCAGCCTGTAATGTGTTTGCCTTGTATTAAACATTGTTAGTCACAGTAGAAAAGAGAGATTGAACCTTAGAGGAATTTCAAGTTATGCCTTCAGGCACATTTGAAAAGGTTCAAAAATCAATTAGGCAAGAAATCTAACTACTAGTATTAAAAAGATAGCAAATATAATTACTTAGACCCAAGATTGACCCTGTGAAAATTATTTCTTCTTAATAAGCCTTCTTAATAAGACTGCTTATAAATTGAATATAAATATACATATGTATATAATTCTGATGTAACAAAGACTGTTGCCTCCATTCGTACTGGACATATGCTAGTAGTTCTGAAGAAATATTCAATAAAAACAAATGAGGCATAAAACTGTCATGGATGCAAAAGTTTCAGGAGCATGTCTGATTTCTCCCACCTGGTTTGCTCTTCCTGTTGCGTTTGCCTACCTGATTTCTCCTTTTTCTTCAAGGCAGGTCGTGTAGGTTAACCTAGGCTGTGCAGTCAGACAGGCTTGGATTCGTATCTTACTTATACCCCACATTAGTTGTGAGAGTTTGAGGAAGTTACTGGCCATTGTGAGTCTCAGGTCATAAACACAATGGAGATAATAACGGTACTTCCTTTTCTGGGTAGTTGTGGGGATTAAAGGAGAAAGTGCACATAAACTGCTTCAACTATGACAGGATGAGAGTTAGTGCTCAAGGAATATTGATTCCTGTTGGTGTTATCTCAGCTTAGGTAAACTACTGGGCATCCTCAGAAATGTGCCCCCCCACCCCCCGCCCGTGGTCCTACTGTGTTGTTGTTGTTGTTTTTAGTAGACTTTATTTTTTAGATCAGTTTTAGGTTCACAGCAGAATTAAATGGAAGGTACAGAGACTTCCCGTATACCCTGTGCCCCTCACATGTGTAACCTCCCTCATTATCAACATCCCCCACTATCGTGGTACGTTTTTTACAATCAATTGAACCTATATTGACAATTGTTATCACTCAAACTCCATACTTTACATTTGGATTGACTCTTGGTGTTGTACATTCTATGGGTTTTGACAAATGTATAATGCCATATATCCACTGTTATTGTATCACACAGAGTAGTTTCACTGCCTTAAAAATCCTCTGTGCTCTTCCTGTTTATCCTCCCCTACCCCCGGCTTCTGGCAATGACTGATCCTTTTACTGTCTCCATAGATTTGTCTTCTCCAGAATGTCATAGAGTTGGAATCAGCCAGTATGCAGTCTTTTCAGATTGGCTTCCATCACTCAGTAATATGCATTTAAATTTCCTTGGTGTCCTTTCAGAGCTTGATAGCTCCATTCTTTTTAGCGTTGAATAATATTCCATTGTCTGGATGTACCACGGTTTATCCATTCACCTAATGAAGAACATCTTGGTTTCTTCCAAGTTTTGGCAACTGTGAGTAAAGCGGCTGTAAATATCCATGTACAGGTTTTTGTGTGGACATAAATTTTCAGCCTTTTTGTTTAAATACCAAGGAGTGCAGTGTGGTAAGAATAGGTTTAGTTTTGTACTAAGCTGCCAAACTGTCTACCAAAATAGCTGTACCATTTTGCATTCCCACCAGTAATGAATGAGAGTTCCTGTTGCTCCACATCCTTGCCAGGTTTTGATGTTGTCAGTGTTTTGAGTTTTGGCCATTCTAATACAGGTATGGTGGTATCTCATTGTTTCAATTTGCAGTACCTTAATGACACATGGTTGGAAGCTTCTTTTTATGTGCGTATTCACCAGCTGTAAATCTAGTTTGGTGAGGTGTCTATTCGGCTCTTTGGCCTACTTTTCAATTTGGTAGTTTGTTTTCATATTGATGGGTTTTAAGAGTTTATTTTAGATAAAAATCAGATAGGTCTTTTGCAAACATTTTCTCTTAAGTCTGTTATGTGTTTTGTTTTTTTTTTACATCACTAGAGTTCAGTTTGCGTATGCCTTACATTGATATATCAATATGTATGGATGTGGACCTTATCTTCAAAAATGGGAAACAGATTCTGAATTTGCTTTGTATCCTTGATAGACTTGTATAGTCCCCTGCATGGATCGAGATACTCAATGATTAATTGACCAAGGGAACAATTAATGTCCAATGGAAGTCATTTCAGTGTAATAACACCCCAAATTAAGGAGTTCCGTAGAGGGACCCAAGACTAGTGGTATCAGGAAGGGCCTGATACAAATTATATGATCTTCCTGCTTCATTTTCCAACATATTAAGATGGATTGTAAATGAGCATTAAGGACCAAGAGAGTCACAAAAAGATTCTCCTACAATTGGACTTCAACTTTCCAAAGGCTTTTCAGAGTTAAGGGACTTACAGTTAGATCACTTGTATAGGCAGAGGTGTGGTCATTGGATTATAGAACAGATGCCTTAGAACGAGGCAGGTTATAGCTAATCCTTTTTTGGTACAGATTTCAAAACTTTCATGAACAGAAAATACTGTAGCAATAGTGAAAAGCAGACAGTAATTCATTGAAAAATATTTTTAGTGTATCCCATGTGCTGAGGCATTGTGTGGCAGCCAAAGATCCATTTGACATATATGTGCTCAACAACTTTAAAGTCCTGTAGAGCAGAGTTATATGTACAAATAATTATGGTGCATGGTAAATAGTTATGTGCAGTGAGGATGTGTAAACTCAGGAGAGGAAGAAATTAATTATGGCTGGAGCAGAGAGTGGGCCATTGACTCATCTAACAGATATTTGTTAAGCACCTACTGGGGTTCAAGTTTCATGCAGGATAATGAGCTGCAAGGATGAGTTGTAAAGATTCAGTACCTTCAAGATCCTCACAGTGCAAGAATCAGGTCCAAGGGTAATGAAGGAAAGTATATAAGGAGAAACCTTCTGGAAGAGGTAATATTTGGACTTGACATCAAAGGGTGGCAGGATTTAGACTTTTGGAGACATAAGAGATGTGAGGGGAAGCACATTCCAGATATTGGCAACAGAAATAGCAAAGGCACCTGACTGTCTCACATTTCAAAAGACAAAGAATCTAATTTCTGATTTCTTTTGATGATTATTTTATATCCAGGAATGTATTGTTAACATACTAATTGATTATATTTACTGAGAACTTACTTTGACCTAGACATTATTTTAAACATTTTACTTTTTAAAAAAAGATCTCATGTAATCCTTATTAAATCTCTGAGGCAGATATGATTTTTATTCCCAATTTTACTAAAGGAAGCAATGGCTTGTCTCACATGGGATTGGGACACACCTGCAGGCACATTTGACACTTGAGTTCTACACTGCGTGTCAAAGCCCCAGCAAAGCTCTCAGGATCCTGTCTCCACAAAAGAGTTCAAAACTCAAAATATTTTAAAAAGGTATTTCAAGATATGTCTGTAAAACCAAATATGATGAGAGAGAGAGATTGCTCTGAGCCGGTAAATATAGACTCATTAAGATTAAAGTCTAAATAAGCAGTCTTGTGAAATGTGGGGTTTTTATTTTCTGGAGAATGGTGGACCAGGAAGGCATCTGCTTAGGTGAGAGGATATAATGACAGGTGAAGAGAGAAAACTGGGAGTTTTTTACTCCTATTTAGAGTTTATCTTCTCTATCAAGCAGAATGGTACACTAGAAAGGGTAACATGGATCTGAGGAAGTTTAAGCCCAAGATAAATAAGAGAGTTTGTGTTTTCAGACAGCAGAGCTGGAAGGGAGTATTCTGGATGAAGAAAAAGGTTTGAGTAAAACCAACACAGATGGAAGATCTGGAGGGGTGGTTAAAACCCTATAATTGCATTTTCAAATCCACAAGAATTAAATACAGAGATCTTGCTAATGAACAGTGTGTGGAGGCCTGAGAATTTTAGTTTACTAAAAGCAACTAGTGAGTGTGACTATTAAAAAACCCAGACAATGTTGATGGGAGAATAATGCCTTAATTAAGGAAGATAGCACACTGTGTAGCACCCATCTTATGTGTTGCATTTAAGCTAATGTGTTCTATTAAGGTCCTTTAGAACCTAAGTTTATTAACAAGCTGGGTATCCGAAGGATGAATGGTTAGAAAAATTTCTCTAATGATTGATAGTTAAAGAATGGAAAATGACTCTCCAGGAGAAGACTTGAGCTGAGGGTGGAAGGAAAAGGACTGGATGACTGCAAAAAGGCGAAGGGTTGTCATATGGGAAAAGTGTACAGGTTACACTATATTGATCCATACTGCAGACACATTAAAGAGAGGTAACTTTGGGTTCAAAAGGATTTTCAAAAACGAATAGGCTGCCTTGAGAAGTAGTAACATTACTGGCAGGTTTCAAATGCCTTTTGTCAGAGATATTTTGGAACAGTTTCCTGCATCGGTAGAGAGTTTGGGCCTGAGACCTCTTTCCTATTCTAAGATTTTTGTTATTTTCTTTTTCAGTATTTTAAGAATCTTTGGCAAAGTCCTCATTTCTTTCACCAGTTGTATCCTGGTGCATCATGGTGTAATCTAAAATAATGGACCAGGAGAAGTCCTATGAATTTCCTGTGTTTATTGTCTCCAAAATAAATAGCTGTTTGTAACTTAAAGTTTTAAATAACCTGAGAAAATAAATGGAAGTAAAGCATTATACCTAATGGGAGTCAATTCAGGGGTCTAAGTTTTGGAAAGGAAATGAGAGGCAGACAATGTTGACAATTTTATCTTTTAGAGTCCTGATATTTTAAAAGGAAACTCAGTTTACAGGCATTCTCTTAAACTACCAATAGGAGAACAATAGACCATTTTTATGACTAGTAAAGTGAATGAGTCAATACATAGGTGTTATCAATTTTCTCTTTTTGTGTTCATTTATTTGGAGAACTTGAGTGTTGCCTACTTTTTAATCGATATATATGGTGCATGTTAACCATATATCATCCATAATCAGTGCATTTTGGTGGTCTGTGCTAATGTCTATACAGTTATTTGTTAGGAAAATGTGTTGACATAGTTCAGCTCTTATAGCATAGATTGGACATTATGATGTTTTAAGCTAAATGATGAGTCAACAATGCAGTAAAAATAAAAATAAAATGAAATACTAAGATAGAATTTTAATTTAGAAAATTTATAAATCTGTCTTGAAAATATTTTCATAATTTCTTTTTACAGCATTCTTTGGGTATAAAATAAATTGTAAGAGCAAAGTTTGAGATAACTGAGAGTGCTAATTAAAACAGGAAATCATATTATCATTAATTTTGACTAGGAAAGCTAATCAGAAGCTTCTTGTCACCAAACCAGTTGTGCTGGGTTCACATTTGTTGCATCTTGGTCCAAACTTAAATGCTTCCCACATCTCTTACTTACCTATCATTACGTGTCATTGTTGAATCTGTGAGTTAATTATAGATCGTTACTGGTTAGTTAATTGGAGTGCAACCCAGAGCCAACATCAAATATTCTTCTTTCTTTCTTTCTTTCTTTTTTTGACATCAAAATATGCTCTTTGCTTAAAGAAAAAGTGTTTTTGTTATTTTTCTGTTCATTTTTCAGCGCAGCATGGGTCCTATCTTTATGACTTCTTGAATGAAGCATTATCTTAGATCTGGCATTCTTGGGCAGCATCTTGCATAAAATTAGCTCAGATTAAAAATGCTATCATTAAAAACTAGATCCACACAGGCTTAGGGAGAAAGAGAAGATGGCAATGATTGAGAGGGCTTTTTCAAACAACTAAGATAAAAATTTAACAATTTGAAGAATTTTGATCTATAAGTGAAACTTCGAAATATTAATGGAAGGAGAGGATTAAAAGGGTCTGTGACATGGTCATTATGTTTTTAAGAGAGACATTAAATGAATTAGAATAAGAAACAAAATGAATATTAACATTTCTAATCATGACCTCAAAAGTTAACTAAGAAAGTTGAAAAATTATAATTAAAAATATTTCTAATGGGTCAATTCATATTTCAAATTTCAGCAACTCTACCTGTTAAATTATGTTTATTATTGTGATATAAGAAATAGCTAATGATGGTTTATTTCATTTCTTATGAAACCATTTAAAGGCTTCTTATAATAGTACTATACATTGTTTTTTTGATACAATAAACCTGGTTACAGAATTTAGATCCATATTTGCTTGATTATTGATTGTGACACACAGACTTGATCTGCTGGAAAGTTATTAATATTTCTTTTTAAATATTAGGCTTATCACTACTGGGAAACTACAGTGAAATCTCTCATTTCCTTTCCAATGGAGTCACAAACTTTATTTAGCAAAAAACTCCATGACTGTCTTTGTTAGGATGATGATACATTCTATTGGGTTTGATTGGAAGTTTGAGCACATCTTTCCAAAATGACAGCTAATACTAAAAATGATTTAAATAAATCTGCTAGTTGGGAAGAAAAACAGATACTAGGTAAAATCAGGGATACAGACAAGGAGGGAGAAAGGAAAGACACTGGCCATTTCTCTAGTTGCTCCTCCATTACAGAGTCTCTGAGCATCTGGTGATACCCAGAATTATAATAAAACCTAAAGGGTATTGTGCATCCATTTCTGTTCCCAGAGCTCCTGAAGTATGAGAAAAGCTGCTCTGACCCTAATGCAGGTGAAGATTTAGCCTACTAGTAATTCTGAACACCTGGATTCTTTTAATACCCATGAAAGAAAAGTTGCTGGGTTCTGCCTACCTCCATCTTGGCAGGTTTGTCTGTGCTCAAAGCCTCATAAGATGATAAGGATTTTGAGGCCCCAGGGCACTCTCATGTGGCCTTTTCTACTTCCAGGGGATCTTGACAGGTGTGCAGAGGGAAGCAGCATGCTGTGACTAAAAAGCATTAGTCTGGAATGAAATAGGCTGGTTTGAATGTGACTAGATGATGTTTTAGCTCTGTGATTTCAGAGAAGTCACACACTTGCTTTGAGTTTCAAATATCCTCTACATGATGATTATAAGGTTGACAAGTAGAGTTACTGTGAGGATTAAAGGAGTGAAGGTTTCAAAAGTAATTGCTGTATTGCTTGGTATATACAATAGTAAGGATGCTAGCATCTCTCTGATTCCAAGAGGCTTACTAATATCACATCTAAGCTGCAATCTCCTTTGAGCACCTTGGACCCCTTCTGAGAAGCATAGTAGTTAAATATGTTAAGCACACAAAATCTGAAACCAGATTGCTTGAGACCAAATCACAGCTCTGATGCTTATTAGGCATCTGTTTCGGGGCAAGTTATTAAACCTTTTGAGGCTCAGCTTCCTCATCAAATAAATGGAAATAACAACATATATTCTAATATAGTATTTCTTATAAACTGCTTAAGAGTTCCTGCAACATAGCGAGTATCCAGGAAGGGTAGCTTTTAACATCATCAGTATCACCATCATCATCAATTCATCATCATGCATCCACTGCTAAATACAGCCTTTCTTAAGTTTCCACTCATGTGGAAAGCTTGGGCACTAATATTACAAAACAGTGAATAAGTTGGATATGGTATCCATTTGGCCTTAGAAGATATTTGTGATTAATTTCTCAAGGGATTTTTATCTTCTCAATGAGTTTTGATTTATGTTCATTTTCAAAGAGTGGACCTGTTTGGCAAGGGAAGTATATAAGTTGGGTGTGAGATCATAGCATATGAATCTTGCAGTGATTTTTAATAATGAAAGATTTATCACAGATAACCCCAAGTCCACTGGAGAATACTGTTAATCAAATGAGACATGCCTTCCTATATGACACTGGCTTTTCAACTATTGTCAGGGCAGACCTTTAAGTGAGTGTGTTTTGTACTTCAGTGGGTATCCACTCTTCAGTTCTTGCTTCATAAAAGGGCATTTTTCACAGACAAGCATTGTCCTTTTGCTCATCAGAGTCCATGACCAGCTCCACCCTAAAGTTCTCAAGGTTCTTTTTCACCCCCCAATATAGGGGATCAGTTATTTGAGGATGGGGGAAACAAGGAAAGAGATAACTAGACAGAAGGAACAACAAAGGTCCTGAGATGGGACAGCATGTGCTACATTCATGGAAATGGAAGTCCAGTGTGACAGAGCAGTGAGAAAAAGAGAGAGAGAGAGAGAACATGTGTTCTTTTGATAGGTGGCTAATAACTTGACTTTGCTCCCAATCCTTATCTCTCACTCTGGCTTTACTGTGTCATCAGAATCCACAAGTCTCTTCAAAATACCCTCTGGCTCTTCCAGGGGAACCATGAAAAGAGATGATCTCAAGGAACCCCCAGTGATAACTGCTCTGGAGAAGTTAGCAATGAATATTTACCTCAAGTTCAAAATGCTCATAAATTATTTGGATTTAAACACTTAGTGTGTTTTTGGCTTCAAATTTCTAGGCCAAATTGCAGGAAAAATTTATCTTCTGACTTCATTTATTCAAAAATTTTCCACAAAAATAATTAGATGAAAATTTCTCTTCTTATTTAAAGTGTCTTGTTTATTACCTGGCAACCTGCATTTTAGGGACTCAAACATTGAACTTTGTTGATTTTTCTCCAGAGCAGGGAAGGTAAAAGGGTCAAAGGTGAAAACTTTTCTTTCTTCAACTAATTTGTAGAGGGTACTTGAAAAACAAGTCAAATGATTTCAAACAGTATTTTTAAGGGGAAAAGTGTACAGAAAAGTCTTGCTACATCTTGAGATAAAAGAGCTCTCTAGAGAAATGAGTTAACAAGACATTCTGCCCCACAAAGAAACTAAACATGTTACATTAACTTTGAAATATAAGCACAGAATGATGAATCATTTTTTGACATTGTAGAAGCAAATGACTCTTAGAAAATGTAGTGTGTCCCTGTTGCCTCAGAAAGTCTTTATACATTACATTTCATAAAGCACATTGTTGAATGAAACTTAGGAACAAACAATTAGATGAATGTCAAGATACATACTGTTAGGTTCTACATATACATCAACAATTTTCCGTTCTTAGATTGCAAGATTTTTTAAATGTGGTTAGCTATTTTCCAATTGCTTTATGTCTGCAAATGATATATTTTACTTTTTTATGTATAATTCAATAATCTAGTTTTATCTCCTAGATAAATTTTCTGGATAATCCCTACATATTTTTGTACATAATTTACATATCTCTGTCACTCCAAAGAGTCCATATATTTATATCTGAATCTGCATTTGTACATAAAAGTATCTGTCTTTATACATACATATTTTCCCTCCTCAGGGCCTGTGTACATACTGTGTCCTTTGCCTGGAAAACTCTTACTCTCATTGTTGATTTCTTCACATCTTCAGCTCCTCAAAGAGCTTTCCTGAATCATTCAATGCCTCTCATAACACCCTGCCCTTTTACTTCTTGACACTTAGCGTACTTTATATGCTAATATAAATTTTAATGTATAAAGAAATAATGAGACTTAGAGCTTCATAATGGCAGTGGTGCTGTTTTGTTAACCACTGTTTATCCAGAATTTGACAGAATGTCAGGAATATAGTATGAAATCCATCTGTATTTGATAAGTGAATGAATGGATAAATAAATAAATAAACGTGAAGATTAAACTCGTGTTATGATATTTCCAAAATTTGAGTATCATTTATGCAAGAAAATCATATAATTTAGGAAAATGAATGTATGTAAACACAACCTACATACATTTTAAAAGTTCTAAGTCCTGGAAAGAGTGGTGGTGTTTTCATGAAATGGACTGTACCTAATAAATACTTGCTAGATGTTTCTTGACCATTACTTTATTTTCGTGGCAGTATTATTTTATTAAGACGAAGAAAGATCATAATCATCAGGAGCTTCAACCTTAAAGAGTCTGTATTCTCTTCTGAAAACTCTTTTGTGCCACAATTACACACATAAACATAGATTTATTTTTGATGGCTTCAGAAATCATTACTTACCACACTGGGGATAATAGAGCCTTGCTGATTCTATAGAAAATAGTCTTTGGTGAATGCATTTCTCTGCCCATATGCACCCATTTGCTTTTTCTAAGGATGTAAACAGGTCGTCCTGGACTAGGAGTCAATAAAAACAAAAAGGAGAAAGGTAGCACCGTCAGCTTTTCTCTTGGAATGCGTTTCAAGTTAGGGCTTCGCTTGAGGCTTATGAAACCCAAGATAACATTTTTTAGAAGTCAGTTCATCAAACACACCTGAAAATATTACCTATTATTTTTCACAATTTACAAACACAACTTTAAAAAATGATATCCCGGGCTTCCCTGGTGGCGCAGTGGTTGAGAGTCTGCCTGCCGATGCAGGGGACATGGATTCGTGCCTCGGTCCGGGAAGATCCCACATGCCGCGGAGCGGCTGGGCCTGTGAGCCACGGCCGCTGAGCCTGCGTGTCCGGAGCCTGTGCTCCGCAACGGGAGAGGCCACAACAGTGAGAGGCCCGCGTACAGCAAAAAAAAAAAAAAAAAAATCCCTTCCAAACTAACCTTTTCATTTCACGTATAGCTTATAAGCATTCACCGAGTCATTAAAAGTAACTGCACTTATCTCTTAATATATTTTTGTTTCTTAAAGGTGTGTTTAATACAAAGGCTAATTTTGTTTAACTACAACCTAGTTACTAAGGTAACATTTACCATGTAGAGGACTAAATTCACCATCCAAAGATGTTTTGTCTCTTGTCTGAAAAATGGTGTGCTCCATGCTATAGAATAGAGTCAGACTGCAATTACATAGTCAGCTCCCCTTGAAAATGATGGTTCTGTGATACAACAGGTAAATGAAATATACAAATAATCCCAAACCTCTTTTATAAGGAAACCATTTTACATAGAAATGCCAACAGCTACTGGAATTGACAGAGCTGAATATCCTATCCCTGTCGGGTTCCTGGTGGAGGTAATAATAAGCAGTGTAATGGCCCAAAGATAAGGAATCAGAGAAAAACAGGGAAGCAAATGTTATGGTTTTAATCAGCACCGGAAACCCAGTGTTTATTGCATATAGTTTTCTGAATGACCAAGAAATCTGATCAAAGCTAGTTTAATACCCACAAGGATTTTAAAGGCAGTAATAATAAAACAAATCAAAAAACATTAAAAAAAAAAAGCCATATGTGACCAGCCCACTGAACTTTTGACAAGGCTTAACTTAAGCCAGTGTCGCCTTAGATCTCCATACAGCAACCCCAGGAGTTTGTCATGATGCCAGACCACTGGGCTAAATATTCAACCAGAGGTCTTACCTGTGAAAAATTAAGAACCTGAGATAGGTCACCAGCCAAATCAAAATCTGTTTGATTTTTGCTTTTTGATTATTCAGAGGAAAAAAAGCTTAATGATAGGACACATTCTTCATATATAAGGACACATTTAAAGATGAGTATTTCTGTTTTATGATGGTTGCTATTTCAGTGAATGGAAATGCAGAATTAATGATCTTAATGAGCTGACTGTGATTCCCAAGAGGATAAATTAGTTTCATTTTGTTCTACAGTTGTATGGCTTCATGCGGAGATATGCTATTTGAACCATGGGGAAGTACTGTGAAAAAGGCTTGATTACATTTCTGAACCCACGACCACATTGGAAAACTTCATAATGGTTCAAGACTGTCTTTTAAAATACAACAGATAATCCAGTATTGGCTCAACTGGTAAAACAAACAAAATAGAGATAGTCTCAAAATAGCAACATTAGGGTGATTGCCTCTTTCAAAGACACACCCGCCAGTCATTTAGTGGGCTAGTTTCATTCCAACATTATTCTGATTCTCGATTTAATTTCATCTAAGGAGAGAGAATGTGAGGAAATGGAGGCATTGAAGAGTCAGTGTTATCACCAGAACTCAGGGTCTATCCGTCCTCAAGAGAAGAACTCATTGACCCTTATTCTCACCACCACCATCAAGTCCTACAAATGTAGCAAGACAACGGTTCTTTCCCATAAAGCCAAGTCTCTCCATCCCCCCTGGAGAGGAGGGTTATAATTTCTCTGGGAAAAAACACGTATGGTTTACAAAAGGCCTCCTAGGTTACTCTGAATCATCGACCTAGTGGGATATCCCCTTTCCCCTCATAAACTGAAGAATTTCTGATTTAAATATATAATACAATCCTAGATCTCAGCTATTGTATAAATTTTGAAACAAAAATCTAAGACTCAAATTCAAACTTAGGTGCTTTTGATTTATTTAAAAAAAACTAGTCCTTCCCTCCTCCCTCCCTCCATCCCTCTCTCTCTCTCTCTCTTTCTTTATTCTTCTGTACTAACTGCTTAGCCATCCATTTAGCTTTTTGTAGAACCATAGCATCATTGACATGGCAGGGACCGTAGAGGGTTGTCTAATCAAGCAGACTCTGCTTCAGTACAAACAGTAGCTGGACAGTTTATCCCATAGGTGAGCATGAGTAGATTTTAGAATGTTCCCTCTTAGTCAAACAGTAGACGGATGCTCTGACTTTGGTCAATTTTCAGCTTTTCTAACCTTTAGCTTCTTTATTTGCAAAATAGATATGCTACTTCATAAATTGTTGTGAAGATCAATGAGGTATTATGTGTCCTAACTAAAGTGTAATGGCTATATAATTCAAGCATTATTTTAATTAACTTCCATCAAACTACTATGAAGTAAAACATTGTTTTCCAAATGTAAGAATAACAATAATAGGAGTAAGAGCCCGACGCAATCGTGGACTGCGAGTCAGAGGATGAAGAAGACTTGGACAATGACACAGTAGAAGGACATGCTCTTGCTCCCTCTTGCAAGAGCACCAGAATCACAAATAACTGATGAACAAGCATTGACAGGAAGACACTGGAACTCACCAAAAAAGATACCCCACATCCAAAGACAAAGGAGAAGCCACAATGAGATGGTAGGAGGGGCGCAATCACAATAAAATCAAATCCCATAACTGCTGGGTGGGTGACTCACAAACTGGAGAACACATATACTACAGAAGTCCACCCACTAGAGTGAAGGTTCTGAGCTCTGTGTCAGACTTCCCAATCTGGGGGTCCGGCAATGGGAGGAGGAATTTCTATATTATCAGACTTTGAAGGCTAGCGGGATTTGATTGCAGGACTTCAACAGGACTGGGGGAGGCAGAGACTCCATTCTTGGAGGGCACACACAAAGTAGTGTGCACATTGGGACCAACGGGAAGGAGCAGTGACCCCATAGGAGACTGAACCAGACCTACCTGCTAGTGTTGGAGGGTCTTCTGCAGGGGTGGGTGGGGTGGCTGTGTCTCACCGTGGGAAAAAGGACACTGACAGCAGAAGTTCTGGGAAGTACTCCTTGGCATGAGCCCTCCCAGAGTCCACCATTAGCCCCAGCAAAGAGCCTGGGTAGGCTCCAGTGTTGGGTTGCGTCAGGGCAAACAACCAACAGGGAAGGAACCAATCCCCACCCATCAGCAGACAAGCGGATTAAAGTTTTACTGAGCTTTGCCCACAAGAGCAACAGCCAGCTCTACCCACCATGAGTCCCTCCCGTAGAGAAACTTGCACAAGCCTCTTAGACAGCCTCATCCACCAGAGGGCAGACAGCAGAAGCAAGAAGAACTACAATCCTGGAGCCGCTGGAACAAAAACCACATTCACAGAAAGGTAGACAAGATGAAAAGGCAGAGGGCTATGTACCAGATGAAGGAACAAGATAAAACCCCAGAAAAACAACTAAATAAAGTGGAGATAGGTAACTTTCTACAAAAAGAATTCAGAATAAGGATAGTGAAGATGATCCAGGGTCTCAGAAAAAGAATGGAGGCAAAGATCTAGAAGATGCAAGAAATGTTTAACAAAGACCTAGAAGAACTAAAGAACAAACAAACAGAGATGAACAATACAATAACTGAAATCTAAATTACACTAGAAGGAATCAATGGCAGAAAAACTGAGGCAGAAGAACGGATAAGTGACCTGGAAGACAGAATGGTGGAATTCACTGCTGCAGAACAGAATAAAGAAAAAAGAATGAAAAGAAATGAAGACAGCCTAAGAGACCTCTGGGACAACATTAAATGCAACAACATTCCCATTGTAGGGGTCCCAGAAGGAGTAGAGAGAGAAGGGACCTGAGAAAATATTTAAAGAGATTATAGTTAAAAACTGCCTTAACATGGGAAAGGAAATAGCCACCCAAGTCCAGGAAGCTCAGTGAGTCCCTTACAGGATAAACCCTAGGAGAAACATGCTGAGACACATAGTAATCAAATTGGCAAAAATTAAAGACAAAGAAAAATTATTGAAAGCAGCAAGGGAAAAATGACAAATAATATACAAGGGAACTCCCATAAGGTTAACAGCTGATTTCTCAGCAGAAACTCTACAAGCCAGAAGGGAGTGGCATGATATACTTAAAGTGATGAAAGGGAGGAACCTACAACCAAGATTATCCTACCTGTCAAGGATCTCATTCAGATTCTATGGAGAAATCAAAAGCTTTACAGACAAGCAAAAGCTAAGAGAATTCAGCACCACCAAACCAGCTCTACAACAAATGCTAAAGGAACGTCTCTAAGTGGGAAACACAAGAGAGGAAAAGGACCTACGAAAACAAACCCAAAACAATTAAGAAAATGGTCATAGGAGCATACATATCGATAATTACCTTAAACATGAATAGATTAAATGCTCCAACCAAAAGACACAGGCTTGCTGAATGGATACAAA
Source organism: Orcinus orca (assembly GCF_937001465.1). Taxonomy (NCBI): domain Eukaryota; kingdom Metazoa; phylum Chordata; class Mammalia; order Artiodactyla; family Delphinidae; genus Orcinus; species Orcinus orca. Next base: position 50,644,955 of record NC_064571.1, read on the forward strand.
AACAAACTCATATATATTGCTGTCTACAAGAGACCCACTTCAGACCTAGGGACATATACAGACTGAAAGTGAGGGGGTGGAAAAAGATATTCCATGCAAGTGGAAATCAAAAGAAAGCTGGAGTAGCAATACTCATATCAGATAAAATAGACTTTAAAATAAAGAATGTTACAAGAGACAAGGAAGGACACTACATAATAATCAAGGGATCAATCCAAGAAGAAGATACAACAATTCTAAATATATATGCACCCAACATAGGAGCACCTCAATACATAAGGCAACTGCTACAGCTATAAAAGAGGAAATCGACAGTAACACAGTAATAGTGGGGACTTTAACACCTCACTTACACCAATGGACAGATCATCCAAGCAGAAAATTAATAGGGAAACACAAGCTTTAAATGACGTAATAGACCAGGTAGTTTTAACTGATATTTATACGACATTCCATCCAAAAACAGCAGATTGCACTTTCTTCTCAAGGGCGCACGGAACATTCTCCAGGATAGATCATATCCTGAGTCAGAAATCAAGCCTCAGTAAATTTCAGAAAATTGAAATCATATCAAGCATCTTTTCTGACTACAACGCTATGAGATTAGAAACCAATTACAGGGAAAGAAACGTAAAAAACACAAACACATGGAAGCTAAACAATTCATTGCTATATACCAACAGATCACTGAAAAAATCAAAGAGGAAATCAGAAAATGCCTAGAGACAAATGACAATGAAAACAGGAGGATCCAAAACCTATGGGATGCAGCAAAAACAGTTCTAAGAGGGAAGTTAATAGCAATACAACCCTACCTCAAGAAACAAGAAAAATCTCAAATAAACAATCTAGTCTTACACCTAAAGGAACTAGAGAAAGAAAAACAAACAAAACCCAAAGTTAGTAGAAGGAAAGAAATCATAAACATCAGAGCAGAAATAAATGAAATAGAAACAAAGAAAACAGTAGCAAAGATCAATAAAACTAAAAGCTGGTTCTTTGAGAAGATAAACAAAATTGATAAACCATTAGCCAGAATCATCAAGAGAAAGTAGGAGAGGACTCAAATCAATAAAATTAGAAATGACAAAGGAGAAGTTACAACAGACACCACAGAAATACAGAGCATCCTAAGAGACTTCCACAAGCAACTCTATGCCAATAAAATGGACAAGCTGGAAGAAATGGACAAATTCTTAGAAAGGTATAACCTTCCAAGACTGAACCAGGAAGGAATAGAAAATATAAACAGACAAATCACAAGTAATAACATTGAAACTGTGATTAAAAATCTTTCAACAAACAAAAGTCCATGACCAGATGGCTTCACAGATGAAGTCTATCAAATATTTAGAGAAGAGCTAACACCTATCCTCCTCAAACTCATCCAAAAAATTGCAGAGGAATGAACACTCCCAAACTTATTCTACGAGGCCACCATCACCCTGATACCAAAACCAGACAAAGATACTACAAAAAAAGAAAATTACAGACCAATATCACTGATGAATATAGATGCAAAAATCCTCAACAGGGCTTCCCTGGTGGCGCAGTGGTTGAGGGTCCGCCTGCCGATGCAGGGGATGCGGGTTCGTGCCCCGGTCTGGGAGGATCCCACATACTGCGGAGTGGCCGGGCCCGTGATCCAAGGCTGCTGAGCCTGCACGTCCAGAGCCTGTGCTCCACAACGGGAGAGGCCACAACAGTGAGAGGCCCGTGTACCGCAAAAAAAAAAAAAAAAAAAAAAAAATCCTCAACAAAATACTAGCAAACAGAATCGAACAACACATTAAAAGGATCATACACTATGATCAAGTGGGATTTATCCCAGGGATGCAAGGATTCTTCAGTATACACAAATCAATCAATGTGATACACCATATTAACAAATCGAAGAATAAAAACCATATGATAATCTCAATAGATGCAGAAAAAGCTTTTGACAAAATTCAACACCAATTTATGACAAAAACTCTCCAGAAAGTGGGTATAGAGAGAAACTACCTCAACTTAATAAAGGACATATAGTACAAACCCACAGCAGACATCATTCTCAATGGTGAAAAACTGAAAACATTTCCTCTAAGATCAGGAACAAGACAAGGATGTCCACTCTCACCACGATCATTCAAAATCGTTTTGGAAGTCCTAGCTACGGCAATCAGAGAAGAAAAAGAAATAAAAGGAATACAAATTGGAAAAGAAGAAGTAAAACTGTCACTGTTTGCAGATGACTGATACTATACATAGAGAATCCTAAAGATGCCACCAGAAAACTACTAGAACTAATCAATGAATTTGGTAAAGTAGCAGGATATAAAATTAATGCACAGAAATCTCTTGCATTCCTATACACTAATGATGGAAAATCTGAAAGAGAAATTAAGGAAACACTCATATTTACCATTGCAACAAAAAGAATAAAATACCTAGGAATAAACCTACCTAGGGAGACAAAAGACCCGTATGCAGAAAACAATAAGACACTGATGAAAGAAATTAAAGATGATGCCAACAGATGGAGAGATATACCATGTTCTTGGGTTGGAAGAATCAATATTGTGAAAATGACTATACTACCCAAAGCAAGCTACAGATTCAATGCAATCCCTATCAAATTACCAATGGTATTTTTTACCGAAGTAGAACAAAAAATCTTAAAATTTGTATGGAGACACAAAAGACCCCGAATAGCCAAAGCAGTCTTGAGGGAAAAAAATGGAGCTGGAGGAATCAGACTCCCTGTCTTCAGACTATACTACAAACCTACAGTAATGGTACTGACACAAAAACAGAAATATAGATCAATGGAACAGTATAGAAAGCCCAGAGGTAAACCCACACACCTATGGTCAACTAATATGACAAAGGAGGCAAGGATATACAATGGAGAAAAGACAGTCTTTTCAATAAATGGTCCTGGGAGAACTGGACAGCTACGTGTAAAAGAATGAAATTAGAACACCCCCTAACACTATACACAAAAATAAACTCAAAATGGATTAGAGACCTAAATGTAAGACCGGACACTGTAAAACTCTTAGAGGAAAACATAGGCGGACACTCTTTGACATAAATCACAGCAAGATCTTTTTTTGATCCACCTCCTAGAGTAATGGAAATAAAAACAAAAATAAACAAATGGGACCTAATGAAACTTCAAAGCTTTTGCACCGCAAAGGAAACCATAAACAAGACAACCCTCAGAAAGGGAGAAAATATTTCCATACGAATTAACAGACAAAGGATTAATCTCCAAAACATATAAACAGCTCATGCAGCTCAATATTAGAAAAACAAACAACCCTGTCCAAAAATGGGCAGAAGACCTAAATAGCCATTTCTCTAAAGAAGACATACAGATGGCCAAGAAGCACATGAAAAGGTGCTCAACATCACTAATTATTAGAGAAATGCAAATCAAAACTTCAGTGAGGTATCACCTCACACCAGTTAGAATGGGCATCATCAGAAAATCTACAAACAACAAATGCTGGAGAGGGTGTGGAGAAAGGGAACCCTCTTGCATTGTTGGTGGGAATGTAAATTGATACAGCCACTATGGAGAACAGTATGGAGGTTCCTTAAAAAACTAAAACTAGAATTACCCTATGACCCAGCAATCCCACTACTGGGCATATACCCAGAGAAAACCATAATTCAAAAAGACACATGTACCCCAATGTTCATTGCAGCACTATTTACAATAGCCAGATCATGGAAGCAACCTAAATGCCTATCAAGAGATGAATGGATAAAGAAGATGTGGTACATATATACAATGGAATATTACTCAGCCATAAAAAGGAATGAAATGGGGTCATTTGTAGAGACATAGATGAATCTAGAGACTGTCATACAGAGTGAAGTAAGTCAGAAAGAGAAAAACAAATATCGTATATTTACACCTATATGTGGAACCTAGAAAAATGGTACAGATGAATCGGTTTGCAGGGCAGAAATCGAGACACAGATGTAGAGAACAAATGTGTGGACACCAAGGGGGAAAAGCAGCAGGGGTGGTGGTAGTGTTGTGATGAATTGGGAGATTGGGATTGGCACATATATACTAATATGTATTAAATGGATAACTAATAAGAACCTGCTGTATTAAAAATAAATAAAATTCAAAAATTCAAAAAAATACAATAGTAGAGCTCACAGGTGCTGAGTGGCCATTAAGTGTGCTAGGAACTTTATATGCATTATCTCATCAAAAGAAAATTGCAGCATGATGAAAACATTCTGGATTTAAATAGTGGTGATGGGGGCTTCCCTGGTGGCCCAGTGGTTGAGAATCTGCCTGCCAATGCAGGGGACACAGGTTCGAGCCCTGGTCCGAGAAGATCCCACATGCCGCGGAGCAACTGGCCCCGTGAGCCATAACTACTGAGCCTGTGCATCTGGAGCCCCCGCTCGCCGCAAGTAGAGAAAGCCGTCGCACAGAAACAAAGACCCAACCCAGCCAAAAATAAATAAACAAACAAACAAATAAATAAATTTATATAAGTAAATAAATAGTGGTGATGGTTGCAGAACCTCATGAATGTTCTAAAACCACTGAAGCGTATACTTTAAAAGGGCAAATTTTATGATAGGTGAATTAGATTTCAACTAAAAAAAGAATGTGTATGTGAAACAGTTTTGGAAAATTACAAATGCAGAGGTAGTCCACAAAGTGCCGTGAAGGATATAATATGGAATAAGTCAGTCTTGTTTCTTACTCTCAAGCTCTTTATAATATGGTTGAGGAGTTAAAACAGGTACGTAAGAACTAATACCTAAAACCAGGTGTGAGGGAGGACCGTTGTGAGCTTACAAAGTTTTATTAGACAGTCTGAGGACCAAGAGATGAGTGATGTACCCAGCCTCCAGGAGAGTGATGTCATTGTCAGGATATAGTTTCATGGAATCAAAGGAGCCATGGCATTCCAAAGAATGGAGATATAATAAAAAAGGTATACTATCCTTAATGAAGATTCAATGAGAAAATGAAAATACTATTTTCTTAGAATGTATGACCCTAAACAAGATGTTTCTAAGGTGGTATCACCCTAGATCTCAGCCACTTCTAGTTCCTTGTTGTGTGGCGCTATGAAATGTAATCAGTTATAAAGAAAGGTGTACTTTTCAGTAGCCCTACTCTTAACTCCATTCTCTGAGCATGCCTTGGTTTCAAGATCTTCTGGAACATGGACACAGTTGAAGACATTCTTTTTTACAAAGTCCCTCCAACTTGGCGAGGTTCCAGTACTGATATTTTTTAGCTCTATGAGTCGGGGCACATTATCTAAAGTCTCTGAGCAGATGGGAAAAGTAGCACTTAACTTTTAGGTCAGCTGGGAGTTTCAGGTAGATACTTGGTATGTTTTTCAGTGCCTGGTACCTGGTGAGCCCTCTGGTATGTAGGGCCTAGAAAGAGAGACGGGGGACAGAGAGAACATATCTTCTATGTCCCTTGGTATCTTTGGGATCCACTGGCTGTATTACAGCCATCCAAATGCTGGCCACACAGTCGGAGGCTCCCTGAGAACCTTTGGAACCCTCCCCAGCAGTGCTGCTGCGAATCCCTTAACTCTTGTGGGTGTGAATATTTGCATGCATGATTTATCTTCTCAATTTGACTGAAAACTTCCTGAAGGGCAGAGAACACACTTTACATGTTTGTATTGTCTACACACTTAGCAAATGCAGAATTCATATTATTCAATTTTTATTTATTAGCTGAATGAATAAAAAAGTATAAATCAGTAGGGAAAGTGGAAGACGGGAGCGGTAACCTCGTTTTTGAAATGGTGTGGGGTTTCTTTTGGGGGGAAAGGTTGCGTTTCCAGCTCAGTGCCAGGTTAAAATAACTGGACCCAAACTACTTCTTGACATTATGGCCCATCTAGATTGGTAAACACAATCTCTACCAGCCAGTAGGACCCCTAAGTCATTCATTTGGAAATGTTTTGGGGTTAAATTAGCAATGATCTGAATCAGTGTGTTTGTTCTGAGGTGAGAGAACAGGCGGCTCTCTGACTCTGGTGCTCTGCAGTGTCACTTACTCCCAGCAATAGTGACTATAGGCCCCAGAGTCCCCTTCAGCCTTAAAACCTCTGTTCCTTGGTGAGGGTTAGTCTCTGGAAGGGCAAAACATAACACAGCCTGACTCCGACTTCAGTTGACAATGTAGACTTGGACCATGAGAGTTGTTCTGTACTCGGCAATGAGCGCGAGCATTGAGTGCATTTGAAGACATCGTCAAGTTTTCTCTAAAGGGGGGCCCTGGAGTATAGAACTGTATCGTGTTGCACAGAAGAAGCTTATAGCCCATAAACAAGCCTCCTTGCTAATCTACATGCCATCCTGGGTGGCGCACTTGTTCACTTGCTTAGTGATACTCTAAGAGTATGATAAATAAACAACAAAAAAAGAAGACAATTTTTCACTTTTTACTATTTTCCTGGACATAGTTAGCCAAATGCTTCTTCATAACAACCCCAGAGTAGGGGAAAAGAAGCAGTGGACATATGGGCATGCCATACACAAGCTAAAGCTTTATATATGTGTATTCTGTTTTATCTGTTTCGAATGCATATAGATTGAAATATATCCGCATCTATAACACACAAACATCCTACTTGAAGTATGCCCAAGACATTGAGTATACCATTAAATCTTGATCTTTGTTAAAACAAATATTTTTCCAATGAATATGTGATTACAGATGGAATTAAGAGATGCATTAACTATGGTGTCACTTGCTAAAACTTTCAAGTTCCTTTCCGGTGTCATCTTTCATTTTTCCTTTTAACTTGGTCTAATAATATAATCCTTATTCTGAAATGAGCTTTTGTGAAAAAATCAGTAATTACCTTTGTCACTATTTATTTAATGAATCCATGGAAAGACTTCATTAAATTATAAATGCCTCGTTACTGATATTCTCATAATAGATTTTTGAAATTATGGTGTGAGCCAGTTATCTATTTCAAGGAAGACACAAAGTTGAAAAATCAGTACATGTCCAGTGAAATTACTGCTGGTTTTGCTAATGCAATGTCATGAGAATTTGCCAGGGACAGTCACATTTAATCCCAGAGAATAAGAATTTGAAATGAATTCTTTTAAATTGTAATTATCTATTGGCAAGAAAGTTTAGCAAGTTTTGTTTATATAATTGAAATGACTTGCTATCCTGTCAATATGGGAGGGATGTGTTTTGAGAATATTTACAGTTTCTGAATGGATTTATAAATATTGGTCCTTTAAACATGCTTGATATTAATATTTTATAGTTTATATGCCTTTTTTAATTTATTTGTTTTTAGGGAAAAAAATTGGCCCATTGGCTATTATTTATGCTTAAGTTATTTTTCAAGGACTTGATGCAACCTGGGGTGGGGTAAATAATGTCTGAGTTAGGGTACAGTCTGTTGTCTGAGCCTACTTTGGTGGTATTCATTTCTGGTCTAGCTGACTCTGGAGTTTGAATCCATGAGATGTTAAAGATGTTGGAAGTTGAAGAATCAACATATGCAGGGAAAGATGGGCATCATTTAAAAGTCAGAAGCTTTCCAAGTATCAGCAATTCTCACTGTTTCTTAACAGTTTGTTTTACTGTATTGCAAGAAATGAATCCCTGAGAAATCTGGGCATTTCTTTACCCTAGAAAATAAGCATTTTACATTTCATATTGCAGAAACATTTCCGGATAAGGTAAAAGACTCTTTTTCAGAGTTTGGTGCATTTTGTATCTTTAGCATTGTAATGCGTCTATTCACAGAACTTGAATCTCCTCACTGATTAGAACTCTGATGAAAATAGCCTACTATAGCCTTCCTATCAGAACAAGTAGGAAACTTGAAGAATTTCTTTCCATCTATCCTGGGATAAGATGCATGACTGTAATAGAAGAGACAGTGAAACAATCAGCTCTAGAGTAACAAATATCTCCATGTACTTGTTACGGCGAAAGAGCTGATTCCTAGGTTGCAACAGGAATTTAAACCTGTTCTGTCAAATATTTCTTCCTGACCCCAGTAAAGTCTAGGAAATGTCTCAACACTACCTTGATCATTTTTAGATAATAAAAAAAATCATATGTTCATGTTTAGACATAAGTAATTTCAGCTTACTCCTTTGTAATAATAAATACAACTTCAGTTAAAGCCAGTCCCTTACCCCTTTACCCCTGCTTGGGCTGCCTTAGAGCTGCCACTTGCCCTGGGTGAGGGAGCAGGGTTGTTTCTCCTCTTGTTTACACGATGTTTACTCTTCTTCTCCTTGACTCCTCCAGGGATGAAGCAGGAGAAGAGGAGATAAGGGGCAGAAATGATCTTACTTGGCTAATACAATAGTAACTGTCTAGCTGTGCTTAGCCCATGCTTAAGATTGACACTGAGGGGCACTCTTGGGGGGCATTTTGGTGGGCTTTCTTTAGTTCTCTTAACCACATCCTTCAGATGGTCATTTAGGATTTCCGCCTCAGTCCCTGGGCACCCATCACTGCAACTCCAGGTTCTTTCTCTTGAGTTGTCTTAACTACTCACCACCTCTCTCCCCAGGGGACCTCTTGGATAGAATACAACATAATTCAGTGCTGGCTCTCTAACCCATGGTCCATGTATAATGCTCACATGTTCCTTCTAACAAACTAATGTACAGGTGAGCCCTGGTGCAGTAATAACTTCTTGCTCTGCCATCAGAGCATCAGCCAGTCTCAGTCTCTCCCCTTGAAGATTTGTCAGGGAAGTGTCAAATCCCAGGCAAGGGCAGCTGGGGTTGCTGATTACCCCAACTGCCCCAAGTTCCAGGAGACAAGTATCAAACTTTCTGAGATGTTCCATGAAAGTCCCTTTCCTGTGCACCCCTGAGATAAGGGAAAAGTAACCTTCTACCTTGGCGGTATATGCAAATCACATCACATTCAAAAATCCTCTTCTAATTATCATTTGCTTCTTGGTCTTTCTTGCCTCTTTAATGGGCTGCAAATAGGTTATTAATTCAGGGTCTCAAAAGCAGTTTTCAGTGCTCTTCTTTGCAAGTCTGGCTTAGGCAGTCTTGTACCTCATTTTGTAAAATGGAAGTAGAAATCTGTGTTTGTTTGTTTGTTTGCTTTTTACTTATTGGTATCTCAGGATTGCAGCTGAAACTGAGACAAAAAGAGTCAATTTTAGCATCCTATTATGTCCACATATCAGTTGCTTACTATCCTCTATAAAACTATTTTAAGCACGCATTGATTGATACATACAGTCTGCAAAGCATAGTAAGAGCCTCCGTGGTGCTAACCAGAAAGATAAAACAGGTAACAAAGAACAACCAGAATTACCAAATCTGCTAACTGCGGCTAGAGGATGACCCGATATTACTAACATTCAGCCTAGTGTCATGAGTGGGAACTCAACCTCTGGAGCCCAACTGGCTGGGTTTGAATCACAGCTTTTCTGTTTCTAGCTGCATGACCTTAGCCAAGTTACTTAGTCACTCTGTGCTTCAGTTTCCTCATATGTCAAATGCAGATAAAATAGTACCTCTTTCCTGGGGCTGTTAGGAGAAATACCAGAGTTAGTATTTGTAAAGTGCTCAGAACACTATAGAAGTGTTGTTTAAATAAAGATAATAAACCTCTTAAATAAGATTCTTAAAAAAATTTCCTGTGGAGTTATATCACATATGTGTTAAAATATAAATATGCCATGTTAAATATTTTACTGGAAATGAGCAAATAGGAATTCTACCAAAGTGAAAAAATAATGAGTGCTTGCACCAAAGACGTATGCTAAAAAGATGTCTAAAAATGTCTTCATAGGCCCTTGGATAAGAGGTTAGTGTTTACTGGAATCCTGTTGTTTAGTTGTCATCTGAATCAATCTACCAAAAACCGAAATGCCTTACAATGGCATATATTTAAAAATAAGGATCTTGAGAAATATGGTAGAAAATAAAAATAAGCCCAGAGAAAAACAGTATAGCAGGGGTCTATGCAACTTGTAAAATTTCCCTACTCACTTTGACTCTGAGTTTCCTAATAACCAGTCAGAAAGGAAATGTGATTTCAAGTCATATTGTTCATCAAGCCCAAAACAAATCAAAACACAAAAAAAATAAAAACCATACTAACCTGTTATAAGAAAGAGATCTTTTATGGACACTAAGAACCAGGAAGAAGAAATATAGAAGGGGACAGTGACAAGATCAGTGTCCCAAACAACATCTTCAAATACTTCCCTTCAATTAATGCAGTGTTATACAAGATTTTTTTCTTTTACAATAACCCTCAATGTAAACTCATGCCATGCTTTTGCTGCTTAGTTCAATGATGAGAATCCAGCAAGAGGTCAAGAGGATGTGGTCCAAATCTTCTGGTTTCTGATTTTAAATTTCTGCAGGAATGGATGGACTATATGTCCTTTATATCCCTTTTCCCCCATGTCGTTCCTCTCAACTGAGGTTTGATAAAAGGTGAGCTGCAGACAGTTTGAGGTTATGTACTCTGACAAGGGCCCACAGTGCAAGTATTCTGTGCTACTGATTAAGGGCAAATCCACATGCTTTAAAAACCAACTGAACTTATGGTAGAGTTGACAGCCCTGCTGTTAGAGAAGGCTTCTCAAAGCCAGGGGACATAAGCGCATGTTTCTCTTTGCTGCCTTGTATTATGAAATTATAAAGTTAACAGCCACAAGCTTTGCACTTAGAATGTTGCTTTGCATAATTCAGAGAGGTAGTTACTTTTAGATACCCATATCTTAACTTCATCTTAGCTTAGGTATAAATGAAGAATGAGGGAACTGAATTCTAACTCTAGCACCCCTCTATTTAGTTATATGACCTTGAACAACTCATTGCACCTTCCTGTGTCATAGTTTCATCATCTGCAAAATAAAGAAATTCAGTGAATTTCAGATTCTTAGCATATGATGATTTTTTTGTGTGAATAATGATTGTACTCATTAAATGTCTGTCTGTGTGCCCATACCCTGTAGAGTGATTTTCTATATTGTGAGCTTTTGTCCACTTTGTATTTAGAAATAGACTTCATTGCTCTGATTTCACCAGTTATTAAAAGGGAGAATTTCAAGCCTCATTTTTCTTGTGAAATGGAAGGCGTGGATTAAAGGAGCTATGTTAAAGAACATGAAAGTATATCCTTTAACACAGGCAGCTGTGTGCCTTGTCTGTGGCAGCCTCTGGGAAGAAGGCAGCTCAATTCTCTTGAAAGCGTGTCTTTTGGAATATCAATTATCCATGAAAGAGAAGCTTCATATTTATCCAAATGTCAGGAACCTTGCCGGAGCTTTTCAGAAGTAAAATTGGAGGAAAGCAGCTGTTGTTCTGAAGCGTGTTTTTGAGCAATACCCTGTATGTAATTCTTATTAAATGATGATGAATCAGCACAACTTCATATAACTCTTTTTACTCCCCTCCTCCCTTCCAGCATCAAGGAAAAATCGGAGTTAAATTTAATGTTGGGACAGATGACATCGCCATCGAAGAGTCCAATGCAATCATTAACGATGGGAAATACCATGTAGTCCGTTTCACGAGGAGTGGTGGCAATGCCACGTTACAGGTGGACAGCTGGCCAGTGATTGAGCGCTACCCTGCAGGTAAGCCAGTGAATGTGTATTGGGGGAAGATTTTATGAAAAACAGACTGGAAAACGAAGCATTGTTTTCGTCCGTTTCACCCAATTTTGGGTTTTCGGAGAAACCGTCAAGTATTTATCAGATTTTAGAGTCGTGAATGTAATGCTGTCCTAAACTGTTCTTGATACAGTGTACAAATGGCATTTTATAGGAGAACTCGAAGGCACACGTTATCGTTTGCAAAATTCGGGACATCAGTGAAACCAGAAAAATGCACACATAAAAGGCACAACATGTCAAAGCTCTTTGTTAACTGGATTCTTGCATTTGAACAAAGGAAAGGCTTTGTCAAAAGTAACAAAGTTAAAATTTAAACCTAAGAGAGGGAATATCATACCATTTTTCTCTGAAAGAAAATAGGAGGAGAGTTCCTTTGATGGTGGTACATAGCTGAAACTCATGAAAGCTGCAGGAGGACCATGGGACAAACAGAGAAATAGTAAAGGAACTATATATAGTACCATAAAACAGCAGTTATAAGAACATGTAAGTAAATGAAATTTGTTTTCACTATCATATAACCATGGGGTTTCACAAAGATTCTGTGACACTAGTAGTATTAGTCATTTCAAGTCTATAAAATGTATGCCAAGCTATTATTGATAAAATAAAAATTATCCTGTTCATCATTAATAAGTTTTGTCAGTACTGTTATTGAAACAGAGGCAGTAGATTAGAAACTTAAACCAGTGTTACTTGTGATTGCATATATTGTCAATTTTTAAAATCCTATTTTAAAGTAAAATCCAAATTAAAAGTCCAAAGGTATTTTACTGAAATTATTATCCTTTCCATATTTTAGTACAAAAGAGGTTACTAAAAACATCAGTCTCATTTATCTGTGTATAGAAAGATACAGAGAGATTAGTATAAAGAAAGATTATAAAAAGAAATTTTTATTTTGCACAATAAAAAGATTACCAAAATTTATATATAAATTTCTCTATTACAGTATTTGTTTCTTGAAAGAAATATTTCGAGGAAGTAACTAACTTACTAAATAAAGATCAATTTTTTTAGTATTACTTATGCACAATTATGGAATGAAATGTCTGTGATACCCTTTTGGACCTTTTATAATTCACAGCATCTACATCTTCAAGCCACATTTCAAACCTCTTCTATAAATCTGGTGCTTTACAAGTATTTGCTGAATTAAATGTAATAAAAAAAATACCCTGCTCTATGACAAAATTCAGAAGCAAGCACGTTAATAATATGCCCAGTGCCTTTTATAATACTGGCAAATAGTAGACACTCAATAAATATTTGCTGAATTGATGTCCTTGGAATCATCCCGGTTTTAAACTGCAATTACAAGAATGCACACCTTCTGTTACCAACTTTAAAAAGACTAAGGAATGGAAGATCTGGAAAGAAAGTAACTTAAATATGTATGCAGTGCTACATAGCCCCTGCCAATCCCTTATTGCATGTACTGAATCCTAATAGAAATGTAATTTTTATGATAAATGCAGCCTTAGTGAAACAACAGAAACGTAAACTGGTGAATTTCCTAAAATCCAAATTAATCAATACCTATTTACTGAGAGGAAGTCATTGCACTGGACACCACTGAAGATATAAAGTAGCATGAGATCTAGACTCTGCTCCTGGGGTGTTGTCATCCGTGAACAGTGAACCTGACCATGTAAAATGATAAATCCTGTTACTATTACAGTGTGGCAGTTGCCTCTTGAAGCCTAGCTTTGTTTCACCAGTTAATTCTTTAAAATTATCTTAGTTTAGTAACTTTTCACTCTTATACTTCCAACTAGTATCTTTAAGTGCCCTATTCTAGAGAATGTTAATGGTGACTTATGAGAGGAGAGAGGAAGTCCCACTCTCAAGTTAGTTTGGGAAATTCTGGGTTAACTAAGTTAAAAATATCTATGCTTGTATTTTGTTATATTAATACCATAATGAATCTCTAGAAGAGAAATATAGTATGCATTTCCCAAGCACAGATAATCGGAACCTCGTTTTCTAACGCACTAATGCGCTTGGATAAATATTTTATGTTTTTAAAAATTTCTAGACCTCACTATTTTAATATATTTTATCTGACTAACAACCCTTTAACTGTGCACATACCAGATACTATATTCTAGGCATACTCCAAAACAGACATGTTCCCTGTCTTTTTGTGGTATGCTAATGTCCAATTTGAACGTCAGTAGCTGAGATTGGAGCAGTGTTAATTAACTAAGTCAACAAATATTTCTATATTTTTTTCTAGACTAATAGTTGTTTAACACATATGATGTCTTATGTGCCAATTAAATGGATGCTCAGTATACGAAACAATATAAAATATATTTAAAAATCAGAAGCTGGCAAAATCGTGATAATTAAGGAACGACTCTTCAGCAATACTCAGTTTAGATGCCACCTTTTATATTTAGTCCAAGAGTCTGAGTGTCCTTTCACCAGAAAGTATTTTCAATGTTATTACTAAATCAAAAGTGAGCAAAGTTGCAGTTATTCTGAAGGATACAAGCAAGGGTAAAACACAGAATCTGCCCTTGAGAAAATTAGAACAGCTGTGAGGAATTTCGATCTATACATATAAAAAGTTAACGATCAATGTGTAAAGAACTCAGGGGAGTCACCATGGTTGTCATCAAGCATTTTATTAATCATCTGCTCTGTGTGCATTTCAGCATGTTGTTGAGGTAGGAAATAAGCCATGAAAATTTCAAATACCTTTTTCTCTCAGCTTCATCTGCTACAATGCCATGAAGACTGAATACAAATTTACAAGTATGCGTCATCTAGGTTAAAGTTTTTAGAACAAAGTGATCTTATGTATGAGCTCAATAGAAATGTCTAGCATATCTCTTTTATATTGGTTTGTGGTATGACTGTTTTTATTTTAAAAGTTTTTTTTGTTGTTGTTATTATTCAAAAACAGATGGACTAATGCTTTTACCACTAAATCCTGTCATCAGGAAAGTGGAAACCAACAGACTATATTTGGTTCCTTTTTAAGTGCCTGCACTGCAAAATATAGGTAATAGGGATTGAAATTAGTAATTAAGTATAGCACTTAACCTTCCATTGTAGGATTTTATGGTAAGTGCTTTTATATGAAGCAATTCATCTGGCAGCAACACTATACCTTTAATGAAAATTACCTAAAGCATTGACCAGTGGTATTAGCCTGTAATTGTCTGGAAGGCTTTCATAGAGAAACTAATTAGTAGAGGTAGATTTTATGCTCTTCTGGAGTGTATGAAATATTCTCATAACTCAACAGTTCACGTGTTAGAATAAATATTGAATTTTCTGAATAGCAGACCCAGTTTTCATTATTTTCTGTGCATGGAGCAAAGTATAGAAATAATATTTTGCAAACCATTTAAAGTCGAGAAAGCCATTTCTTGGTGCTTATCAGTTAAAGCTCTAGAATATAAGGCATCATGAATCCCTGATTTGCTCTTAATTACAGTTACAGAAAATTACAAAATTTTCTTTCTCAACAAACATAGACTTCGTCTTCTCATGATGTTAATCCACAAAACCTAACATTATTTTACTAGCCCAGACTAAAGATTTCTCCAGATAAACCACAGTTACCTTCGAAGATAAACCATTGACTTCATTTGTCTACCACAGAATGCCAAAAAGATGTTATTTATTCTGTACAAGGTCAAATATTCATTTTATTCCTGTCAAGTTAATAAATCAAATCAACAAATATGTACTATATTAAGGGAACTTCCTAGGCTTACGTAAAAAATGTTCAAGATTAAAAATATACTATGTGGGAAAATACAAGTGTTATCATATCATATTCAGCTAATTTCTGAATAAGAAAGATAAAAAGGGAAAATTGGTTCCAAGGAAGACAAGCCATTTTGGAGTGAGTGGTCTAGCAAGACTACAAAAAATATAGGAAATTTGATTTGGGTCTTGAAAGGCTAGATTACATTTTAATGGGATTAGCAGGAAGAGGTAGAGACAGAAAATAATTAGGAAGCTTTAAAAAGCCCAGGTATCAAAAGATAAAGGCCTAAGATAAGGTGTGAGGGTGTGAGAAAATAAAGAGGTTGAATACAGAATACATTAGAAGACCTAGTGAACAACTGAGTAAAAGGAGAGTCATTTCTACTTTTTAGTTCCTCCCCCCCTCAATGTAACCATTGATTATTCAATGTTTTGATGCTGCAGTGGGGCCACTAGACTGCATTAGGTAACAATGAAATGGAAACCTGTGATAGGAATAAGTAGGGAAGTCAGAGATATAGTTGCTGTTTACTAAGAGTTTAGTCTATCTGGGAGGCAAAGAAGGATTTTGAAAACCTACCAATGTCACATAAAACGGATTAGCTTCAAAGTTAGTAGTACAGGGTTTAGTTGCTATTAGAGTTTAAAGAAAAGAGAAAATGGCGATCTGGAGTGTTGTAACAAAGCAGATAGTTTAGGGATGGAAGATTTGAAAGAAAGAGGAATAACTCAAGGCAAAACTTCATGGAGAGGGTGTAAATGCTTTTTGCATGACGATTCAATTTGGCTCAAAGACCTTATGGGTCTTATCTCTAAATCTTGACTTTGTTTTCATCTTCAAAGGCTTCAAATATTTCAGGGCTCAGGGAAAGTCATATTGATGATTTCCCTTTAAATTCTACACACTTAGTTTAGATTAATTGATTGATTTTTAGTTCAAGTCTTTAATTATGTTCAAGTCATTAATTATTATGTATTTAAGCCACTCCATCATTGAAAGTTTCCTATATGGTACTAAAGTATCCATTGGTTTGAGGATTTTTATATTTTTATTTCTTTTTAACTGAATTTTTACTGTGTGGATGGTATAATTGAGAAAATCTACCTCATTTATAATCATAGAATTTGAAGGAGGGAAGGAACTTCAAAGATCGTCTCTACCAGCTTCTTCATTTTTCAGACAATAAAATGGAATCTTGGGGCTTCCCTGGTGGCCCAGTGGTTGAGAGTCTGCCTGCCGATGCAGGGGACACGGGTTCGTGCCCCGGCCTGGGAAGATCCCACGTGCCGCAGAGCGGCTGGGCCCGTGAGCCATGGCCGCTGAGCCTGCGCGTCCGGAGGCTGTGCTCCGCAATGGGAGAGGCCACGATGGTGAGAGGCCCCTGTACCACAAAAAAAAAAAAGAAAGGAATCTTGGAGAGGCTAATGGATTTGATCAGGATCACTATGCTAGTTAGTGGCAGTGCCAAAACTACACTTGGAAACTCCTGTCTACTGGCTCTGTGTGCTTTTCTTTATACTGTCTGGGAGACAAAAAACAAACAGAAGAGAGATCATTAGATGTATCCTTCAACATAGCAAGGTATATTCTTCATAACTAAACATTATGATTTACATGGTCAGGCATAACTGTCTATATTAGTCCATGTCACAGCCTACTGCTTCTACTGACCCACACAGATACACATACACACAAAACTATCGTATGAGTGTTAAAAAATAGTAACACATGAAATAAAAATAAGTTTCTTACAAAAACCATAGTTTTTGTTATTACTAAATTTTTGAATAGTATTAGTTATTAGTAGGCACTGATTATTTTTAACCTCACTTTAAAAACTTTATTAGCAAATTAAGGAAACCATTATGAATCATACTGTTTTACTGTTCCTGCAGCAGTCAAACTTTAGGTTGACATGATTTCAAACTTTATATATTTACTAATTTATATTTATTTCTCAGTGACATCACTTGAAACTTAGTTGATTTCAGTAGCTAGAAGAGGAATGGTTCTTTAGAGGATTCAAGTATAAGAATTCTTAAGTATTATTCGGGAGAAAAACTGTATCTTAATAGAAGACTTGCCCCTGTCTTGGTTAAATGTAGAGATATGGGAAGAGTGTGACTGAATTTTGTTTCCCTCCTACAAAGTAAGGCAGTGAAAATCTAACTCACTTATGGAAACTGATAAACCATATAGAAGATGTGAGTCATTCTTTAAATACACTATAAGTTTGGGGTAGGCTCCAACAGAAGACATGATTATCAGGACTTGGCACATAATAAATAATTAATAAATAATTGTTGAATAAATCCCATTTCCTCATTTAACTTCAATGTCAAAGCATTGTCTTTTGCTCTTTTTTTTTTTTTTTTTTTTTTTTTTGGCTGTATGCGGGCCTCTCACTGCTGTGGCCTCTCCTGTTGCGGAGCACAGCACAGGCTCCAGACGCGCAGGCTCAGCGGCCACGGCTCACGGGCCCAGCCGCTCCGCGGCATGTGGGATCCTCCCGGACCGGGGCACGAACCCGCGTCCCCTGCATCGGCAGGCGGACCCTCAACCACTGCGCCACCAGGGAAGCCCTTGCTCATGTTTTTTAGCCAAAACATACATAGGTGCATGGATAAATATTTATGTGAATATATAAGTGTTTGGCTTTCTGTTTGATATAGTTAACTGTTTACTAATGCAAATTACCCAAAGTAAAGCTTCATACTGTGAGAAATCTGAAACTTCAAACACTATAGCTTTATTAGAATTAGTGACTAAAACTCTGACTTTTTCCGTTTTAATTATCTTCTTTCACGGTGTTCAGTTTTTCTGAGACTTTGGGGGCTTTTCTTAATGATGAAGCATAGTGAACTTTTTATTGAGCAGTATATTAAATACATCTACCTAAAATGCTTAGCTTCAGAGAAATTGTATCCAAGGAGATGGAAAGAAATGATATATTCTCAGACTTCTCACTTGTTCTAATGTATTCTCAGTGACCTGCATTTTTTTCTTTTTTAATATCAAAGCGTGCTTACAGTTACTGTAACACAACCATATTAGGATTTTTAATTTTCTGATAAAAGAAAGAGAAAGGTTCTCTCATGGTTTGATGGGCATCATTTAGACTACACAGTCTGGCAAACATAGATAATATAAATATATATAAATGACAGCCCTTCTTCGTGGTTTCCAGAAGATTCCCCCTTTATCTTCTTGTTCCCCGTCATTGTTTCCAAATTACAATTTGTTCAGAGATTTAAATTCTTATCATAATAAAGGGAGGTGTTGATTTCACTCCTGAAAAATACTTGGGTTAAACAGAGAATGGCATTATCATAAATTTTAAGTGAAGGTAACCGAAAATGTTGACTGAGGAATTGGGTTCAAGGACTCTTCTTCAAAAGTACTGATCAGGATAATGAATGTACCTACTAGTTAAAAACAATGAATCACTTATGTCAGATACAAAAAATATAGTTGCCACTATAAATGAAAATTTAGTTTTTAGGAGTTGAGATAGAAATAGGTTTTCAGAAATAGGTAAAGGCTAAAAGTCAGAGAAATTACATTTTTAAGGATATTAGGCTTTCAGGAAACTTGCAGGTGTTCGGTTGATTTTGTAGAGATTTATAGTTTTGTGACAATGCTTTTATAATTTGATTATTATCCAAAAGTATCTTTATTGTAACATAGTTTATAATTACCTGAGTTCAGTGGGAGGTCAGCCATGTTCCCAACTTAATGATGGGCCCTTTTAATTTTTTCTCAAACACTCTGATTCCTATTTTATCAAGAGGTTTTATTAAATTGCCCAGGAATATTTATATATTTTAATGATAAATACTGATAAAAACTAGTATTTTTATGTGTGATTAAACAGTTTTTTAAAAATTCTACTATTTGCTTTTTTTCCTCTCAACTCTTAATGTGAGCATTTGAGTACCACCTATGAGTAAGGCTCGTACTTTTCATACTATTTCCCTTTGTCTGCTGTCTACCCACTTTTCTTATCTTGTTAGCTCAGGAATTAGTTGGTATTAAATGTCATTTTTTTCCTAGTAAACAATGACAGTTTGTTCAAGAGGTAGCAGAATAGCAAAAAGGTAAAAATTTCATACACTAATGTTGAAGTTCTATATGAAGTACAAAAATTAGGTAACTATCTGCAGTTTTAGATTAATCTAGATCAATTTTTCTTAACTTCCTTTGAATCTCTGCCTCTATAAGAATCTGATAAATAGGGCATCTTATCTTTAGAAAAATACACAGATATCTGCATGTATACTCAGTGATGCATATGATTTTTAGGGGTTGTGCCTCAACATCCTTATGGACCATTAACCTTTGAATTAGAATGCAGAACCTCTGCTCTGGGTGATCTTAAGGAGGTCTGGAATTCAGAGGAAAAACTAAAGTCTATTTAATGAACATATGAGGAGGAACTTCCTCCTACCCAAATGAAGCAAGCTTCCAATGAAATGTAACTGCCCTTTATTAACCTTCTAATAATAATAACCTTCTAACCACTGATGTTGCCCTGGATGTAGCCTCTGCTAGTTCAGATAAAATTCTTTTTCTTTAACAGAACAAGCCCAACTTTTGTACTTCCAATTTAGAAAAATTGTTCTCTCAAATATGATTACAAGAATGTCATAATCCTTCCAATAAATGGATTTTGACCACTGATACTGTGCTTGCTATAATTCTAACATTGGTGCATTGCATAATAAATATCCTTAAAATCAAAGTGTGTGATTTGAGGGTCTCATTTGGATAGATTTATTGGTAAGTCATCTGAGGATTATGAAGTGTGATGGTGAAATAACAGTGTCCAATGCAGTCAAGACAAAAATGACTATTAATCTGACACCTTTGGAAAGGATTACTTTTTATTATTGTGAGGGCAAGGTAATAAAGCCCTTTGCATGTATAGAGGAAAGTTTAGAACTCATGGAGAAGGATAGTTTATCTCTTTTTCTCTCTGTACTAGTTAATTTTTCACCTTTTTCTCCCCATCACATTCTTAATCTTAATAATAGTTTATTCTCTTATATATGTACTTAATTCATTCCAAGAGAACACTGACAAGCCACTCCTTCCTTTCCATGAAAAATAGATCCTTAACATAAAAAATGTTATAACTAATTAAGTTAGGAAAATATATATTCACGGTTCTGTATTATGAATGAACTACCTAAAATGTGACAAACAAAGGCATTTTTGGCACTATCCAAAGTTCTCAATTTAAAAAAAACAAATCCATCTAGGGCAAGGATTGGCAAACTTTTACTGTAAAAAGCCAGGTAGTAAATATCTGGCTTTTGCGGGCCACATGATCTTTGTCACAATTCCTCAGCTTCACCACTATAGGTCAAAAGCAACAATAGATAATAAGTAAATGAATGGGTGTGGTTATGTTCCAATAAATCTTTATAAAAGTAGATAGAGGGACACATTTGACCTGTCGGCCACAGTTTATTGACCCCTGATATAAAGGCATGACAGAAGGACACAGAAACCAATCTGAAAGAGCTCCTACTAGCCAGAAGGAGCTATTTGAGCAACAAAATATAGTATTGGATTATAACCCAAATAGTGAAATAAATATCTGTGAGCACATACTGATATTAAGTGATTGAGTAGACAGACAGACAGATAGACAGATAGATAGATATGTGCGGGAGTGGGCACCGCTCTGTCTTACAGAAGAATTCCAGTACCAAATGTAGAAGGGTGATGGAAGTAGAAATTCAACATTAGAACTTCAAAGTAATAATTGTTGAAGGCAAGATTCACCAATAGATGCTAAAATTAATGGGTAGAAGTTTGAGTAGAGGCTAGTAATTTATGTAATCGAAAAGTGTCTCCTGCAAGGGGAAAATAGAAACTTTCCACAGAGAAACTCAGCAGACCACCTTAACTAAGTGGTTGAGTTAAATAAACATCACGAGTAATAAGAAATATGGACCTCATGCACCTCCTGATATGATGTGCTGAGAGAGGCACTTTATTTCTCTGGTATTCTTTGTATTCTCAATTAAAATTTGTGATCTCAGTCTAATCATGACAAATACGATGTGGGAATCTGGACTGGATCCTGGAACACAAAAAGGACATGAGTTAAAAACTGGTAAAACCTAATAAAGTCTTTACATTAGTTAATAGTGTACTAACAACATCAATTTCTTAGTTTTGGTAATTGTCCAATGGTTATTTAAGATGTTAACAGTAGGTTAGGCTAGATGTAAGTTATGTAGAACTCTCATTACTATCTTTTACAACTTTTCTTTAACTTAATATTTTTTAATAAAAAAATTTTTAATGATTTTCATTTAAAAATACCTTTTATTCAATTCTGTATATTATAACATTACTCCAGAAAAAAAGATTTGAAACCACAAAACTTCATGTCTTTGTAAAACTAAGTTAGATATAATTGTTGTGACTAAATTGTATATTAACATGTTCATATGGTTATTAGGAAAGTACATTTATTCCTAAGGAATATTAACCTAATTTCTGTAATAATCCAAAGTTGTAACCTAATCTAATATTTTAGTTTTTAATTAAGACAGAATGACATAATAAATGTGAAAACCTTTTGAAGTATGAAGCTTTTAAATAGGCCATATATTAAAATTTAAATTATGATGAATATTTTGTGTCAGATTTAGCCCCATGGGTTGACTATTTCTCAAAGAAAGACTTTCATCTTAAACATTTAAAAGTCTGTTTTGGTTTTAGCCTTATGAGTTTTACTGCATTAGAAAGCATCTAAGGTTCCAACCCGCATCCTGGAAATTTGAGACTAACTTTCCTCATGTTAAGTATTATTGAAGTAATTTGTCATCTTGAGCATATTATCTATACTGGTGGCCTGAACATTTAAAATGACCGTTGAGAACCCAAAAAAGAAGATACCTAACATAAGTCTGTCTAGATATTACCATAGGTATTTCCAATGAAGCCATGAAGTATTTTAGCTAGATATGTGAGATATAAAACTGGACAGAATAGAAGGACATTTAGCTTCATTTTTCTACGCAGTGTCAACTAGTTGGTAGCACGCCATAATCATTTTTCAGGGTCACATTTGCTGGAGCATTTTAGAAGTCCACGTGGAGTCTTCAGTTCTCTCATTTATTATTTTTATTGCTCAGTTTGGCAGAGGAGTTGGATGAGGGTGTATTTTCTGGTTAGAGGAGAAACAAACAAATAGAAACTTTTTAAAATGCAGAGGTTTGCTTTGCAGAAAAGAGGGGCAGGATGGTGGCGATCACAGTAGGAAACACACCTGGGGATAATTAGATGAGTCTTGTGCTTTATGGAAGTGGAGTTCAAATAGAAGATTAAATCCATCACATTGACTCAGTAAAGAAAATGGTGTCGCTCAAGGATTGGGGTGAAGAGGTAAAGAGAACTCACCCCAAATCCCAGATGTTCACAGAGCTTATTTCAAGTCCTGGCTTTGGTAGGATCTAGCATCAGCAGCAGTGAGTTAGGCATTCTATGCTGGGCACTCCATACTGGCACTGTGGTGGTTTTTTTACATACATTTTCTCGTTAATGCTCACAGAATCTTATAAGGCAGCTTGTAGTATCTCCTTGGGATAGATGACTAAACACGGAGAAATTAGGTTACTTGCCAAGGTCGCACACCCCAAAGCTCACTCCAGCGCTCTGAAGTATTATGCGATGCTGTCTACACTATTTATTCTTAGTCTCGGTAAGAAAAAAAAATGAGAAAAATTTCTTCCTGGTTCCCACCAGATAGCTCCTTTGTTGTGCTGAGGTCCTGATACCAATGGTTATTCTTTCTTCTGCTCAGAACTTGAAAGAACATTCAAGTGTCCCTTGGGAATTTTCCCTTGGGATCATGTCCTCCTCCTCTTCTGGTTATTCTTTTTTTTCCTGGGTATTGTTTACCTAAATACAGAAGTGAGTGCCAAATCCAACTTGTATACCCCTCCTAAACACTAAAATTGTGATAGGAAATATAGACTACACATCAAATGACCAAACTTTAGACTTAGGCTATAGACTTACCACAAGATTAAAGGTGGGATAGTGTGGAGGTTAAGAGAGAAAATTCAGGAGTCAGACTCTCTGGGTTCAAATCTTAGTTACAATACTTCGTAGATAATGTGACTTCTGGCTCAGTTCTCTAACCTCTTTTTGTACTTCAGTTTCCTGATCTGTAAAATGGGTTAATGTTAGTACTTACTTCTTAGGGTAGTTTGAATTTTCAATGAGTTATTAGTTTCAAAATACTTAGTAGTTAATAAAGACGTGGTAAGTAGTGAGTACTCAGTAAGTGTTAGCCTCACTCTAATGATCAAGGTAGTTTAGTTTTGAAATTCTGTAATTACAATAGGTACTAATATCCCCATATTAATGTGCATTTCCTTCTGAGAACAGATTTATCCTGTCTTGGCTACCAGACTTGGCTTCACACACACGGAGATAAGTCTTTCCGGAAACCTCAGACGTGTAATTGCCCCATCCCCTCGTGCCCTCCAAGCCCACCCTGAGCCAAAACACTACAGAGACATCACTGAGGAAGGGCTGGGTTCAGCGTAAATGAATGGTACAGAAAATCTTTTCTGGTTAAATTTAGAGAAATGAGTACTGTGTGGTAGTCAGGGAAGATTTCACAGAGGTTGGGAATGTGGATCAGGTATTGGAGATCCTTTGAATTTTAATACGTGAGAATTAGGGAATCCACGCTAGCTGATGGGCAGGCCACTGCATATAGTTACACAGTTACTACTGGTGAGTTAACTATAGGCACTCACCAATGCCCCGTCAGAGGGGATGAGTGGAAGCTGGAATCCAATCTGTGCATGGGTCGGCAAGCCATGTGTCCTGACACAGAGGATGTCCCCTAAAGAATGAGCTGTCTTTTCCTTCATACCAAGCACCTTACCTTTGGTCTGGGCTCTAACCATCAGGGAAGTCTCCATCTTCAATTCCCCACAATGGTGCCCTATAATTAGGAGACCGTAAACGCTATTCATATGGGCACAGTTCTGAGAGAGAAAAGAAACACTATTAATAGTTACTTCTGCATAACAGACACATACCAACACTGCCCTAGGCAATCCAGAACATTCGTCACTTTACCTGTGAGACTGCCAGATAGAATTGAGACTATTGCTTGTCTCTTACCAGGAGAAACTAGAATCAATCTGTTAGTCATTATGCTAGCTGGCTGGGTTTATTCCTGTTCAGGTGGCGAAGCTGAAGATATTAAGTAAATTAATAAAATTAAATATTATTATATAAATAATTCTGAAATAAATAATTCTGGTTAAAAATAACTTTAACCAGATATGAAATTATTACCTTTTTCCTACTGGAAGTACCTTAAAATATCAACACATTCTCAGTCATTCATAAATCTATGCTTAATATCTTCTTTTGCTTAATCAAATTTCACGTATCATAAAATATGTTTATTTTGGGTTCAAAATAGTTATTTTTTCACTTTCTGCCTAAAGATATTTTTCTCAAATATTTATTTCATGCTGAATTAGAAAGCATTGAAAAAAGGTAAGCGACTGGAAATTTTTTTAAAAGCATCAGTAAATGGATAAAATTCTTTAAAGTGCTAACAGTAGACGAAATCTTAGACCTATCCATTTCTTTAACACATTCTGCATTAAGGAGCTAATGGAGGCCAAAAGTCTCCGTTACTCCTGTGATCCATCAATGAGCATGTATTAAGACACACTTTATGGTTGTCCCATGGTGGGCTAAACCGGTGGGGAACAGAGAAGCAAAAAATATTGTCTTTACAAGAATTTGAAGTATAATTTGGGAGGAAAGATAAATCATTAGAGAAGCATGAATTGTATGGGAAATGCAAGATTATATAGCACAAAAGGTAACTATGAGAGCTGGAAGAGATATGAAGTAGATAGGAGAATACACACATTTAGTGCTTAAAAGAAGTAACATCTGAGTCTGGTCTAGAATGGACATATGTTGGTGATAGGGCCATTCCATACAGGAGAGAGAATGAACCCAAGAACACAGGTGGTTAAAGATTCCAAAATAGCACAAAAATTGGTCTTGCTCTTTGTGATGGGGTATTTATGATAACTTCATAACAATCCTACTAACTAAAGCTGAGGGAGTAATTAAGGAAGGGCAATCAGAACCACTTCCTTCCAGAATTTGTGGGTTTCTAAGGGATATCTATACTATGACAAAAGAATGCTTTTGGGGGCAGTTTCAACATGGACCTAGGGTTAGGGACATCCCATAAGTTTCCAGCTTGAGTTCCCCTGGGTTCTCAGGAGAATTTGAGCACGTTTCTGAATCTTTGATGATAAAGTGAAATTAGTAGTGTCCACCTGGACAAGGCTGGTAACTGGTGCTAATGGTATGTTCCTGTTAAATTTTAATATATTCTGAGCAAATAGGTAGTGATGAGCACAACTGTTTCATTTTTACAAAGATTTATATTCCTGATTGCAATTGAATTCTTACTCTATAACTGAATTATATCTCCCCAAACCATCTTACCCTCTGACATTCCTAGCATGTTATTAATAACGTAATTCACCTTATTACCCCATATATCAAAATCTTTCTAGTTATCCCATCAAAGCACTAAATCCAATGGTAGCCACTAGTTTCCAGTAATTCCTCCTTCAATGATTCCCCAGTTTCCATCATTTTCTATCTGCACTTGCATTGTTTTAGTTATGTAAGACCTTTATCACAATTTTCCTATCATCAGCTATAGACTATCTATGTTCTTCATTATGTTAACCCATTAGGTGTACAGCCTAGACGCTTACCTTCCTAAAATTGCTTTTATTATATATCTTCCTGCTTCTCAATTCTTCAGTGGCTCCCCAAAATGGACTATAAGAGGAGTAGAATTTGTGAGGATGGAGAGAGCTGTATAATAGAATCAAATGCCTTTCTCTCAGGTCTGATATTTTTCATTTTGGAATCTTATTTTTTATATTTTTGTTTCTACACATATAGACTTTTTGGAAATCTGATTTTCCTGATTTACATTTTTCTAAGTAGCTTTCATAATGTTACCAATTTCTTGCCCTTGCAATAGGAATCCAAGGATTATAGGTATTTGTTTATTTTCTTTTGCTGTATTTGTAATTTCAGTTTCATACTTTGAACTTTCCTGCTATTTTTGTTGAATACACCTAAAAGCCATTTACTAGAAAAACTAAGTTTAATGATTGAATGCAATTAGAGTATTTCAATGTATAGCCAAACCAAAACAAGAAGGTCTATTGTATTTTCCCATAATGTGTGATGATGTTCTCTCTTTACTTTTTCATTTCCTTTTAAACGGAAATAACATGAACAATAGTAGTTTTATGAGATAATTTACTTAAACTCTTAATAAGCCATGGTACCTTTCCTACTCTTCTAATTCTGTGGCGCTCAAGAGGCCAACATGTCAAGGTTATCAAAACCATCCTTAATAGGTTGGGAATTAGACCAGACTCTAGCTATAAAGTCTTTTCCATTTCTACAGGTCTGTGATTCTGTGTAATCTATAAAAACAAAAGTAGCCATCATAGAGTTAACACCAACTATGTACCAGAACCTGGAGGCTTAACACAAATTACATCTCATTCTTTTTTTTTTTTTTGTGGTACGCGGGCCTCTCACTGTTGTGGCTGCTCCCATTGCGGAGCACAGGCTCAGCGGCCATGGCTCACGGGCTTAGCCGCTCCGCAGCACGTGGGATCTTCCCAGACTGGGGCACGAACCCGTGTCCCCTGCATCGGCAGACGGACTCTCAGCCACTGCGCCACCAGGGAAGCCCTACATCTCATTCTTAAAAATAATCTCATAATTTATCCCCATTTGACAGATGTGATGACACTTGGAAAGTTTAAGTAATATGTCTTTGAGTTGAGTGTATTACTGAGAGTTGAACTTGGGGTTTTTCTAACTCCCATAAACTCAGACTTGATCATATCTTTCCATAAATGTTAATAGCCTTATAGATTAAATATTTAGAAAATCAAGATTTCACAAAATTCAAACTGGAAACTTCTTTTGGGGCTATTAAAAGGAAACTTTTCTTTTTTGGTGAGAAATATGTCAGCTACATGTGCTATAATTTTCACCCAAGTTATCGTGACAATGTAAAGTGTTTAAAAAGCTGTGTATTCTTGATAGTATTCTATG
Organism: Orcinus orca; assembly: GCF_937001465.1. Classification (NCBI taxonomy): domain Eukaryota; kingdom Metazoa; phylum Chordata; class Mammalia; order Artiodactyla; family Delphinidae; genus Orcinus; species Orcinus orca. The sequence continues at coordinate 50,672,498 of NC_064571.1, forward strand.
TTGTGACCCTTACTTTGTCATAAGATAAAATGTCTTAGTCATCAAATGCAAAAATATGGCAACCTAAAATCTTTTTTGTTTTAAGACTAGTCAAATAAAGTATCTCTGTTTATACGTGTCATTAGTGACAGGCCTGGGACCCTCTACCCATGCTTTTTCAGCTCAGAGGTTTGTTTAGTGTACTACACTGCCAGCTAAAAGAAAAGAAAAACATGGCTTGCATATACCTCTTTCGGCATAAACTTTATTAAATACCAAGTTATTGTAGCATAGGCCTTCTTTTCCTTCATGTTTGTCTATTTTTTGATTGAAATATTAAGCATATAATGTATTTACATATGTCTAAGAGCTTATATGTGATGTTTCTCCTCAGAATGCCCAAGGACTTCCTAAAAAAGATTAGTAGTCCTATGACTTTTTTGACTCCCCATTTTCCTATCCAAACTAAAATCGTTGTATGTCCCTACACATAGTTAGCAGAGAATCATTGTGTCAAATTTCATGAAGAGAATTGACTTCGTATATAAACTTATTATGGAATTTCTTCTGTTTTCCTAATGTATTGATTAGAAAAACAATCACTGTTGTGGGTACCTATTTTCACCTGCAAGAAGCAGCATTAGAAGGAAATGTAGGATGGAATCAGTGAGTCTGGATCATGGAGAAGAGGCTGGGAGCATGAGATAGGACTGATAAAGAGTCCAGGGTGGAGAGATTCGGTATGGCAATGTGAAGGACAAGGGATAGTGGAAGAAACAAGTGTCTAAGAAGGTACAGTTCATTAATTGATTTAGTAATTCATTCAAAAACATTCCTTTAAGATCTCCCATGTGCCTGGCCCTCTGCAGGGAATAGAGTGGTGATCAGAAACAGACACAATCCTTGTTCTCATGAGCTTACAGTCTATCGGCAGAAACACATTATTTCAAATAACCCCTCCACTTAAAAGTGTGGAAAATAAACTAGAGGGAGCCAGAATGAGTGTCTGGAGCTAAAGTAGGAGATGATACAGCAGTCCAGACGGTGCTTGGACTATATTATAACATGGAGAGTGGAGATGGAAAGACACTGGCGTTGAGGATGAAGGCTTGGCTCCTCTTAAGGATGCAGGTCCCAGGAACATTAGAAGAGAGCAGAAGTCGAGGACACTGACAAAGCTTCTCCACTCCCTTCTACCAAGCATCTTCCCAAGTAAAAAGCAGGCCGAAAGGTATATTGAAGTCTGGCTCTACAGGTAGGAGTGGTAAAGCTGTGTCCAATTTCTCAGGAAATAGAAGGGACCTTGAGATAATTGCATGCATATAGAACTCAAGCCTTTCTGTTTCAGCACCAACTGGTACAGTTATCCACTTGCCAGGCCTTTCACTGTCCCTGGGCACTTTCAGTGGAGGATGTCACGCTATGGCAGGACTGTTTCACAGAGGCTTGGAATTGGCATCATTCTTCAGCGATAAGCCCCCAAAGAGAATGAGAATAGAACAAGACACCCATCCAGCTTTGAGCAGATGATAAATATTTCAAGTTAACAGTGAAAGTTGCTATTCTTTGTTGTTGTTGGCATGACTATTTAGCAAGTCCCAAAAAACTAATTAACGTCTTGCAGAATAATTTTTATGTTTATTTTAAAAGATTCCTCAGGCAGTTTCTAAGAATAGAAATTTGTATGAATAATATAGGCTCTGTCCTCTGGGACTTAAAATTTGTTTTTAGAGTTTTGGAAGTGGGCACAATAAATATTTTGTGATCTCACAATACTTGGTAAATTGAAGAAAACCAGTATATTTCAATAAAAGAATCTCACCTAATTTAACCATTAACATTAGTAGAGATTTACCTTATGTAGGTTTTTTTTTGGCATGGGAACTTTTAAAATAAATTAGAACTCTTAACACGAACACGAAAATTTTTTTAAACGGATTAAAATAATTTAAATTGATTTTATGTATTTACTGACATCGAAAGATCCCCACACTGTCAAGTTGTCGTTTTTCTTTCTTAACATCTTTATTGGAGTATAATTGCTTTACAATGTGTGTTAGTTTCTGCTTTATAATAAAGTGAATCAGCTATACATATACATATATCCCCACATCTCCTCCCTCTTGCAAAATTTTTAATAGTACTGCAGTGATCTGTGTTAATGAAGCTATAGGGGGCCACAAACTAAAGAAAATGATAATATCACATAATTTTTATTAATTTGAGAAATTTCATTTAATGATATGAAAGGTTAAATAGCTCCTTTTGTAAAAATTGTTCTATAGACATAATGGAACAATGCCTAAATATATATATTTCATACTAAAATCAATTTTATCATTATCTTTTAACTTATATAATACAAAATATAAATTGGTAGAGTTCATTTTGTAACTGGGCTTAACTATCAGAATTGTGGTGCAGATTATGATTTGCAGCAAATCCAGAAAAGGACAAAATGTATTATTTAACCAAAATTAAAATGGATATGAGTTTGACACTAATGTAGTACTTTATTAAAATGCAAATCCAAAGTACTCATTTCTAGACTTTTTGGCAATTAGTGGCAAAATACAATCACATCTGCTTAACATCAAAGGTCTGTGAATAAGCCAGCAATATATGATTTTAAATAGTTTTTAATTATCTCTATATTAATTTGCTAGGGCCACCATAACAAAATACCACAGACTAGGGGGCTTACACAGCAGAAATTTATTTTCTCACAGTTCTGGAGAAGAGAAGTCCGAAGTCACCGTGTCAGCAGGGTTAATTTCTTCTGAAGCCTGTCTCCTCGGGCTGCAGATAGCTGCCTTCTCTCTGAGTTTTCCCATGGTCTTTTCTCTCTGTGTGCATGCCCCTGGTGCCTTTTTGTGTGTCTTCTTCTTATAAGGACACCAGCTAGATTGAATTATGGCCTATTATAAAGGAGTCATTTTAACTTAATCATAACTTTAAAAGCCCTATCTCTGAATACAGGCATATTCTGAGGCACTGGGGGTTAGGGCTTCAACATATGAATTTGGGGGAGGACACAAGTCAGCTCATAACAGTCTGGAAGTGTTTGAAGGGTTCTTGTGTGGAGGATGCCAACAAACCATTGATTTTCACTGAAGTCACTGCAAGTCGCCAGTTGGATTTCAAAGACTTCGGGAAAAAATTTAAATGAAGTGTTAATTAGGCCAGAGTTGTGTGGCCCACTTTGTTTAGCCCTATCCTTGAAAATGACACTATCTAACTATAGATGTGCTGGATTATAAAATGACAGAGAAGAACATGTGAGGGGATCAATTCCAAATGTCCTAACTAATGGCGCATCAGCTTAAACTTTGTCGGACATTTTTATACTTTGCTCTTCTCTCCATTCTGTTCAGTATTTAGGGATCCGCTAGAAATCACAGATGGCTGAAGTTTAAAGGGAAGTACTGCTGGCAGTGGAGAAATTCATGGTCTTATTCTAAGTGATACAATGAAACTACTGTACCTACTTCATCCTGTAGGATGTCTGGATTTCAATTGGTGATCTCCACTCAGGCTCGGAGTTACACTTGGGCCACTACCTGGCAGGTTTTCAAGTTTGTTCTTGTCAGATTTCACTGGATGGGAAGTCTCATGAGGATGTTTCCTGAACCAGGAATATCTCCCAAAGTACAGTTCCCCAGATCACAGGTGCTTGAGATACCCGAGAAGAGATTTTACTTAGATAAATATTGGACAAAGGGGTTTGCAAAGAGCAGCCATTGATTTGAAGAAGTCCTTTAGATTCCCTCTTAAAATTGTCCTCTCATCTCTTTAGAGCTAAGCATTTAAAATGAAGAGGAGACAAACCTCTACTCTTTTCAAATGTCATAATGTACTCCCTCCCTCCCTCCCATTCTCTTACCTACTTTTTATAAAATTGAAATCTCCTAAAATGTAACCTCTGCCTGCCTTTCTCCTCTTGAAATGGCTGTCAGAGCAGTGACATGCTTCAGTGGGTGGGTAGAAAGAAGCCAGAGGAATGTCTACATGGTGAGAGGGGTGTGTGTCTGTACAGCTGAAAGAAGAAAGAAGACAAGCTTAGAACATTAAACATATCAGAAAAATGTAATGGCTTAATTGTAAAGGTCTCTGTAGATGACGACCAAAAATCTCCATAAATTTCCCAAACTATGAGATAGTTTAAAAAAGAACAGGAAAAAAAAAACCCTACCAAGTCAAAGATTTCATACTCTTTAAAGATATTTGCAGTGTTAGAAACATTGATGATATTTTGTTTTTAATGGCTCTAAAATTAAATCCATCATAAAAACCCACAGACAGAATGTTTTAACAAGATGGCCTAACGCATGTCTTCTTGATCCTACCTTAAACTTGGGGCCGTCAGTCCTTAGCACTGGAGGTCGTCTTGCGGGCCTTACAGTCCACTGACCTCGTTTTACAGATAATAGGACTGACTTGCTTTAGGCCGGACGGCGTCGGCTTCTGTTTACAGTTTCTGTGGCCCTTCTTTGTCACAAGCATTATGGGGGGAAAAGAAGAGTTTAAGACATTCTAGTTGAAGTGCATCTCTTAGGATCATTAAAATACAGATTAAAATGTCATTTTGAAAATAAAGTTTTCTTACTCCAGGAGCGGCTTTGTCACCATGCTGCTGCACTGAACAGATAGTGGTCCCCTAAATTCTATTTTCCCTCTGGGCAGGTGCCTTTGGCTTTTTCTTTTTGTGTGCCCACCTCAAGCTAATGACCTCCTTTCAGTTGTTCCCACTGGTTTACGCGTAGCCATGCATAAACCTCTGAGAATGAAGCTGACGTTGCTTAGGAAAAAATGCCGTGATTTTGACAAACCACCTACAGGGTTCAGGACATCACTTATAATAAATCAGCTCCCTGGCTATATTTTGTCCTAGGAAAGAAAAATAGATTTATTTTCTACTCTTTTTCACACCTACCTCAACTACTTTCCTATGCTCATATGGTTGAGAAACAATTTCTGTGATCTCTGTATTTCTAAATATATCATATTAGGCAAATTTTACCAGATAACAGATAATGACACAATCATAATATAATGGCTTATATTTACTGGATGCTTACTCTGTGCCAGGCACTGTGCTAAGAGACTTACATATATTATGTCACTTATTCTTACAAATACTCATCTCACAGATGAGAAAACTGATGCTCAGAGGTGATATGCTCCTGGCCCAATGTTACCCAGCTAGTTAATAGTAAAGCCAGGATTTGAACCCAGGAATTAAAGCCCTGTATCTTAACCACCAAGGGTTCTCGTTCCACAATGAATCTGACCACATGAGTACTTTCTTCTAAGAAATAATTGCTGACAGCCAAAACAGAATTTTACTGGAGGAAAGTTATTTTAGGGTTTCTAGTTCAAATCCATAGTGCTTCATTTGTCTACAAAAGAAAAAGCTGGTTGTTTTATGTAAGAGGTTTTACATTTTATGAAACTGAAGAGGCTGGCCTTGATTCAACAGCTGTATCTCAGCCTATCCTTTGCACTTCCAGGGCATTTAATCGTAAATAATTTGTGTGCAGTTGACAAACCCCATCTTTCTAATTGAAAACAATCATCCTGCCTTCCAATTACAAGTAGAGGAGAGAGATTGAAGTCCATTGAAAATGAGGTTAGAATGCAGTAGTAATCAGACTTACTTTTCTTCACTGGAGGATAAGGAACTTTCTCAGTACCATTTACGGGCTATATCAGACCATGTAGGAGACATTTACTTATTTCCTCTTTCATAGACCAGTCTAAATATTAAGAGGAATACACTAAAAGTCCAAGTTGGTGTGAGGAGGTAGAAAATCCAGCTGTACCACATATTTCTCTGACTTTCAGAAATCAAGAACTGGGAAAAGAAGTCTTAGAATATATATAAGTTCCTATTGCAGAGAATAAGCCTAAATGTTGATTTAGAAAGGGCTTAAGATTCTCATATCTGGGAAAATGGCAAAATGCCATTTGTAAGGTACTGTGGGTCTGTTCTTACATTTCATTTTTCTTAGTCTCACAACTGAGTGGTATCCATCAGTGGCCCTGTCTGTTTTTGTAGCTGTTAAACCATTCCTCTGTGTTAAATGCTACACGGCTACCACAAAAGAACTCTTTAGTATGCGTGATAACAGAATATGACCTCTAATTTATCAGAGTACGTTCTGTATTTTCTTATCTGCTTGTCCCTGTTGCTTTTCATTTCTCACTGCTGGTTTTTGATATGATACTTCAGTGTTTTTTGCATTAGGAACCCAACAGCCTAGAAGGCTTAGGGAAGAACCTGTAAATATTACCTACAGGCAATGACACCCAAAGTTCACAAGATTACCTTTATTTCTAATTCTTCTGATGGAACAATATCCAAAGTAAAATTTTTGAATGTAAGTAGCTAATAGGAGCACATGCTCTTAGAAATCTTTGTATAAAGGCACATTAGATCTCTTAATGTAGTTCCACATAACAGAGGGACATGAAGGGAGAAATTTCTTAAGCCAGTTAGAAATGCACTTAGCTTCTAATTTCTTCCCCAAAGCACTGTGGAACTCTGCAGTAGACGTGGCTTTCCATGCCCAGCATCACAGCAGTCTCATATGAAGATATTGTTTAACTGGATACAAAGGCCTGCTGTTTCACAGAAGGAGCTGGAGTGGCTTCTGAAGCATAAGTCACGAATATAGCATTACCCTACTTGAGTCCTCTTTCTAGCTGTATAAGTGGGCTGACTGACAGGGCACTTGGGTGTGCCACCCTCTCTTGCTATAACATTGAATTAAGACACTACATTTAATTTGTAGAAAATGCTTCTTTTTTGTTTAAGAAATGGTGGGAGCAAAATTGGAATACCTATAAATACAGTATCAATGATATTAAATTAAAATTTGAAAAAGATCACTCATGATCCCTCCACCCTAACACAAATATTTTCATTATAGCATATTGCCCTCAAATTCTTGCCAACGAGCATAGTATTTTTTAAATAATTTTTGAATTTTATTTATTTTTTTATACAGCAGGTTCTTATTAGTCATCAATTTTATACACATCAACGTATACATGTCAATCCCAATCACCCAGTTCATCCCACCACAAACCCCACACCCCGCGGCATTACCCCCTTGGTGTCCATACGTTTGTTCTCTATATCTGTGTCTCAACTTCTGCCCTGTAAACCGGTTCATGTGTACCATTTTTCTAGGTTCCACATACATGTGTTAATATACGATATTTGTTTTTATCTTTCTGACTTACTCTGTATGACAGTCTCTAGATCCATCCACGTCTCAACAAAAGAATCAATTTTGTTCCTTTTTATGGCTGAGTAATATTCCATTGTATATATGTACCATAACTTCTTTATCTATTCATCTGTCGTTGGGCATTTAGGTTGCTTCCATGACCTGGCTATTGTAAATAGTGCTGCAGTGAACATTGGGGTGCATGTGTCTTTTGGAATTATTTTCTCTGGGTATATGCCCAGTAGTGGGAATGCTGGGTCATATGGTAATTCTATTTTTAGTTTTTTAAGGAACCTCCATACTGTTCTCCATAGTGGCTGTATCAATTTACATTCCCACCAACAGTGCAAGAGGGTTCCCTTTTCTCCACACCCTCTCCAGCATTTGTTGTTTGTAGATTTGTAGAATGATGCCCATTCTAATTGGTGTGAGGTGATACCTCATTGTAGTTTTGATTTGCATTTCTCTAATGATTAGTGATGTTGAGCAGCTTTTCATGTGCTTCTTGGCCATCTGTATGTCTTCATTGGAGAAATGGCTATTTAGGTCTTCTGCCTATTTTTGGATTGGGTTGTTTGTTTCTTTAGTATTGAGCTGCATGAGCTGTTTATATATTTTGGAGATTAATCCTTTGTCCGTTGATTCGTTTGCAAATATTTTCTCCCATTCTGAGGGTTGTCTTTTCGTCTTGTTTATGGTTTCCTTTGCTGTGCAAAAGCTTTGAAGTTTCATTAGGTCCCATTTGTTTATTTTTGTTTTTATTTCCATTACTCTAGGAGGTGGATCAAAAAAGATCTTGCTGTGATTTATGTCAAAGAGTGTTCTTCCTATGTTTTCCTCTAACAGTTTTATAGTGTCCGGTCTTACATTAAGGTCTCAAATCCATTTTGAGTTTATTTTTGTGTTTGGTGTTAGGGAGTGTTCTAATTTCATTCTTTTACATGTAGCTGTCCAGTCTTCCCATCACCACTTATTGAAGAGGCTGCCTTTCTCCATTGTATATTCTTGCCTCCTTATCAAAGATAAGGTGATCATATGTGCATGGGTTTATCTCTGGGCTTTCTATCTTGTTCCATTGATCTATATTTCTGTTTTTGTGCCAGTACCATATTGTCTTGATTACTGTAGCTTTGTAGTATAGTCTGAAGTCAGGGAGTCTGATTCCTCCAGCTCCGTTTTTTTCCCTCAAGACTGCTTTGGCTATTCGGGGTCTTTTGTGTCTCCATACAAATTTTAAGGTTTTTTTGTTCTACTTCTGTAAAAAATGCCATTGGTAATTTGATAGGGATTGCATTGAATCTGTAGCTTGCTTTGGGTAGTATAGTCATTTTCACAATATTGATTCTTCCAATCCAAGAACATGGTATATCTCTCCATCTGTTGGCATCATCTTTAATTTCTTTCATCAGTGTCTTATTGTTTTCTGCATACGGGTCTTTTGTCTCCCTAGGTAGGTTTATTCCTAGGTATTTTATTCTTTTTGTTGCAATGGTAAATGGGAGTGTTTCCTTAATTTCTCTTTCAGATGTTTCATCATTAGTGTATAGGAATGCAAGAGATTTCTGTGCATTTATTGTGTATCCTGCAACTTTACCAAATTCACTGATTAGCTCTAGTATTCTGGTGGCATTTTTTGGATTCTCTATGTATAGTATCATGTCATCTGCAAGCAGTGACAGTTTTACTTCTTCTTTTCCAATTTGTATTCCTTTTATTTCTTTTTCTTCTCTGATTGCCATGGCTAGGACTTCCAAAACTATGTTGAATAGCAGTGGTGAGAGTAGACATCCTTGTCTTGTTCCTTATCTTAGAGGAAATGCTTTCAGTTTTTCACCATTGAGAATGATATCTGCTGTGGGGTTGTCGTATATGGCCTTTATTATGTTGAGGTAGGTTCCCTCTATGCCCACTTTCTGGAGAGTTTTTATCATAAATGGGTGTTGAATTTTGTCAGAACTTTTTTCTGCATCTCTTAAGATGATCATATGGATTTTATTCTTCAATTTGTTAATATGGTGTATCACATCGTTTGATTTGCTTATATTGAAGAATCCTTGCATCCCTGGGATAAATCCCACTTGATCATAGTGTATGATCGTTTTAATGTGTTGTTGGATTCTGTTTGCTAGTAGTTTGTTGAGGATTTTTGCATCTATATTCATCAGTGATATTGGTCAGTAATTTTTTTTTTTTTTTTGTAGTATCTTTGTCTGGTTTTGGTATCAAGGTGATGGTGGCCTCATAGAATGAGTTTGGGAGTGTTCCTTCCTCTGCAATTTTTTGGAAGAGTTTGAGGAGGATGGGTGTTAGCTCTTTTCTAAATGTTTGATAGAATTCACCTGTGAAGCCATCTGGTCCTGGACTTTTGTTTGTTGGAAGATTTTTAATCACAGTTTCGATTTCATTACTTTTGATTGGTCTGTTCATATTTTCTATTTCTTCCTGGTTCAGTCTTGGAAGGTTATACCTTTCTAAGAATTTGTCCATTTCTTCCAGGTTGTCCATTTATTGGCACACAGTTGATTGTAGTAGTCTCATAGGATGTTTTGTATTTCTGCGGTGTCTGTTGTAATTACTCCTTTTTTATTTCTAAATTTAGGGATTTGAGTCCTCTTCCTCCTTTTCTTGATGAGTCTGTCTAATGGTTTATCAATTTTGTTTATCTTCTCAAAGAATCAGCTTTTAGTTTTATTGATCTTTGCTATTGTTTTCTTTGTTTCTATTTCATTTATTTCTTCTCTGATCTTTATGATTTCTTTCCTTCTGCTAACTTTGGGTTTTGTTTGTTCTTCTTTCTCTAGCTCCTCTAGGTGTAAAGTTAGATTGTTTAGTTGAGATTTTTCTTGTTTCTTGAGGTAGGCTTGTATAGCTATAAACTTCCCTCTTAGAACTGCTTTTGCTGCATCCCATAGGTTTTGGATCATCGTGTTTTTATTGTCATTTTTCTCTAGGTATTTTTTGATTTCCTCTTTGATTTCTTCAGTGATCTCCTGGTTATTTAGTAACATATTGTTTAGCCTCAATGTGTTTGTGTTTTTTACGTTTTTTTCCCTGTAATTGATTTCTAATCTCATAGCATTGTGGTCATAAAAGATGCTTGATACGATTTCATTTTTCTTAAATTTACTGAGGCTTGATTTGTGACCCAAGATATGATCTATCCTGGGGAATGTTCCATGTACCTTTGAGAAGAAAGTATAATCTGCTGTTTTGGGGTGGAATTTCCTATAAATATCAATGAAATCTATCTGGTCTCTTGTGTCATTTAAAGCCTCTGTCTCCGTATTTATTTTCATTTTGGATGATCTGTCCATTAGTGTAACTGAGGTGTTAAAGCCCCCCAATATTATTTTGTTACGGTCGATTTCCTCTTTTATAGCTGTTAGCAGTTGCCTTATGTATTGAGTTGCTCCTATATTGGGTGCATATATATTTAGAATTGTTATATCTTCTTGGATTGATCCCTTGATCATTATGTACTCGCCTTCCTTGTCTGTTGTAACATTCTTTATTTTAAAGTCTATTTTATCTGATATGAGTTTTGCTACTCCAGCTTTCTTTTGATTTCCATTTACATGGGATATCTTTTTCCATCCCCTCACTTTCAATCTGTATGTGTCCCTAGGTCTGAAGTGGGTCTCTTGTAAACAGCAATATATATGAGTTTTGTTTTTGTATCCATTCAGCAGCCTGTGTCTTTTGGTTGGAGCATTTAATCCATTCACGTTTAAGGTAATTATTAATATGTATTTTCCTATGACCATTTTCTTAATTGTTTTGGGTTTGTTTGTTTTTTTTTTTTTGTGTGTGGTACGCGGGCCTCTCACTGCTGTGGCCTCTCCCATTGCGGAGCACAGGCTGCGGACGCGCAGGCTCAGTGGCCATGGCTCACAGGCCCAGCCACTCTGCGGCATGCGGGATCTTCCCGGACCGGGGCACGAACCCGTGTCCCCTGCATCGGCAGGCGGAGTCTCAACCATCTGCGCCACTAGGGAAGCCCCTGGGTTTGTTTTTGTAGGTCCTTTTCTTCTCTTGTGTTTCCCACTTAGAGAAGTTCCTTTAGCATTTGTTGTAGAGCTGGTTTGGTGGTGCTGAATTCTCTTAGCTTTTGTTTGTCTGTAAAGCTTTTGATTTCTCCATCGACTCTGAATGAGATCCTTGCTGGATAGAGTAATCTTAGTTGTAGGTTCTTCTCTTTCATCACTTTAAGTATATCATGCCACTCCCTTCTGGCTTGTAGAGCTTCTGCTGAGAAATCAGCTGTTAACCTTATGGGAGTTCCCTTGTATGTTATTTGTCATTTTTCTCTTGCTGCTTTCAGTAATTTCTCTTTGTCTTTAATTTTTGCCAATTTGATTACTATGTGTCTCGGCATGTTTCTCCTAGGGTTTATGCTGTACGGGACTCTCTGTGCTTTCTTGACTTGGGTGGCTATTTTCTTTCCCATGTTAGGGAAACTTGTTAACTATAATCTCTTCAAATATTTTCTCTGGTCCTTTCTCTCTCTCTTCTCCTTCTGAGACCCCTATAATGCGAATGTTGTTGTGTTTAATGTTGTCCCAGAGGTCTCTTAGGCTGTCTTCATTTCTTTTCATTGTTTTTTCTTCTTTCTGTTCCACAGCAGTGAATTCCACCATTCTGTCTTCCAGGTCACTTATCCGTTCTTCTGCCTCAGCTATTCTGCTATTGATTCCTTCTCGTGTAGTTTTCATTGCAGTTATTGTGTTGTTCATCTCTGTTTGTTTGTTCTTTAATTCTTCTAGGTCTTTCTTAAGCATTTCTTGCATCTTCTCCATCTTTGCCTCCATTCTTTTTCCAAGGTCCTGGATCATCTTCACTATCATTATTCTGAATCCTTTTTCTGGAAGGTTGCCTATCTCCACTGCATTAGTTGTTTTTCTGGGGTTTTATCTTGTTCCTTCATCTGGTACATAGCCCTCTGCCTTTTCATCTTGTCTGTCTTTCTGTGAATACGGTTTTTATTCCAGAGGCTGCGGGATTGTAGTTCTTCTTGCCTCTGCTGTCTGCCCTCTGGTTGGCAACTCACTTCTGAGTGCCAGAGTTCCAGCCCACAGTGGCCAGCAGTTTCTTCAGCTTGGGAATCCCCACTGGATCGTCAGCAGAACCATCAAACTTGACAGTCCAGTGGTTAAGACTCCACGCTTCCACTAAAGGGGGTGCAGGTTCGATACCTGGTGTGGGAACTAAGATCCCACATGCTTTTCGTTGGAGGGTCTCCTGCAGAGGTGGGGGGTGGCCTTGGCTCACCGTGGGGACAAGGACATTGGCAGCAGAAGTTCTGGGAAGTACTCCTTGGTGTGAGCCCTCCCAGAGTCTGCCATTAGCCCCACCAAAGAGATAGCATAGTATTTTATTCAATAGTTTTAACATTGTGTGTATTACAAGTTTCACTTTGCATGGCATATGTATTTTAACCATTTGTATTTGCAATTAGTTTGAGTCAAAATATATTCTTCTAGAGAATACATTTACTTAAAAAATAGAGGTAGGCGTGTAGAGCTTTATGAAATTAAATAGATAATCAATTATCAACTTTTGGGGTGTTACTATCCACATTACAACACATTTTTATCTGGTTTTTATTTCAATAAAACTTAGACTGCTTGTGATCTAGGTAAAATTCTTTGGGTTCTATCACACCTTTGTCTGTTCTAATCCAATGCCCTGTCTGAACTTCTGTGGCAACTACAATTCAAGCAGTGGTTAATTGTATACGTATGCATAGTTATCTATTATCTTGAGCTTCCATTTAACTTTCCTCATTTTGGCCCTTGACTCCCCAGCCAAAATCTAAGCCTTTTAATAATAGTCTCTGTGTGATGTATTGATGTATACCTGAAACAGTACTTTGAGTACACAGTGCTTATGTGTTAACTTCATTGAGTCAGATTGCTTTCCTAATGTATAGCTAAGCTGTACTAAAGAAACAAAGGATGTGACTATTGGAACTAGAGAAGGAAGGTGAAGTCTTTTGGGTACATGAGATATGTCTAGGAAGAGTAGGCATGGATGCATGCCTTGGGCTATCAATGAGTGGCATGAGAGCAGAGATAAGAGGTGGGCAAGGAAGAAAAAAAGGCAATATGAAGTCCAAGCAAAATTCACTTTGTGTATTTTCAAATATATATATATAGGTATGTATATAAAACAGTGAACAGATGGACCACACATAGTCCTTACTTGCAAGGAACCCATAATCTAGAATCAGTTACATGAAACCATTTCATCACAATTACAGTTACTGCTAGTAAGTGTTACAAGGATGCATAATGGAAGGCTCTAGGTTAATTTGGTGGAGAGATCCAGAAAATGCTTTCCTGAGACTCATATAAGCTAATATCAAAAGAAGAAATAAGTTGGCCAGACTCAGATGTCTGTGTCTGTGTGCATGTTGGGATGGGTGGGAGTGTTGAGGTGTACACAGAAATGCAGGAAATTTGCAAAGCACGGTGAATGGCACCTTCGAAGAGGATTAGCTTGGTTGTAGAATTTGAAAGAAGTCCACAGTGACTAGAATTTAAAGAGTTAGAAATAAATGGTTCGAGATGAAACTGGCGAAGTAGGCAGGAGCCAAATGTTTGTTATGTACATATCTTAATGATACAGCAAATCATGTAATACATAGAACAGATATTTTCATTAGAACAGCTATATTTTTTTCACAACTTTGCCCCTTGAGGAGTGTCAATAGTGTTCAAAATCTACTTATTTGGAGCCTTGCCAGCTAAATTAGATATTACTGTATTGTATGGTTTGTACAACAACTACTCGTACAGCATGTAGTTGGAAATAATGTGATAATGCTGCTTTTAGAACTAGAGTAATTTTGCAAAACTTTGTTAAACTTTTACTTTGCTTTATGGGCCTAGGCATATCCAAATGCCATGTTCTCATTTAAAAACAAAAAGTCTAAAAACAGACTCCTAATCTTCTCTGGAAGTATGTACAGCATTTAAGAACCCTTTTGTGTTTCCTTTCCCAGCCTTAAAAAAGAGGAAACAGGAAACCTTCAGAAGAAGCGAGTATCTTTGTTTTCACTTTCAGATTATTCTGAACAAATGTTGGGTTCATAAAGTTGCTTTTCCTTATTGTTTTCCAAGTATATTACTATGTCTTATCAAAACTGCCACTTTTATTTCTGAAGAGAAATTACACATCAGGGGAGATCTGTGAAAATGAGAGGAGAAAAATATGTGTTAGCGAAGTTCATATAGCTTGTCTCTACTGACCAATAGTCATAAAAATATGATTACAATTTTATTTCCCTTTGTTTTCTGAGTACCACCATGAAATTTAACTCCAATTCAAGGATTTGAGTTTTATTACTCCTTGCTGCTTACCTTGATTCTTTGAAGTTACTCTTGATTCCTTGAAGTCTACTGATTTATAAAAAATTAATATACTGTAGTGTGACCAAATATTATCGGTTAGGTGGGAAAGTAAAACTATCCTGAATTCAGTCAAAATTGAGGGTGCTACACTTTTAAGTATGAATTATCAGATTTTCCGTCTTATTCTCCACCTGTGGAACCTTGTTCGAAATATCCATTATGTACAGTACCTTATACCCAAATGGCCACACCAATTAGAGCTAGAACCTATCAATTGGTAGTAGTGTTACTAGATGGGTCCTGCTTCTTGTCAAAAATACTGAATCTTGAAACTGATATAATGTTATATATCAATTATATTTAATTTTTTAAAAATTTATTAATTAAAAAAATTACTGAATCCTTCAACAATTCAAAGAAAAGTAAACCAAATTTTACATACCGTTTTATTGTTTGAAAATTACTTCAGCAGAGACATGTATGTTGCTGGTGACATTTTCAGTGGAGGTAACAACAATTTTAACCCACATAAAATTAACTGGAAGAAAAAGAAAGTAAATCAAAAGAAAAACCTCATTCCACTTTTATTGGGGTAAAGGAAGTATGCAACTAAATTATTATCCTTTATTCAGTGAGAAGCTCTGGCTTTATAAACCTAATTCATGTATTCGGTAGATTATCGTAGTTGATTTGCATGCTTTTTAAAAAGTTGAAACTCTACTTGGACACTTTTTATAATTCCAAAATGAATTGGTCTGACAAGTGGGTCATTACTGCTTTATCCTTACCTCTGATTTAGGATACTTGAAGTTGAAAATAGTTTCTCGCCTTTCATTTGATTTCAATTTTCAGGTACACTTTCCTTGTTTTTAACCTCTTCTATCTGTATAAGCCTGCAACATTTGACTGTCCAAAGAAAATCCATGTAGTGTTTCTACATCCCAGCATGCTTGGTATCAGATCCCAACACTTTCCAAAGAAAAGTAAGGGTCATCAGAAATTATATTTATCTTTGACCTTTCCCGATCAAATGGGTTGTTTTATGTCCTTTATATTGCATGTAAAGTTTTAGAAGCATATCAAAGTAAGGACAGGATTAAATAAAATGAATACAATCATGCAGAGTTATTGGATACGTTATAAATAACATATCACCATGAATTTGTAAAGGAATGAAATGCTTTTAGGGCATTTTCTTAAAATAATGTACTTCATTTATGCCTTTCCACGTGCAGCTTGTTAATGAAAATCATGAAGTAGAGGCAAAATGTGGGCTTATTCCTGGTGAACTTAAACAATCGGAGCTATTTTGTACCCAATACTAAGAGGGGTTTGGGAATCATCTGTTAGGAAGACATTGTCACTCTATTTAGATGTGCCTTTGTTTGTTGATAATGTACTTATATACAATTTTTTAAAAAATTAATTATTTATTTTTGGTTGTGTTGGGTCTTCGTTGCTGTGTGCAGACTTTCTCTAGTTGTGGCGAGCAGAGGCTACTCTTCGTTGCAGTGTGTGGGCTTCTCATTGTGGTGGCTCCTCTTGTTGCAGAGCACAGGCTCTAGGCACTTGGGCTTCAGTAGTTGTGGCACGCAGGCTCAGTAGTTGTGGCTTGTGGACTCTAGAGCTCAGGTTCAGTAGTTGTGGCACCCGGGCTTAGTTGCTCCGTGGCACGTGGGATCTTCCCGGACCAGGGCTCGAGCCCATGTCGCCTGCATTGGCAGGCAGATTCTTAACCACTGCGCCACCAGGGAAGCCCCTATATACAATTTTGTCACAAGAAAAGTCATTAGTTTTATATTCTAGTAGAAAAACAAAGGATTTGGAGAATAAAGTCAACATATAGTGAAGTAAGCGCCATCTGATTTCCTATCCATTATGCCAACTAAGAATAAAGTCTGTCCTTGGATTTCAAAATCAAATATTTCAATTAAAAAAATACTCTCGACTAGAAGACATCTGAAATCTATGGGTTATGGGATTGTATGAGCCCATTTGTGTGGGTATCTGTCTTAAAAATTAGTGTGTCTTTTTATACCTATCTCTGCTGCCCACTCTTATTTTTTTCTTGTTGTTGTTAGATCACCTCTTTGTTATTCATTGGGAATGCAGTGTAGGTTCTCTTTTTAGCTGAGTCTCAAGAATCTTCAGAAACTATTGTTGATTTAAATCATACCATATCGATCATGTTAATTGTTCTGTGAGTGCCAGTTAAAGGTATGAGGGCAAATTGTATGTCTGTATGCATGTGGGTGTATATGTATTCTTGCGTTTTTATGTACTCTTTTCAAAATCATTCAAAAGGCTTCCATTTCCTCCAGCTGTATTATTTAAGACTTTTCTCTCTACTTTCCCTACTAATAATAACTATGTTTATCTATTTTGTGGCACAGGGCAGTTATTATAAAAAAAAATAATGAACTGATTGTACGGATGTTCAAATCAGTGATAATCATTAAAGACATAAAATTATAATTGAAATATTTGATGTTTCCTTTGGAAAGTACAAAGGGAGGCTTAGCTACATGTGATCTATCCTCTGGCACAAGTATTTGCTTTCCTGTGAATGTTTTTAGCCTGTGGAGATGAGATAATGGTGCCACAGAAGCTATCAGAATTTAAAACAAGATTTCCTTTGCTACTTCATTCTACAGATATTTCATAGGAGGTTCTCTGACAGATATTGTGCAAACACTGAGAATACAACAATAAACACTACACATAATACCTGACCTCATGGAATTTCAGAGTTCAGAGAGAAAATATTAATTGAATATGCAATTACAGGGTCAGTGCTTGTTACAAAAGAGCATGTATCAGGTGTCAGGAAAGCATATATTCAGGTGTCCTAATTTAACTTGGGGACATCAGGGAAGACCTCCTGAGGAAATAATGTTCCTGCCAAGAAGACTTCATTAATGAGTCATGTTTGGCTAAGGAAAGGTGAGGATGGGATGGGATGGGAGTGAGGAAAATCTTGCAAGTAGAGGGGAGTACAAGTGCAAAAGTCCAGAGGTAAAAAGAGGGCTTTAGAAGATTTGAAAGAATTCTCATGAGGATGGAAAGAGGAGAGCAAGACAGTGACAGCCATGAGATGGGGCAGGGGAGGTGGGAAGAGACCAGATCATGGAAGTCATCATAAGCCTCATCAGGTGGTCGAGATTTTATCCTGAAGGCAATGGGAGGGTTATAATAGACAAGCAGCCTGATAGGGTGTTGGCTGACCTGTGGAGAATGGGTGGGATTGCTGTGGAGAGGATGCAGAGATGTCTGTTATTATATTGTAGTAGTAATTGGGCAAGAGGTGATTTGCAGCCTAGATTTGGGCGGTGTCTGAGGAAATAGATCATTTCTGATGATGGGAACACTCTAGCATGAAAAACAGCACAAGGGGCCACATAATTATAAAGTTGTCAGGAGAGGTATAATAGTGTAAATTGGTATGAGTGTTGCTCTACAAACAAGTCCATAGAGCAAAGGGTATGTGTTTTTGAAAGTATTTAATTTGCTTATCAAATTATGTGCATAAACATGTTCATTACATAAATCACATATAAGCCAAAATACATATTCATCAAGAATCATGCTGCCATAAGACAAGTAATACTAAATTTTAGTATCTTTTTCCAAATATATTGATATATGTATACAGGCACACAAAAGAGAACGTAAAATGTACACACTTCTTGAAAACAAAGATAGGCTTGGAATTCATGCTATTTTATCCTTTTAAAAAAATTATCAATATACCAAAAATATGTTCCCATAGGATAAAATACTATAACATTTTAATAATTTCATAATACAGAGAGCTAGATATCAATGTTTTTATTAAACTATATATTTGGTTCCACTTTGGTATTTACATTTTCAATTAAATACTAATGTATGAAATATTTTCAGTCATATAAAACTTCAAAGGACAAATTGATAAGGTCTAAATGATAGTTCTTTTCTCTTTCTCTAAAAGTGTGTGACTAATATGGTGGGTTTATTGTGGTAAGTATAGTATATAAATAAAACTAGCCTAAGAAAACATTTATTAATTATTCTAAATCTGAGAAAAATGTATCTTTTATCTTCCCTAGTAAAATGCTTCAGTCTTTTCTTGTGGGCAGTACTACCTACCATTCACCATTTCTTTCACCTCTGAGTCCTCACGTGAGCTATTACCAAAATGTCTTAGTTCAAAACTCCACATTAGTTAATTTTCATAGAATAGAAACGCTTCTGGCAATATACACGATTGAGTGCTGAGATGGCAGTCTAGATTCTTCCTAAGTGCTTCATAGATCAAGAAAACAGTCATCTATTTGCAAGCATTATTCAAGGTCAATTTAAACTATGTTTTTATCAGATAATTTTTTTATTCAAAGAATCAAGGCTCCCACTTAGTTTAGAGCTATGAATAGGGACCACTGTTGTGGCTTGTATTTGTTCC
This sequence comes from Orcinus orca, assembly GCF_937001465.1. Lineage (NCBI taxonomy): Eukaryota > Metazoa > Chordata > Mammalia > Artiodactyla > Delphinidae > Orcinus > Orcinus orca. The sequence continues at coordinate 50,691,505 of NC_064571.1, forward strand.
TGAAGTTATCATGCCTTCTTTAGAATAGTTTAATAAAAAGCAAATATTTGAGCACATAATTTTTTTCAAATGTCATACGCCTCAATCTGTCAAGTTTTAAATGAAACTGAAGGACACTCAAAGTCACTTTTGTCAAAGCCTTTTCCTATCATAACATATTTGATGATGCAAGATGTATTCCCTTGTGATGTCCAAGTGGTTGATAAACCAATTTGTGTGGAATATACAAGAACTATTCAGACTTTGTGGTTTCCTTAAATGAGACGAATAAGAATTTCTCTTTTCTGAATAGGACATAAAGTATGCTAGGCCTATTTTAGATGCTTCAGTGTGCCGAAGATGGTATTAAGTTTGGTGTTCATAAATTACTAATCTGGAATAAGAAGAGATTGAATGTATTTTGAAAACTTAAACCTGTTTCACCTGAACATGTTTAACTAGTTAATAAGAAACATCAAAAAGACAAAACCCTGAGATCAATGTTCATTTTTTGGTAAAGCTATTATTTGCTGTTTAAATTGGTTGTTCGGGTCTGTCTATAACATAAGTTTTAATAACCTAGCTCAAATGCAGATTTCTAATTTTCAATTAACATAGGAATAATTTTGTTTGCTAAAATAAAATAAATGAATGAATGACAAGTCTGAAACATGAAATGTTCTAGGTAGAACTTTTTAAAATTCCAAATTTCAAAAAAATCATGTGGCAACTGTATAGCTCAAGCTTTAAGTATTAACTTTTAACCTTTGACCTTACAGATTTTAACCAATGAAATGTCTCTTTAAACTTTAAAGGAAACAATGATAACGAGCGCCTGGCGATTGCTAGACAGCGAATTCCATATCGACTTGGTCGAGTAGTTGATGAATGGCTACTCGACAAAGGTAAAAAACATTGATTAAAACTTCAAATAAAAAAATAATTTGAACATAACCAAGTAGTACTTCATTGTAACACTAATAAACATAAAAAATAAATTTTCCGTAAAACTAAATTAAAAACAAATTTAAAACAGTAAAATGTAGATAGTAATATTTGCATTCCTTGTATAATAATTTCTATACATTTTTAGACGTACCAGCTGTTTAATAATCTTACCCTGTTAACTTAAGGTTAAAGGGACTGTTAAATATAATCCACTAACTCAATCTACGAAGGTACTCACAGCAAGCATTAACCCAAAATGATAAATCATTTATAGATTATATTACATGTTCCAGCCTCTAAATTATTAACTAAAATATATGTAGTTCTGATATCTTCATTATGGTCCTGAAAAAAACAACAAAAAAAAAACTCTTGGTTTAAACTCTAGGCATCTTAAATAGTGGGCAATATGGATTGCCAGTCAAAATGAAGTCCCTTTAACGTTTGCAACCTTCTAAGAGCATTTGGGAGCAAGCCCTAATTAAAACTGAACTTAAAGTTGTGTGCATGCTTTTTATGAACAGAGAGCAATCTGCTAAAACTGGATACTCAATTTGATGATATTGGTACTGTTGTGCTGAGGATTGCTGTTTGATGGAAATGTGCCATAATTTCTCCATCGGTTTGTGTATCATTGCTGAAGCTGCTTTTTACATCTGAAGCTATATTTTTTTTCATTTTGTTTTGTTTTAATAGACTTGCTGAAAGCCAATCAGAAAAATCTTTTTGGATTTTTTTTTGTCTCTGACACGCTCAGTGTAAACTATGTGTTTCTTTTCAGTGTATTTGCCGGAAAACAGAATAATTCAAATAACAATGGACTATTGCCTTCAAAAAATACACATTTCTAAAGAAGAGCATATAGATACCTGTGGCCATTATGTGAATTATGAAATTTTTACCATAAATTTAAAATCAGATTTCAGCTGCTATAGATGAGTTTCTACCAGTGGTAATTTTAGAATGACAAATACTTGAAATATTAAATATCTCATTTTTAATTAAACAATTTAGACTTAAGAGACCAACAGTATAAGGTCTTGAGGTAAAAGGGGAAAGGAATCCACTAAAAATTAATTTATAATACATATCTTTGATTGGTCTTTTAGCAAAAGCACTACATTTATAATAAGTTGAGAATTTACAAGTATTTGCCAATGATTATGCATTTCATGGACACCTCATTTATAAGCAATGAATTATGAGTCAAATGCCTCTCTTATAGTTTATTGCTCTCATTATCCACCCCATGAAAGATCTGTTTTATCATCCTTTGTAGAATGTAGAGTTCACAGTCAACATTTTTGCATGTATGTAATATTATTTTTACAGGGCGTCAGCTCACAATCTTCAATAGCCAAGCAACCATAATAATTGGCGGGAAAGAGCAGGGCCAGCCCTTCCAGGGTCAGCTCTCTGGGCTTTACTACAATGGCTTGAAAGTTCTGAATATGGCAGCCGAAAATGATGCCAACATCGCCATAGTGGGAAATGTGAGACTGGTTGGTGAAGTGCCTTCCTCTATGACAACTGAGTCGACAGCCACTGCCATGCAGTCAGAGATGTCCACGTCAATTATGGAGACCACCACGACCCTGGCTACTAGCACAGCCAGAAGAGGAAAGCCCCCTACAAAAGAACCCATTAGCCAGGTGAGTACACAGATTTCATTTCTTCATTCTGGATCTGTGATTATGAAAGTGGACTTTTCTGCATATGTGTCTTTTCTAGAATGGGATTATTTCTGATCTCAAGCATTATGGCTTTTTTAAGACTTGCTTAATATAATGAATTCAGTTTGAGGATGAAATGTGTATATGCTGTTGGTTTGTGGTTTGTGAACTTTTATTGATATATACTGCTTTGTGATGGTTTGTGTGTGGTTAGTTGATGGTCTTGATTGAATAACCTTGGTCTAGCCCAAGCTGAGGGGATTGTCTACTAAGTACACAGGTCTTTCACTTTTTAAGTTAAATGAACGAGTCAAATAGTGAAGTATCTGAAAGGCCTTGTTCAAGCTCAGCACTTCATCAAAATAAAATAAAAGCAAATTTGAACATCTTAAAAAAGAAATTGCCTATAGCACTTCTATTGTATTTTGAAGTCTGAAAATTTTGAATTGGTAGGCATGTGGCTCTCATCGTGAGCGATAAGTCTACTATTTTACTGTTTATGGGAAAAACACACTGTTAGTTTATCTGAGGACAAAGACCCAAAGTATGGTACTTAAAAACTGTCTTGGGGGCTTCCCTGGTGGCACAGTGGTTGAGAGTCCGCCTGCTGATGCAGGGGACACGGGTTCCTGCCCCGGTCCGGGAAGATCCCACATACCGCGGAGCGGCTGGGCCTGTGAGCCATGGCCGCTGAGCCTGTGCATCTGGAGCCTGTGCATCTGGAGCCTGTGCTCCGCAACGGGAGAGGCCACAACAGTGAGAGGCCCGCCTACCGCAAAAAAAAAAAAAAAAAAAACTGTCTTGGGCCAACATATTTCATACATTATATAGCTAACTGCCCTCACCCATATTTCACTTCAATGAGCTTATTTTTCAATCTTATGTCTAAAATTTTTGAAAAACAAGTTTTAAATGTCACACTTGTACAAGTAGGAAGTATATTTATTCCATCAAGATATACTTACTGATTGCCTACTGTGTGTCAGGCACTGGCTTAAGTATTGGCATTACATCAATGAAGAAGAGAAAAAAAAACACCTGCCTCAGAGCTTACATTTCATAAAGGCTTTTCGAATGCTGTTGAAATTCTATTAAATTCTATTAGATCTCTGTTGACATTTATAGCCTTTGTACATATTCTGTTGTTAATGCTTTCAGAATTATGTGTTCTTCTTGGCCCAAACTTGATTGTTTGCTTTTGTTTTGTTTTTGGTAGTTAGTGAATGTCTCTAGTAGGTGCCATGTAAAGCTTTCCAAAGATATGATTCTTACTTTTCTAGAAAACCACGTACTAAAGAAGCAAGAATGACACCAATTATTTTTTAAATTGCTTTTATTTCAAATGTTTGAAATAGATCATGTGTCACATTTAGAAAGAGAGTAAAAGAAGATGAATTCTGTTCAGATCAGCACCCTATCTACTAATTAACATATGTTTACCAGAGAAAGAAGAAAATAGATTCTGATTTTTACTTTGAGTAGGAGGGAGTGGGAGGAACAGAATAGAGAAAGAGAAAATGTCCTAGAAGAAGAGAGATGACCAAAAAGTTGTAAAGTCTGTAAATTTATAAATGTAGTATTTCATATTATACACCTATATGCATCACTTTTTTCTTTCTTCTCTCTCCTTTTTTAAAATTTGCATTTGGCCACAAAGTAAAAGGGGCTGTCTCACAGGGTGTTCATCAATATGTATTTACCGATCACACTACATGTGCCATACACTGTTCTAGGCGCTGGGGATACATTAGGAACACCAAACAAAAAGCCCCTCCCTTATGAAATAGACATTTTAGTAAGAATGTGTGCTTAGAGTAAAATCATTTTGTTGATTTTCTGTGTCTTGTTTGGGTTTATAAGATTGTTAGTAATTGCACTTAGCCTCTTGGATAAAGACTTGTGTCTTTAGACAGATTTATGCATGCCCAACAGCTCCGTTTGATATTCTTTTCTAATACTTCACTAATGATTTGTTATTGTGTTTATTGGTTTACGGTTTATTTAACGATAAGCAGGTTATTAAGGCAAATCTGATATAGGAAAATGAAACACAGAGCTATGATAGACTATTTCCTTTATGTAAAATAATTCATAAGAGGACATTCTAGGACATTCGGAAATAGAAATGTTCTTGTGAATAAAATTTGAAATGATCAGATTTTTTTCTTAGTAGTCTTGTTTCATCGTTAATGAAATCACAGCTGCTTAAGTTACTAGGTAAACCAGATGTATCCCCAAATAAGGAAAGAATTATCAGCCTTACTTTTATGTTTTTTATCAATTAGTACTTGCTATGTATTAAGAAATTGTTTTTTAAGTAAACATTTGTAAAATGGCTATTTCATTTGCAAGTTAAACACCTAGAAATGAAGAAATTAAAAATTTATGCATTTTATAATATTAACTAATGTGAAAGGAAAACAGTTAACTGCCCATTAATTGCCAATGAAAAGAGTCTCTTTTACTGTAAGCTATAACATGTTTAAAGATAGCAGTGGTTTATGGAAGTAAATGATCTGATCAATTAATAATTACTTGGTTCATTTGAGGAGGTATTGACTTAAATAAAAGATTACTAGGTTCATTAAAAAATACATATTTTAAATCTTTAGATTTTTAACAGACCAATAACAGCAATTAAATAATTTGGATTAATATACTACAAATATTCAACAACAGTGTTTTAAAGTTGTACTAAAAGTTTTTAAAATTCTCTCTTGGGGCTTCCCTGGTGGCGCAGTGGTTGAGAGTCCACCTGCCGATGCAGGGGACACGGGTTCGTGCCCCCGTCCGGGAAGATCCCACATGCAGCAGAGTGGCTAGGCCCGTGAGCCATGGCCGCTGAGCCTGCGCGTCCGGAGCCTGTGCTCAGCAACGGGAGAGGCCACAACAGTGAGAGGCCTGCGTACAGCAAAAAAAAAAATTCTCTCTTAAAAGGATATGTTTGTGATTACAGGTAATAAGATGTGAATGTATGGGGGAAAAACTACTAGGGAAGAAAGCAAATTATTTATTTTTGAGTAACAGAATAATTTGTTGTAAATTTACTTTACTTCACAGTTGATTTTTATCTTGCCCTCCAGCTACAAAGAGATTACTGATATATGTAGAATTTAAATGTTTGTTAGAATTGTCAAAGTCTTGACATTTAAATATGCAAGTGATTTGTAATGCTAATTCTAAGACTGTAACCTTTGACCTGCCTACTTTCATCAACCGCCTTACCAAATTGTGTACCAGGGAGGGTCATTTTATTTTTCAAAAGCCACACTGGACTGTTTTCTCAATCAAGGTGTATTTTCCTCAGCAATAGCTACAATGGCAATGTACTTTAAGGTGATTGCATGTTTTCGAACTATGGAAACAGATTTTTGGTCAAGCAGAATTAAATTGGATTCATTTCAGATAGATGAGATGAGGTTTGTTCAGCCATCCTGCAGGGCAAGTAGTAGGGGAGAATTTTCAGTTTTCACAGAGTCAGAGAATATAAAAGAGTATTCACAAAATGTCATCCCATAAGATCCTGTTTACATTCCTACTTAGAAGTAAATATGCTTTAAAAAGAAAAAAAAAAGGTTTTCTTCTCTGAATGATGATCAATTTTAAGACTGATGTTTACTTCAGGAAGATATGATCTATGTCATGAAATAATGAGGACATTTACCAACCTTTCTGATTAAATGACTTTAAAAAATGTGAATGTAAAAATATTAACAGTACTTTTTATATGGATTATATAAAGTTGATAAAAATTTGTTTTACTTATGATATCTAATATCTAAATGTTTCCATAAGACCCACTCATCCTAAAAAAGAGAGACTTTCTATAAGGCTAATCTCAGAAAGTGAATATTTGCAAATAATTCACAGTATTAAGTTCTTCAGGATGCTGAGAGCTTCTTGGGATTTTTGATGGCTGAGTGTTTCCCCTTCTTCTGAATAATTTGCCAATGTCTTACAATGTATTTGTAGATTTACTTAAATGAGTAAAAGTACGCCAACATGCAAAGGGCAATATTCATTCCCTTTGGTTGCCGGTTTGTAAAGAAAGGAAATTATTTATTTTCAGATCAAGATTGTGAAATTTCTTTTGGTCTACGCTTTGTATCCCATTTTGTGATATTGTGGTTCTTTCCTTCAAGAATATTTTACAAGTTACTTACATACCGTAGACAATATGGATCCCTTTTGCCTAGAGGAGGTATGGTAAAATAGATCACAGCGAATCAGGAGACCCGTTTCCAATTTCAACACAACCACCTACCTTTTCTGTGTAACTTGGACAGGTGGGTTAACCTCGCTGCACTTTGGCCTTGCGCTCTCTCTAAAATAAGTGGGTTTAGGAATCTCTTGAATTGTACTCAGCTCTAAAACTTCACTGACTCTAGTGATGATACTCTTAATTAGGTCTTCTGATGCTTATTTAATAAAGCATAGATTTCACCCTTGACTTTTACACAGTGTGGCATGCATCTCAGTTGGCCTGTGTAGTCCTCTTGTGTACCTGGTGTACCGATGTAATTATTAATAGTATCCTTTTCTGACTCTCAAAAGCATCCCATTTTCGTCTGTAAATTATATTCCATTCTACTTTTACAGCATATATAAAATCTATCTTTGCAAGAAAATCATACTTCATAAGAATAATAAATAGAGAAGCCCTGTCCTTTCATTCAGAGCAGAAGCTGATTCTGGTATCCTTACTTGGTTTCAAGAATCCATAGCCTTTTTCATCTTCTTTTCATCTCATTTCAAAAATCTTTTCATCTCATTTCAAAAGTCTTGAGAAGGGGGCTTCCCTGGTGGCGCAGTGGTTGAGAGTCCGCCTGCCGTTGCAGGGGACACACGGGTTCGTGCCCCGGTCCGGGAAGATCCCGCATGCCGCGGGGTGGCTGGGCCCGTGAGCCATGGCCGCTGAGCCTGCACGTCCAGAGCCTGTGCTCCGCAACGGGAGAGGCCACAACAGTGAGAGGCCCGCGTACCAAAAAAAAAAAAAATCTTGAGAAGGGAGACAGAATAAGGCTTTGAGAGATTCTGGTTTTCGACTGGAGGGACTATAGTTTGCAACTCTTAGTAAGAAATTAAATTGTAGACTGGGGCAGAATCAGTAAATATAAATGAAATGTATTGGAACAATCTAGTTAGGCTTATTTCAGAGTGGAGGTAGCAAACCTACTCAAGAAAAGGAACTATCGAGGATTTAAAACATTGGTAGGTGGTCAGGACGTGTATCTTCATTTCCTACTGAAGTCATTGGCATTTGATTCCTATGGAATGTTCCAAAAAGAATCCCAATTAGGATTCAAGCAAAGAAAGAGTGTTTGAATGTGTCACACACTGCTATTGCTTCCTGGTGGCTTTGGAGATACTCATAAACAATTAATACTATTTGTTTGAAAAATGTAAGCAGAGTGCATACATATTTCCATGAAAAATATCTAAAACTAACAAATAACATATTGTAACTTCAAAGAACAAAATTTTATTTTTTTATTAAAAGTATTAATTAACCTTAGCTGTGGCTTCATTATTAAAAAATAACTGCATTACTTATAATTATGTGTGTTCCTGATAACTACTCTGCATTTTAAAGTACTAGTGACATGAATAATTAGTTTTATTTTCCCTAGTCCAATCATTCTGCTCAATTCACTTAAACTAATGTACATTTCTACTGCAAATTTTAGTGCATACTGAAAAGAAAAACACTTGGGTGTAGATTTGAAAATATATACAAAGGCATATTCTTCTGAAACTAAGAAGAATGGTGCTGGCTAAGAAAAGTGCAGCTCATTGTAATTTTAAATGTAGGTAAGCACTTCAGTTTAGAAGGTGTTTTTCCCCTCGTTGTGGGTAAGCAAAAGTTCTAGGATATATACATTTTAGAGTTTATTTTAAGAATTAATGTGTTCAGTGCATATTCTTCAGGGTCTGGAGGTTTCACTGGATGAAAAGGTGCTCTCGGTGGATGCAACCTTGGTTTTGAGACATCTTTGGACAAGGCTAGTTCTAGACAAAAGTAGCCATCCATCCACCCATCCATGCATTTATTCACTTAACGTATGTTTGCTGAGCACTTACTATATACCAGGCAATGTTCTAGTCACCGGAAATACAGCATTGAATAAAATTAGATTTTTCTGTACAAAGCTCATATTCTAGTTAGGGGAGATGAACAATAAACCTTAAAACAGCATACATGGGATGTCAAGTGCTATAGGAATAAAGCAGAGAGGAGAGGGGATGCTTGTGCGTTGGGGCTGCGGGGGAAGCATAAGACGGGAATCTTTTCTGAATAGATATGGAAAGGTTATTAGTGATATGGCATCAATTATGAAAGAACATTGGGGGTGGGGGGGCGGGAACTCTGCATGCCCTGCCCTGTGTGGTCCTAAGGACACAAGACACTAACTAATAAGTGTCTTGTTAATTAAATCAGAAGAGTAATCAAATTCTAGGGATGTACGTGAATGAGGAAGAAATGAAGACTCAGAAAGTGCAGCTTGGTATTATTCTTGTTATTTTACACATGAGAAAAATTGAGGCAGAGAGAAACTAAGTAACTTCCCCAAGGCTATGCAGCCAGCTTCTTTTCAGAGTACGTTGGGGTGATCTGGTCCTCTGCCCTTAAATAGGTCCTCTGTCCAGAATCTCATCACTTCCTGCCTTCTCATATTCTAAACTAGCTCAAACTTCTCATATCCTCATATTCTAAACTAGCTCAAATGATCTCCACCCAGGTGTCAGGCTGCTCTTTCAAAAATGCAAATATGGGCCTTAATACATCCAGGTATTTAGGACAAAGAGCAGATTCCTTGGATGGTTGTCAGGGTCCATTGTTCACAGCTGGCCTCCTGTCTGCCTCGCTAGAAGTTTTATCTCCACTCCTCCACACTCTTTTCCCCGATCCTGTTGAACTACTAACAGAAACCTCTAGAGGTCACGCTGTTTCACACCTCTCTGTCCTCTGCCTGGAAAGCCCTTTCCTTTTTTCACCTACCTATTTCCCTCCTTCATACTCCTGCCAGTCTCTCTCAGTCTGATTCTGCCTTCTGAGAGCTGACAGTCTGAAGAAGCACCACTGGCAAGGGCTGTTAGGGGGCAGTATTGCACAGGGGTCAAGGGCAAGACTCCAGGGGCCTGAATGCCTACTTAAATGTCAGCCTTGGGCTTCCCTGGTGGCGCACTGGTTGAGAGTCTGCCTGCTGATGCAAGGGATGCGGGTTCGTGCCCCGGTCTGGGAAGATCCCACATGCCGCGGAGCGGCTGGGCCCGTTAGCCATGGCCACTGAGCCTGCGCGTCCAGAGCCTGTGCTCTGCAACGGGAGAGGCCACAACAGTGAGAGGCCTGCGTACCGCAAAAAAAAAAAAAAAAAAAAAATCTCAGCCTTACTTTCCCTGCATACTAGCTATGTGCCCTAGGCAAGTTAGCCTCTCAATACCTCTGCTTCCCATCTATAAAATGGGGATGCTGGTTTCACAAGCTTATTGTGAGGATTAAATGAGTCAGTATAGTATGTGAACTATATACAATTACTGCTATTTGACAATTTGTATTACCAAAAAAAAGAAAATTTCTTATGGTTCACCCTAAAATACAGAGAAGTAAAAAAAATGTCTGACCCATGTAACCATTATACAAATGATAGTTACGTTTGAAAAGCATTCCTCAAGTACACTGTATAAATTAAAGCATCTTTCTTACCTTTAAAGATATTTTCTCTGCCCTTGAAAACAGCTCTGAATGGATGTTTCTAAATCAGAACTCAAATGGTGTGGTATGTACTGTGCTGAATTCTCTGTTGAATGTGTTTTCCACAAGGAGGCAGCACCATTCCCCTAGAACAAGATGTGAGAAGGGGTGGGAGGCAGGAAATGATTCAGGGGAGAGTTGTCACTGGCATTTAGTGGGAGAGAACCGTGGACCCTAAATATACTGCATAATGAAGAACTCTCCGCTATCCACTGTTAGTGGGTAGTGAAGAACTATCGCTATTTTACTCACCTCCACCCACCATCACCACCATCACCACCACCACCAACACAATCTCAAATCACTGTTGACAGAGCAGCCCAGAAATTTCATATACCTGTTTCCCAGCTGTTCTCAGACAGAAGCTCATTCATAGTATGACACTGAATCGTGCAAATATGACTTCTGTCAGTATCCTCAATAACGTGTCTTGATTAAGGAGCTTAAAAGTCACGATATACTCCTTTTTCAACTTGGAAATGAAAAACTTCAAGTACTTCCAGCTGTGAGTTAGACCAAGTTGGGTTTATGATTCTTGATACAATTTCTTTTGATATCATTTTTATTACCATGGGGGAAATAGAATGACTTAAAACTCTGTATCTAATTAATATGTGGCAGTAATTTCAGTGAGCATTTTCTCAGAAAGAACTGGTGAGGTCGGCTCCCTTTCTGATATTTCAAGTCTCAGTTGTAGGACAAAGGAATATCTTTTTATTATGAACAATGCTTTTTCTTCTTTCATGATATATGTTAAACAGTAAGTATTGTTCAATAAACTAGTATCAAGATTAAATTTAAATCTCTATGATTTTTTTTATTGAAGTAGAGTTGACTTACAATGTTGTGTTAGTTTCAGGTGTACAGAAAAGTGACTACATATATGTATATATATGTATGTAGGTAGGTATATATATATATATATGCTTTTTCAGATTTTTTTCCATTATAGGTTATTACAAGATATTGAATATAGTTCCCTGTGCTATACAGTAGGTCCTTGTTGTTTATTTGTTTATCTATTTTATATATAGTGTGTCTATCTGTTAATCCTCAACTTCTAATTTATGCTTCCCCCTCCATTTCCCCTTTGGTAACCATAATTTTCTTTTCTATGTCTGTGAGTCTATTTCTGTTTTGTGTAAGTCCATTTGTATCCTTTTTTAAATAGATTCCACACATAAGTGATATCATATGGTATTTGTCTTTCTCTGTCTGACATATCACTTAGTATGATAATCCCTAGGTCCACCCATGTTGTTGCAGATGGCATTATTTCATTCTTTTTCATGGCTGAGTAATATTCCACTGTATATATGTATACCACATTTTCTTTGTCCATTCATCTGTCAGTGGACATTTAGGTTGCTTCCATGTCTTGGCTATTATAAATAGTGCCACTATGAACATTGGGGTGCATGTGTCTTTTCGAATTAGAGTTTTCATGTTTTCCTGATATATGACCAGAAGTGGGATTGCTGGATCATATGGTAACTCTATTTTTAGTTTTTAAAGGAACCTCCATACTGTTTTCCATAGTATCTGCACCAATTTACATTCCCACCAACAGTATAAGAGGGTTCCCTTTTCTCCACACCCTCTCCAGGATTTGTTATTTGTAGATTTTTTAATGATGTACTTTCTGACCAGTGTGAGGTGATACCTCATTGTAGTTTTGATTTGCATTTCTCTAATAATTAGCCATGTTGAGCATCTTTTCATGTGCCTGTTGGCCATCTGTATGTCTTCTTTGGAGAAATGTTTATTTAGGCCTTCTGCCTGGTTTTTGATTGTTTTTTTAATATGGAGCTGTATGAGCTGTTTGTATATTTCGGAAATTAATCCCTTGTTGGTCACGTCATTTGCAAATGTCTTCTCCCATTCTGTAGTTTGTCTTTTCCTTTTGTTTATGGTTTCCTTTGCTGTGCAAAAGCTCTTAAGTTTAATTAGGTCCCATTTGTTTACTTTTGCTTTTATTTCCATTACTCTAGGAGATGGATCCAAAAACGTATTGATGTGATTTATGTCATAGAGTGTTCTGCCTATGTTTTCCTCTCAAGAGTTTTAAGTTTTAAGTCTGGCCTTACATTTAGGTCTCTAATCCATTTTGAGTTTATTTTTGTGTATGGTGTTAGGAAGTGTTCTAATTTCATTCTTTTACCTGTAGCTGTCCAGTTTTCCCAGCACCACTTATTGAAGAGATTCTCCTTCCTCCATTGAATATTCTTGCCTCCTTTGTCATAGATTACTTGACCATAAGTGCATGGGTTAATTTCTGGGCTTTCTATCCTGTTCCATTGATCTATGTGTCTCTTTTTCTGCCAGTACCATACTGTTTTGATGACTCTAGCATTGTAATACAGTCTGAAGTCAGGGTGTGTGATTCCTCCAGCTCCATTCTTCTTTCTCAAGATTGTTTTGGCTATTTGGGGTCTTTTGTGTTTCCATACAAATTTAAATTTTTTTGTTCTAGTTCTGTGAAAAAATGCCATGGGTAATTTGGTAGGGACAGCACTGAATCTGTAGATTGCCTTCGGTAGTAGATGATTTCTTAAATTTTTATTATTTAGTGCCTATATTAGGTTTTCTTATCAGTTAGCATCACTGAAAAGTTCCCCAACAAGAAAAATATATTAACATCGTTAGGCTGGAACCTCAAGAGGAGATCTAGTTAATTCATCTGCCCCTATACAGCACTAACCAAACAGTTTTCACTGTCTTCTCATCATCACTGTTCTCTTTATGTAGGCTCTCAAGCAGACAAATAACACCAGTGTTAACCAATAGTTTCTCCGTTAGCATAGTAAATGATAATTAAAACAAATGAAAACATAGCAGTGTATATTTGTTTTTATTAACTTACTTATTTTCAGCCATGATGCATGTTACCTATAAATCTGCAATACTTTTATTTAAAATTATGAATTAGCAAATATCTTTTGTGTACCTAACATATAAAATGCACTTTGCAAGGTATTGAATTCCTGAGGATGAGTGTGAGGTACCTAGAGATACAGAGTTGTACAACAAGAACCAACCATTTCTCAGATATGTAGAGACTCCGTACATGAAATGCAAAGTGCCCTAAATCAACAATAGTAAAGCTTTTGTACATCACAGATGTACAGTCTGTTATTAACAGCATCACTGGCACAATTGAAACCCTGAAACAAATTGACAGGACGGAAGATATTTTAGTCTTTTTTTAATAGCAAGTGATTTGAAGCAACACCCTTTTATTACTTAACATGTCCTGAGTGTTGGCAATGTGCTAGACACTACTCTGAGTCTGAAATTACCCACATTCTGTGGAAAACTTTTTCTAAAATAAATGTTATCATCTGTCTATAGGTTTGATAGGGTAGCTGGTGGTACAGGCCCCTTTTGTCCTCTTTTAAGATTTTCCTAGTCAAGAGGGATGTGGAGGCTCCCCTGAAAGGCATGTGGGGGAGCCGAATCACCTCCGTCCCTCCATGGAATAAATACTGTGCTGTAGAGGAAGCCTGGATGCTGCTGGTTATGTGTGTGAACTCAGTGTTGGACTCTTATATGGAGTAAAACATGAGCCAGTAGTAAAGGGAACTTTAGAATCATGTTTATCGTGGTGACAGATTCTTTAGATCAGCTAAATTTGCATGAGCAAACATCTTAGTATAGCATCTGGCACAAAGTAGGTGGTCATTGTTTCCTTCCTTAGCATCCTCGTTTCCATTCTGCCACCACTCTTCTTCCTTCTCTCTGTTTGCTCCTTTTTTTCCTTTCTTCCTTCCGTGTGTGCCAGACCCCGTTCTAGGCATTACAGATGCAAAGAAGATGACGCAAATCTCAAATAAGAGAAATGGGCCTGAATTTGATCAACACCATCCAAGGACTGTGTAACAAATATATTCAACTATAGATTCCCTGAGATACTGGCAGGTAACCACATGAGGAGTCTCTATCTGCTGTACCATGTTAAGCCAGCTCTTACGAGATCTTCACTAAATGTAACCCAGCATGAAAAATTCAGCAGGAAAACTTTGGACCTGGAACTCTTGAGGGAAGCTTATTTTCATATTTTCTACACCTCTTAGCTTACCTCTACGGTAACTATCCCTGAATGTGTATCAAAAGATTGTGTGTACAGCTAGATTACAGTGTAAGTACTTGTGTCCACAGGTCCAAAGAGAGTATCAGTTTCTTTCAAAAGAAAATAGAAAATATTCACATTCCACTAAAGGGAGTTTCTCTTGTTCTAATGCCCATATTTCAGAAGTAAAAAGGATTCGTCAAGATTCTCTCACATTTTGTGGTGAATTTCCTGTATCTGACCTTTCCCTGCACAGCATCAACTGGCCATTAGTAATAATTCTAGACAGAGTCAACATGGTAGTCCATAACAACAGATGGAAAATAAGACATCACAAGGCAGCCAAATGACCCACTTATTCTGTTATGAACTGATGGCTTTCTACTATCCAAAGTAAGCATTTTCATTATAGTTTTAGATAGAGGTTTAATTATATTTATGACTGAAGTTGTCTGTGGTTTATTTCATTGCCTCATTGTCTTATATACTCTTGTCATTGTGACTTTGCATTCCACATTATTTGGAAACTTGATTCAGAAAAGGGAAAAAAAAAAAGAGCATGTTACTTAAAGTACCCAATCTGAAATTTATCATTGGTACGCTAGCAGTAGTAAACAAAATACAACCTCCCGTTTTCAGTCTTTGCAGTGTTACTCCCTCTGCCAGCAATGTTCCTGTTTCCTTCTTTTTTCCTGTGCTGCAACTGTACCTGTGATCTTACTCACAGTAATTGACTCTACCTTTGTAAAGTTCTAAAGCTTTGCTAATGTTAATGGTATGAGATGATTTTAGACCTTGCATTTCACTTGAAGCTTTCCGGAACAGCCCTAAGCAGGATGCATTTCTTGTTTTCATAGCACTTTGGAAAAATAGGTAAATATATATTCAGATAAGTAGACATACAGGTAGTTATTTATCTATCAGAGCCTTTAACTTTTATTTCATTTTCCTTTTTGACAAGCACCTGAAAGTCCAAACCTATGCCCTATTCACCTGTGCAGGCTCAGCACCTAATGTGCTTGGTGCAAAATGGACACTTAGTAAATAGTTTTTGCATAAATAAATTATGAACACCCAAAGTGCATATCCCAATGCTGAGATAAATACGGACTGCTGCCTAGTGGTAAATTTTCCCGGACTGATCAATAGTTGCAGAGAATAAAGATACATGTAAGAAGGGAACAACAGAATTTTTCCTTCATATGCAGGGTAAATACACAGTTTTAAAACAAAGGGTGATGTCGTTCTTAAGTATATGCGGTCTCACTTAATAGAAAGACATGAATAGGATATATAGGAGGCAGATTCTCATTTCAGTTTGTGTTACCAACATTCACTTAAGTTCAGGAAGGATAGTTCAGTAGTTGTCCCTAAGGTGGAAAAGACAAGGGTACAAAGCAGTATAATTTTGACTGACAGGTTACAGATTAGTGGGTGTAACATGCTTTTCCAGAGGTTGAATACCGTCTCATCAGTTTGGGGTTATGGTGGTTTACCTAGGTGGGGAAGGGGCAGTGTTGATGGTCCCCCCTTTAGAGGAATATTTTATCCCTGGCATAGTTTAGAATTGCTGATGCACTGTAAAAAAAAAAAAAAAAAAAAAAGCAGGCTGACTTGTAGTAAGATTTAGTATTGCTTTTAAACTATCTACAGCAAAGCACCCCCTGTTGTCTGCCCCAGAAGCTGACCTCCCCACAGTCAGATTGTTAACAGTCACTTCAGAATTGCGTGTAGTATTTGGACCATTTTGAAGAGGCAGGAACTCACATTTTCAAACCATTTTTCCGATTTTTTTATATCTCCAGCTAATTTTGACAAGCTGAATAAACAGGTAAAAATAGGAAACCAACGAGGAAGCCTCGTACTGTGAGACCCATTACAGACCCACTTTTGCACCAGAGACTCGACAAGGCTTCAAGAAAAGCTGGGCATAGGCTTGATATTTAGACATTGACTATTGCTGGAAAACAGAACTGGGGAAAGTGTATAATGTTCTGGAAAGATAGTCACTGCTGAATTTAAGCATGTAAAAACTGATATTTTCACTGGCAATTTCAAACGAGAACTGAGTACAAAGAACTAGAGAATTAAACGAAGAGATTAGAGGGACATGCTGGCATAACACTAATTGGACACAAAGACTTAAATGAAGTTTGGGGAGTGGAGTGAATTCCTGATGATAGACAAATCTAGACAAAGCCTAGGAAATTTCAAAGGAATTTATTCTTGCTGTGTGGGTTATTTGAAAACTACAATATATTTAAATGGGTGGTACCTCAAATTGCAAGTAATAACATTAATTATAACCTGCTCTTTTACCCTAGTTCTGAGGCTAATAACAGGATGCTGGCAAAATTTACTTTTATGCTTTGCTGAATGTATGCAAAACAAGTGGGAATCATTGTTAAATTATTTTCATTAAGCTATCACATGCACATGAAAACAAATCAATATGATTTAGAAGATGATATATGTGTAAACAGTAGCAACCTTACTACCCCTAGTCTTACTTCCCCGAGATGATACCTTTTCACAATTCTTTTGGTAATTATTTCCATATCTCTAAATAATATGCTTACATTTCCAATTTTTTATCCCTTTTATATAATATTTATGCAATCTCCAGAAAGAATACTGAAGATTAGTTCCTGGCCTTAATCCCTTCATTTTCCTTTTATTCTTTTCCTCTGAATTTTGTTCATATATTAGTTATTTTTGTCACTTTAAATAGTATATTTATATCTTTAATCCATAACAACAGATGGAAAATAAGACATCAGAAGGCAGCCAAATGACCCACTTATTCTGTTATGAACTGATGGCTTTCTTCATTGATGAACAGTGCATTATGAGGTCAGAAATATAAGACCATTTCTAAGATTCCATTTAAGATAAGATATTAGAGAGAATGAAAGCTATTTATGAATGAAGGCTTATATCTCTATTTCTCATTCCATTAATATACAACAGTATCTCTTGAGTATCCGCATTAGTAAGGTAAATATATTGTACACCTACCTGTTCCTCTAGCTTCCCTAGATCTCACCATCTCATTATATTTCCAGAGATTTTAACATACTGTTTGGCAACCACAACTACATCTTCCATATTTTATCTATGAGGAGTATAAAGTGGAAAAGCAATAAAGCAGATTGAGATTATCATTACTATGTAAATATTGTCCAATGCCCATTTCACTTATGTGTTAAGATTACGTTCATTTTCTTATGGGTCCAATATTATATTACCTGGACTGCTCAAAGGAGAATTTCATCAGGGTCAGGTTCAAATGGATTCCTTTCCATCCTATCAATTGCTTATAATCAGGACATTCTATTTTGCTTCATATTTCAATTATACCTGTCTTCCATATTTTTTTTTCCAGAAGTTCCTCAACATCTTTTTTCCTTACATTTCTTCCTTTACTTTTATTGGATCATCACTTTAAATTCCCAATCACTCTTTGAGTTCTATCAAATCTTTCCTTTCGCCCCCCAGAGATCTCCTATCTGTGCTTTCCGTTCTTCAGCACCAGTGTTACTGCTTGCTCTTGAGTGTGATAGGAGACCCTATTCAGGTTGAGAGTGGTCAGAGCTTGTAGGGTGGTCGACTTTTCCTTGGAAATGGCAGACATGGAGCAGACATCCTAATGCCAGAATGAAGAGAACATTCATAGTAAGAGCCTTGCCTTTCCTTGGACAATTTCTTGGTTTTAAGAGAAAAATGACCTGGATTTTCATTTGTTGGTTTGTTTTTGCTTTGGGGTCAAAAAGCTACTGTTATATTTTAGGTGGTTATATTAATTATCTATCTCTGTGTAACAAGTTATCTCAAAATTTAGTAGCTTAAACTAACAGACATTTATTCTCTCACAGGTTTTTTGGTTAGGTGAATCTGGGTGAAGCGTACCTGGGGGCCTTGGGCTCACAGTCTCTCATGAAGCTGGAGTGAAGGCTGTTGACCTAAGCCTGCAGTCTCATTTAAAGGTTTGACTGGAGGGTGGGAATTCACTTTCCAGTTCACTTACATGGCTGTGGGCAGGCCTTATTCTCTCACATGTGGGCAGAGGGCTGCTTCATGAATGCTGGCAGCTCACTTCCCCGAGGGCAAGTGATCTTAGAGAGGAAGGAGGGTTGGGGGTAGAGTCTGGGGCTTACTTAGGATGGGAGCCACAGACTTTTCATAACCTAATCTTAGAAGTGACATTCTATCATGACTGCGGGTAGTCTAGCCCCTCCATACCCAAGGGGCGGAAATAACACAAGGGCGTCAATGCTAGGAGCTGAGCGTCTCTGGAGACCTAGAGCCTCTCACAGTGTCAGAGAGTAGAGGGTGCCAACCGATATGACTTTTGTGTATATTTTCTGCTGGTCTCCTTCCAGATCATTTCCAGATTGGCTGTCACTGACTTTATCCCCTGTACCTCAATGCATTGTATTCCAAGCTGTGCATTTTTCTACTTATCTCACTCATCAACTCTTCCCTTCTAGTGTTCTACTCATGTTTGGAAATCTCTTTATTTTGTTGACTGCATACTTTTTCTCTTCACTGGTAGGCTTTACATACCGTATTTGTTCTTCTAGCTTTTGTTTTAGTGGAGCCTCAGGAGGGAGAGACACAAAAGCATCAGTATTCTCCCCCAACTTGAACTGGACGTTGAGATTGCTACCGTGATGAGAGGAAATTAAATGTGTTGGTACTGCGTTTAGTCCCTATGCAGAAAAGAATGCCCTTTGCTTTTCACATTCAAAACACAGATGAGAAGTCTTCTCTATATCCACAATTGACTGAGTTTTCAAATTTTAACAAAACCCGAAATATGAAGAAAACAACGTTCTTTATAATTTCTGAGTTCTGAGCTTCCTACTCTTTCCCCTCACTAACTTAACCTTCTGAAGCAGTTCCTGCTTGCTTGAGTATTTATGGTATTGCATTTCTACAACCTTTTAATCTTCCCAGTTTGACAAAATTTAGCAATAATCATTTGGACTCAAAGAGCAATCGCAAAACTTCTAAATGGCTCTGTGGTTGACAAGGCCTGAGTTCTTCGGCATTATTTTATTGTCATTCATTTTTGATGGTTGGAAGGAGATGATGTGGTAAGCCAGCAAAATAGCCTTCATTCTCTCTACTATCTTATCTTCAATGGAATCTTAGAAATGGTCTTATATTTCTGACCTCATAATGCACTGTTCATCAATGAAGAAAAGCCAGAATGGAAAGCCAGGTGTAGTTTTGTCTTGGTGTCCAATTTCAATTTGTTCCAGAGAGTCAGGAACAGAAATATTAGAGAGAGATTAGAGGGGTGTTAGGAAGAAAGAGAGGAGGATTTTTGTTATTCCTACATTCCAGGTTTTTTTTTACTTTGACTTCAAAAGACATTTTCCAGTTAATTCCAATGGCAATTAGAGCAAAATTACTGCTTGCTTTGCTAAAAAGAAACTCAGAAACTAACACAAATACAAAGGAGAGAAATATTTTACATTCAAACCTAACCATACATGACATTTAATAGCCTTGTGTAGTTATCACCTATTTTTTTTATCATTTCAAAGTTAACTGTTCCTACTTAAAGAAAAGTATTCTATTTATTTAATTAAATTGATTAAAATAAATTTTGTTTTACCCTTTTTTTAAAGTCCCCCACTTACTTTGTGTATCAATTCGTTTTTGCTATGTTGCAAACTGCCCCAAAACTTTGTCACTAGAAACATTTATTTAGCTCAAGATTCTGTGATTCTGCGCTTTGGACTGAGCTCAGCTAGGTGGTTTTTCTAACCTTAGCCAGGTTTGGCTGATCTCAGCGGGTCTATTCATATGTCGATGATCCACACTACCGGGTTGGCTAGGGACTGGTTGATCTAAGATGGATCACTTGGGACAGTTTATCTATATTCCACATGTGTCTTACGCTCCAGAAAGCCAGCTCAATCATATAGTTCCAGGAGTGAGAGTGGAACTGTGCAAAATCTCTTGAGCCCAGGCTCAGAACTTGCATAACACTGCTTCTGCTTCATTGATAAAGCAAATCATGAGGTCAGCCCAGATTCAAGGAGAGGAATTATAAGAAATGTGGCCATGTTTGTAATTGATCACAACTTAAGAAATGTGACCTGTATTAATGTTTATGTTCCAGCCCACCAAATGATAAAATCATGTTGTCACATACATTTTTTAATAGTTAAAAAGTCAAATGAAGACAAATGTGTATACAGAGTTGTCAAAATCTGAAAAATTTGGATTAACATTTCTAGTACTGTATATTTCAGTCCTACCCACTCTCCTGTGAAGACGGTCTCCTAGTGTGTTAGGTGCTGTTATCCATTCCTTCCTGGGCACATGCAGTATTGGAACAGTTCATTTGTTCAGCTGACAGCAGGTGCTGTTTAAGTCCTGTAGTTAGCTTTCTCCCCTTTCCTCCTTAGAGGTACTCATCAGCAAACTTTGATGGTCAAAAATCACATTATTCAAAGATCACTCTAGTACAAAGTACATGAATCTATTTTGAGATACAGAGTATAGATATGGATATAGGTATAAATATAAAGATATAGATATAGATATGCTTTTCATGTTCTTGATTAAATAAGCATGCCATTGTCACTGTTTCTATATCTCCTTTACACATAAACCCACATACCTCCATATTTTCCTCAATTTTATATATTACATTATTTTTCTCTAAGTATATGCTTTGTGGTTGTCATAATTTTCCTTTTTTTACTAATTTTTTTCTTTCAAGCCATTAGGCTAAAAAGATGTCAAAACTTAAACTAAGGTCATTGTTTTTCCCCTCTGAGGATAAGCATATTATCTGAATTGCAATATGTCTCCAGAATTTTGCTTTTAATTCACCTTGACGTTCCTATAAAATCTTAAACGTCTGACAGAAATTAATAGCATGTTTTGTTTCTCAGTCTAAACACGTTTTTAAAGAAATGGAATACTCCCTTTCTAGTAAATAGGTAGAGAGAGTGAAACTCTATGTGGGAAGGAAAAGCCAGATAGTTGGAATTAGAAAATATGCATTATGGACTGAATGTTTATGTTCCCTCAAACTTCGTATGTTGAAACCCTATCCCCAAAGTGATGGCATTAGAAAGTGGGGCCTTTGAGAGGTAATTAGGATTAGATGAAATCATGAGGGTGGAGCTCCCATGAGTGAGATTAGTGCCCATATAGGAGAGAGATTGCTTCCTCTCTGCTCTCCTCTATGTGAGGACACTCTAAGAAGTCAGCAGTCTGAAACACAGAAGGAGGTTCTCACCAGAACTCAACCTTGCTGGCACTCTGATCTCAGACTTCCAGCCTCCAGAACTGTAAGAAACAAATGTCTGTTGTTTATAAGCCACCCAAGGTATGGTATCAATACTTTGTTATAGCAGCCTGAACTGAATAAAACAATATGGTACCTTGATTCAAGTGGTATAACTCTTAGAAGAGCAGAAACACCGATACTCAAATGCAGATACCAGGGGAAAATCTCACAAAGCTAAAAAAAGATGTGCTTTGGAAATTATCCAAACTTCTGATTTAACTTCCCCATATTTAGCCTCTCTTATGGCAAATAATCAAGTTATGTTGGCTTTTCTTTCTTCCTGAGATGTGCAGTCAATCAAATGTTCTCATTTTAGTATCACATACCCTCATTGTTGTGTGATGAAATGGAGAATGAAATATAAAAATGGGATATGACTTCAACTCTATTTAAGACAAATAGAACCAAGCTTTTATTTTCAACTTAAAATAGTAAATTGAAGTTTTGAATTACACTCTAATGCAGGCCAGTTGTTTCTACTAAAATCTACGTATTAGTTAGACTATGTATAAATTATCCATGTAGACTTTAGGAACAGTACTCAAATCAACACAGAAAATACATTTTCAGAAAGGAAAGGGAATGTGATAGAAATAATTAAGGCATAGTTCTATATTAGTATGAGCAATACACATAACCACATTCAAACATTAGCATTATTTCATCCATTTACTAAATAAATATGTGTGAAACATGTAGTATAGGAAAGGCACTATTCTAGGTAGTGTGGAAACAGTAATAAAAACAATGGGTTAAAAACTCTGCCCACATGATCCTTGAATTTTAGTGAGTGGAGAAAAATATGAGGAAATTGTATAAGCAAAGTATATCATCTATTAGATAATGGTAAATGCTGCAGAAAACAATATTAGGAAAGGAAACTAGGTAGTAACTTCATAAAAAACAACCATGTGAAAGGCCTTCTTTGACAGGCTTAATTACCATCAAATATTCATTTAAAATGCCAATATTAGATGATATTACCACTGAATCACTCATTTCCAATTGTGAATGCCTCAACCATGACCTCATAAAACCTTCCTTGTAGCTCCACACAGTGTCTATGCCACCTTGAATTCATTTTTTGGCCCACACTCCTTTGTTCCTAGGAATAAAAACACAGACTATTTCCCCAGGAAACAGTATGTGCACAGCACAGTCTGCATGCAATTTGATTATTTTAGAGCTCTCCCGAACTTTATCCACAGAATCCAGTTAAAAAATCTGAAGTCACTTTAAAGTTAAACTTGCTAAAGTTGTGCACTACTGTAGTAACAAATGCCTTTACATGAAAGCAAAAATATGTCAGATTGGAAAGAACTCAGCCTTTCTGTAAAGATGATTATAAGAAGATTTCAGTAAAGATTCGTGGTTTCCATTTTATATTAGTCTGCTGTAGCTGCTATAACAAAACAACACAGAGTGAGTTGCTTAAACAACAGACATTTGTTTTCCCATGTTTTTGGATGTTGGGAAGTCCAAAATCAAGGTGCCAGCTGATTTGGTTTCTGGTGAGAGGTCTCTTCCTGGCTTATAGATGGCTGCCTTTTCACTGTCTTCGCATGGTCTTTCCTAGGGGCATGCATCTGGAGAAAGAGAGAGATCTCTTTGTCTTCCCCTTCTTATAAAGTCACTAATCTTGTTGGATTAGGGTTCCACCCTTATGACTTCATTTAATCTTAATTACCTTCTAAAGGCTCTACCTCCAAATGCAGCCACATTGGGGGTTAGGGTTTTAACATACGGATTTTGAGTGGACACAATTCAGACCATAGCATACCCTGAACTTGAAACAGACTTGAGCTCTCAAGTTGGAATTTTAGTGTACATCACCAAAAAACTACAAATCCAATCTCAATGACCTAACCATACTTCCTTTGTAAAATTCTCTAAAATTGAATTTCCTTTCCTTTCCTCCCACCATCAGACTATTACTCTACTTTGAATGTTGACAAGACAGTAGCCCAGCCAGTCTTGTCTCCAGTCCTAAGCACTGCCACCTAATTAATTCTAGCAGTATCACAGTAAAGTTTCAGGTCAAATTTCCCATCCTCCAGGACAGCCAAAGAAAATCTTAACTGTTCTAATTTATGTAGGGAATGGACAAGAGCATATTTATTACTAATGAGCAAAGGTGTTTTTTCTCTCTGGCACATATCATCAAGACTTTCAGCATATGTAGAAATTCATACTCTTCCTAACAGTAATGACTGGATAGCTGCAATTAAACGGTACATGTATCATGTTGTATTATTCTCCAAGAGGAATCTTCAAATTGAATGGTAGATATTGTCTCAACTGTCTCTTTTTTAAGCCCCATATTGAATTCTTTTTAACACATTTCATCTGTTACAATGGATGATATATTCACTTTTTTTATGATTGCGTAGGGGGCAATTGTGTCTTTCATTTTATTAGAATTAGTACATTCCTAAGGCAGGCCAGAGACATTCATTCGGAACTAGCAAGATCAGAAGACATGTTCTGCAATAAAAATGCCTCTTCTGTAAGTGGTGAGTTAAGGGCTGGGAATTAGATTTATCTTTCAATACTTCTCACTAAAAGGGTTGAACTTCTAAACAACCCCAAAGTGATGTAGACATGGAGAGCATTTTGAGACACATTTCTAGCACTTAACAGCACTTGGTCATTTTAGATGATGCATTTGGATGAGACAAATTGCATTGCTCTTCCTTGTGCATTAATATTTTCTAAGTACACAATTTGGTATATGGAGAGCAAGCAATTAGCCTCAGACAACAGGAGAATTGGCAAAATGATACTTGTTCACTCTTTCCATCCTCATTGAGTTAAAAGATTTCTAAATTCTGTATTTTCTGGGTGCCTAGGTGACTGTACTTTAAACTGAAAAAATAACTAAAAATCTGGCTAAGGAAATTAAGTTTTACTAATTTATTCTGATAAATTCTGAATTATAATTAAGATGGATATGGGTAAGAAAAGAGAAAGGAAAACATTCTACTAGGAATAATCAGAGTAATTTAGATAGTCATTTGAGAGATCCTTTTGGATTCCTTTTGTAACTTATTGTGCTTGATTTAAAAATATACTAAATTCTTTTAAAATACATCAAGATTAACAGTGTAATAACATAACCTGATTTTGAGCAAAAGATTTCATCCTAGCATATTGGTTTTCTTACACAGATTAATGAAACTTTCCACATTAGTCATACAGGTGAGTGTTAATACCTGCCTAGGAGTCACTCAGATATTAGATTTATGTAACTTTACATTTGTTTAGTAAAAAAGATATGCTTTACACATTGGTCTGTATGCTACATCCTAAAGAATTCTTTAGAAAACAGTCTCACTGTAGGTAATGTTTTAAAATTATGAGCCAGGAACTCCTTTCTCTCCTTCCCCACCACTCATGTGCAAAGTATTAAATGTGTGATCAGTTTCCTAGAAACATATACAAGACTTCAGGTCCATAGAGTTTCTAATGTTAGTACAGGGTTTTGAGATTTAAAATCTCAAAAGGCACTTAGTAGGTGCTCTCTAAGTAACTGTTGAAATATCAATACTTGATAAAAATTCTCAATGATAATCCTTAATAAAGCATTGAGACATGGCATAACTAGTTACTGCTAACTAATAAAATATATGCAACTTCTTATTCTAAGCTATCTATATACACGGCCAAACCAATATCTAAGCTACACTTTACAGCATATCTCAAGTTTTTTGTTATCTGTGAATGTTTCCCATCAAAGTAAAAAAAAAAAAAAAAATGTACCAAAGTTTAAAAACCAGGCATGAAGTCTTTATTCATGACTATTGCAATGTGGGAGAAAGACTGCATTCAGCTCCACTGGGTCAAAGAGCTGGAGGATTTTTAAGAGCTGAGGTGGAGGATTATAGGTCACCTGTGTTTGCTACTTGGCCTTACTCAAAGGGAAAGTAAACTTTCTTGTTCTTCATGACAGGAGACAATTTTATAACTTGGAGGAGGATGCCCACCTAAGCTAGGCTCCTATCCTCCCACAGAGACTGGGAGGCGGGGATGCTATCTTTCTTGATAATTACCTTTCAAAGGGATGGATCCCAGGTCCTTGAGAAAGATATTCCCTAGGTCGTAAAACTGGCAAGAGGCTTTTAAGGAGATTTATATACCTTTAAAAAAGGGCAGGGCTTCCCTGGTGGCGCAGTGGTTGAGAGTCCGCCTGCCGATGCACGGGACACGGGTTCGTGTCCCAGTCTGGGAAGATCCCATATGCCGTGGAGCGGCTGGGCCCGTGAGCCACGGCCGCTGAGCCTGCGTGTCCGGAGCCTGTGCTCCGCAACAGGAGAGGCCACAACAGTGAGAGGCCCGCGTACCGGAAAAAAGGGCAGAGAAAGAATTTGTAATTATGTTTTTCAAAAGTAAATGCTCTAAGAAAAGGGAAGTTGGGGCCTATAGTACTCAAGCTGAGGGAAACTTTAAGAGTGTCTTGGTCATTCTTTAAGTATTCCAAGCAAAGGGACCCTCTTTCTCCTACAGCCCTTTTTGTCTTTCCCACTCACTTGACACAGTTACCCAGACTTGTTAAATGCTAGGTTGCATGTGTGTCTTTGGAGTATTTGTGGCATGGCGCCAAGTACTTTATATGCATTTTCTCATTTAAATCCTCAGTAATATTTTGAAGGAGATATTTGTATAGGCTCCATTCAGAAGAAGACCGTCTGACTTATTAAGGGTAAGGCTAAGAAATTCCCTCAAGTCACATAGGTAATGAGTGGCGGATCCTGTATTGAATCTCTGCAAACTACATGCAGAACTCAGAGTGCTCTACTGCTATCTTAGTCAGCTCAGACTGCTGTAACAAAATACCATAGTCTAGATGGCTGAAACAATGGGAGTTTATTTCTCATAGTTCTGGAGGTTAAGAAGTCCAAGATCAAGGTGCTGGAAAATGGGTTTCACTCTGATGCCTCTTTGCTTGACTTGTACGCAGCCATCTTTTCACTGTGTGCTCTCAATCTCTTTCCTTTGTGTGTATGTATGGAGACAAAGATCTCTTCATCGTCCTCTTATTATAAAGTCGCCAATCCTAATGCATTAGGGCCCACCCTCCTTTAACCTTAATTAACCCCTGAAGAGCCTGTCTTCACATACAGTCATGTTGGGGTTAGGGCTTTGAAAGGAAAAACTCTGTTTTCTTTTTGCTTGCAGTACTCGTGGCCACCAAACGTGTGGATTTTTCCCCCCACACCAAACAATTATCTGACACCAGCTGGATGTCCTACAATTCAGTTCAATTCTTACATTATCTACCTAGATTTAAGGTCAGATCCCACAAATTAAGGACTCAGAACAAGACTGTTCCTACTTCAGACATCAATCACAAATTCCGGATTGTCATCTGTACTTCTGACCAACCAGCTATAAATTGCGGTTCCTACAACCTCTTCCTTGAATTCAATAATTTGCTAGAATGGCTCATAGAACTCACGGAAACACTTACATTTGCCAGTTTACTGTATAGTAAAGGAAATAATAAAGGATACCAAAGAATAAGCAGATGAAGAGATACCTAGATTGAGGTCCAGGAGAGATCACAAGGATCTGTCCTTGTGATCCAAAGAGCTTTTAACTCCCTGTGAACAACTGGTAAACTTTTTAACATCTTTATTGGAGTATAATTGCTTGGTAAACATTTTATATGATTATGATCAAGGACAGAGTAAGAGAAATTAGAGATAGAAAGGCAAAGGAACTTGTATACTTGCCAACAGTTTTCTTTTCTCCACAGCCTCCCTTAACTTTTGCATTCACCTTATGGTCTCAGTACTTACTGTTCTCAGGGCAATGTACAAATCACTATGGTTATAAACACAAAGATCTTGAAAACAGAGTCTCAGCCCACAGAAAACCAATACACCATAATAGGAAGGAGAAGTTATTTACCACTGCAGCAATCAGGGAAAGCTCCGTGGAGGAGGTGGGTTTCGTGATAGTTCTTAATGTAGAGGAGGATTCTGATAGGTATGCACATGGCAAGATACCTTGGGAGGTAAGTATAGTTTGAGTAAGGATGTTAAATTAAGGTAGAAATGTCCCTTATTTAGGGGACAGAGATTAGAATACACAGAGACAGTAGGATAGGGTAGGGACTCAGCCTTTATTCCTAGAACAGGGAGAATCAATGAAGGGAGTAAGTAGAGGAATGCCACGATCTGATTTATAATTTAAGATGACTTTGGATGCTATGTGGAAAATAGATTTAAGTGAGGCAAGAATGGGAGAGAGAATGTCAAAGTCTATTGCGTAGCACATGAAAATCATGAAATCAGCTACTTACTGTGAGTTGTTCTCAAACTGTCTTGTTTTTCATGCTCCATCATTTGGGTGATATGTTGCCAGGGCCATAATCTTAAAAGGAAGTGAAAGAATTCACTTCCCGGGGTAAAAATAATAACACATTTAATGAGTCACAAGGAGAAGGAGTGTGTCCCTTGTTAAACTTCAGCTTTTCAGTTTTTTATTCCAAGTATTCAGTTTTAATGTTTTCAACAGAAGAGTGTTCTTTGTAATTCTCCTAACAGTTCAGAACTTATTTAGGGTGTCATTAAACCCTTTGAGAGACAGAAGCATGCTCTGTGTTTTGTAATTGATGAAATGTTCCCCCTAAATAGATCTCACATTGCTGAATCTGATGACATGAATAATAAAAATAACCATGGGAAGGAAGTGACCATTTTAAGCAGGATGCAGGGAAGAGATATTTATTTGGTGTTGAAAAGTAGAACACATTTTCATGATGAACTAGGCTCTCCAGACCACTGCAGTAAGCCTCCTGACATTAAAATTGGAGGACATTTCAGGGTCAAATTTGAGAAAGAAAAAGTCTCTGTTTTAAACACAGAAAGTCTGGTGTTTCAGATAGCATGTGCCTCAAAAATTGAAGAGACGCTGAAGTTCAAATTGAGTGGATTTCTTCTATTGTAGGCAGACAGTGGACTTGAGGTGGTGGAGAGGCGCGTTTACTGCATTAATAAATGACAGTCATTAATTCCCGCTGTTTGCCCCATGTATTTTTAAGTATTTTATGCACTCAGTATGCCATGTCTGCAAGTCATAGGCCTGGATGCTGAAAACAAAGAAATTGACACCTGCCACAGAACCAGGGAGAAAATGCCAGTAGTAATTTCTAAGAATTCCTTATACAATGTTCACAGTTGGGTTTAGCCTAAAGTCGCTCACTTGCATATTTGCAAAATTAGTTTGGGACTGAGAGTTCACATGGTGTTACCTGCAGAACAGACGTATATTCTCCTCCTAGCTTATCCATTAACTAGCTGGTAGGTAACCTTTACCAAGCTGCTTAACCTGATGAAGCACCCATAAAATAGGAAAATTATTACCTAGTTTGTAAGATGATTATAAAAAGTACAATGGATGATGCGTGTGACATTCCTGGCATTTACAGATGCTTAAGAAGCTAACATTATTTTCAGAAAAATGTTTTACATACATCATGTTTTGAAACATAGACAAATCTCCCTCCCACTTGACATTGTCTTGTTTCCCATTTTTACACACTCTGCTCCTTGCTTACTCTCCCCGTCCCAACTTCATTATCTTTAGCCACTTTCCGGAAGCCCATGGCTTCCATTGTCTATGTCAGCTTTGTTCCATATGACGTTGCACGTCTAATTTCCCCACCCACCTAAATGTAAGCTCCTCTCCATTTCAACTCCTCTGACTCCTTATCCCCGCTTCCAGGTCTCTGTATCAGCCAGTCTTCTTACCTTAAGACCTTGTATCTCTACCCACTCATGTTTGCACTGCTCCCGCACCTTGTTCACAAACCATCTGCTTATGAGACTGTGGTAAGATACTGCCTGTGTGTGTCTGTTGTAAAACTAGTTAAAACGAACATCCTAGTTATAGTGTGTCAGTAAGGTCATCTTGGAGAAAGAACATATTTCTTTTGTGCCTTGTCCACTCCTCCCTACCTCACTCATTTCCCCCAACTCCCCAAATTATAAACCTCTTCAAGACCTGACCTGTCTGTTCTCAGCCACTGTGAACCTCTTCTTGGTGTCCAGTGCAATGTTTGCAAATTTATAGTCTGAGTGAATGTTATTATCATACCATCTTAAAACTACTGTGAATCTATGTCAGCGAGTCTAAAATCCTCATTTTATAGTTGAGAAACCTAAAGAATTAAACAACTTACCATGGTGACAAAACTGGTTGCAGAAATGGGACGAGAACTGGTTCTGTGCATTCAGTGTTTAATTCTTTAGCTAGAACTGTAATTGATAAGAAGCCTTATCTTACCCACTTTAAAGGAAACTGTTAGTATTATTCTATAGGATAGACTATGTATTGTAATTTTCTTGCAAAAGTAAGGTGTTAAGAAATATATTTGGGCAAAGTAGGGCATGAGACTAAGGGAAATTCTTACTTCTCTTTAGTTTAACCTTAGGTTACTTCTGAATGTAAGATATTTTAGCAAAACACACAAGACAAAACCCAGTGTTTTGTGTTGACAGATGTTATAGCTAAGTACTCAAGGCCTAAGATCTGGATTAGACTTGAGTTCACAGTCTTGGTTCCTTGTCTGACCTGATGTGGTATACAAGGTGCATTATTTAAACCCATCTGACATGCATATGTACATATATCAAGCAAGCCTCAGCACCTACTACAAATCATTTTCCTCGTTTCTTCCCTATCAGTGAGGAAGGGAGGACACACAGTCCCTTGAAAGACAACAGAATGATGAATTACTACTTGATTTCAGCAAGAACTGGCCGTATAGAGAGAGACATAGCTCCATCTGTAAAATGAGAGTAATGACACTTAATTCCTGGAGTACTGTGAGGATTATATGCAATAACCAATGTAAACTATTTGGCATAAATGTCAGATATGTTCATATTGTCCTTAATATTTCTAGATAGCATATATAAACTTATATATGCCATATATAGTTTGTTATTTTAAAAATTATGTATGAGAGGACGACTTTACTTTTCTAAAAATTATATGTGACACTCACTAAACAATATGCAAGATAGTCGTTCATCCCATCTGCCCCACCATGATTTGGTACTTGATTACTTAAATTTCCTTGGATAAGATCCAAGGGAGACTGCCCATTTAAACAAGTTTGGCCCTGAAGTGAGTGGTGCTACAGCAGTTATCCCACTGAACTACTTTTTAAAAGGTTAGTCCATTAGCTTTGCCTTTGCCTCCCTCATTTTTTTTTAATGTGATGCTGGTTAAACATCCATGAAGCCTGTATTGTTAACCTTTTATTCAAAGTAAGTAAAAACCAGTCCCAGATTTTTATTGCAAACTTGTCATTGATCACCAGGTTGAACACATTTATAGGAGAAAACATGTTGAGTTTTCACAGGAAAAAATTGACACTAGCCCCTTTAATGTTCTTGGGTTCATTTTTAGTTGGATTTAGTGCCAAGGCAACTATAAGCTCATCAATGTCCCTTTATAACATATCACATGTTTTGAAATGGTATCAAAAAATATAAGTGATGAAGGCATTAAGACTTTCAGATATAATAATTCTTAATCAAAATCTCATTTAGAGAAGCAACACCCAAACTTACTAAGCCAGGTTAAGTCTGTGACTTCTTTTCAAAAAGGACAAGAGAAACTCTTGGCAGTGTTTTGTGCTCTTATGGATTCTAGTATATTACGTAGACTGACATGCATATGTACCTATATCAAGCAAGCCCTAGCACCTGCTACAAATCACTATCTTCAGTGTATCCTTGTTTCTTCCCTGGCTATCGTTGTAGAAGGACACAGTCCCTTGGAAGACAATATAGTTATGTAGTGCTACTTGATTTCAACAAGATTTGGGACTATTCATAGAAACTGAACCCCAGCATTAGCTAAGGATAGACTTTGGTTGCCATAGAAGCTTTATTTCTACCTACTATATAAGAGATTGTGACAACCAATACATTTACAGGTCACTGAATAAAAATCTAATGTTTCCATTCCTTGACATTTCAGCAACTATTCATCATAGATTTCAGAAAAACAGTAAAATGAAAATGTGTAGGGTACAGCTAAATATAACACATCTCTTGTTTTTAAAAATAAAGAATTCAAAATTATTTTGTACTATCTTGATTATGTTCCAAAGTTCTGGGCAAGGAGCCATACATTTTATTCTGTTATCTGTAATTGTTCGGCAGTGATCCTGTTACATTTCAGATTTGTATCCCAGTTCTAAAATCTTATACACATTCTTAAACTTTTTTTCACAAGAACTTTGAATTGGTGCTAAGTGTAAACCTCTGTTTTTCTAAGTGATTTATATCTTTTATTTATATTATGTTGGGGAGGGCAAGACTCTTGTGTTAATTGTGTTAGAAAATCTAGTAGCATGCTATGTATCAAATCATTAACTGCCCGCATGCCGCGGAGCGGCTGGGCCCGTGAGCCATGGCCGCTGAGCCTGCGCGTCCGGAGCCTGTGCTCCGCAACAGGAGAGGCCACAACAGTGAGAGGCCCGCGTAACGCAAAAAAAAAAAAAAAAAAAAAATCATTAACTGCAAGAATTAATATGCTCTCTGAATTAGAAAGCAATAAGAGGCCACTTGTTTTCATTTTCTAAGAGTCAGTACCCAGGATTGGAATAATGAGAAAAGTTATTTATCATTTTTTATTACCTGCCAACATTTGTTTTGTAGCCATGGTGTCTGAATTATCTTTTATGCAGGGTCATAAAGTAGAAGACTCTTAAATAGATGATTTAGCAAAATACATGTTCAAGATGACTGCATATTATATTTTAAAAAGTCTTTCAAAATGTTTTGATTATTTAACACATTTTAGGAATTCTAAAGTCTAGGAAGACAGCAGTAAAGAAACATTTGAGTCTTTAATAATTTGTTTCTTAAAAAATTACTTCTTACAATATTTCTAAACTGGAAGCATTTAGGAACTATGTGATATATTAGAGATATAAAAAAAACAAACTAACAGAAAGATTCTTTCCTTGTCTAAGAGAATCGCAATATGCTTACTGCCTGCTTTTACTTACCCTAGATTTTGTGACTTGAGTCTGTGCATATTTCACAGCAAAATACCTTTCCATCCCGCTATACTGGCCATATCCAGCTTGCCCAGATCTTACACAGAAAACATAATCAAGTTTCATAGATATACTCCATAGACTTCTTAGAGAATGAACACTCCAAAGCAACTTGGTCCTTAAATTAGAAAAAACAACCTATGCTTCAAAACTCCAGAAGACATCTCAGGTTAGCTCTAGTTGTGCAGTGTTAAGACCTAGGTAGGGCTTCCCTGGTGACGCAGTGGTTAAGAATCCGCCTGCCAGCGCAGGGGACACGGGTTGAGCCCTGGTCTGGGGAATTCCCACATGCCACGAAGCAACTAAGCCCGTGCGCCACAACTACTGAGCCTTCACTCTAGAGCCTGCAAGCCACAACTACTGAGCCCACGTACCACAACTACTGAAGCCCGCGCACCTAGAGCCCATGCTCCGCAACAAGAGAAGCCACCGCAATGAGAAGTCCATGCACAGCAACAAAGAGTAGCCCCGCTCGCTGCAACTAGAGAAAGCCTGCACACAGCAATGAAGACCCAACGCAGCCAAAAATAAATAAGTAAATTTATTTTTAAAAGAAAAGACTTAAGTAGATGACAGTGTATTTCCTATTCCTTCTTAGAGTGCTTATGCGTGTTCAGCCCTTTGCAGAAGTTTGGTAGAGCTACCAGGCATCATCAGTTGAAGTCAGTATCTACTAATAGTTAGGAAAAGGCTTACATTGGTAAAGTGCTACGTACTTTAACCTCCTACCTAATGATTAAATGAAAATTTTAATTTAGTATATTTTAAAATTGCTGACTTAACGTGGCAGCGTAAGAAAAATGCTTTCTTGAGATCAAGTTGAATGTTTTTTTTTTTTTTTCCTTCTGGAAGAACTGAGAAATGTTATTTATAGTTATTCAAGTGGAAACAGGAAGGATTGGGGCAGGCAGGAGAGATTTGGGTAGATATTTAATGATCTTTCTATTGTAGTTGTGTATCTATATGTATACGTATATTTAAATATATTTTATACATATATATGTAATATAACATAAATAGAGGAAAAAAGAGAACTTTATTTATTTATTTTAAATTTGGAAGGCTAAAGCAGGAATTAAATGCTCTCCTCCCATCCATGACTGGTTCATCCTGAATTTGTTAAAATCTGTTAGAACTACCACTGAGGAGTAAAACAGGGGGCATTCTGACTGTTTCAAATTTGTATGGAATTATCAAGTAAATAATATGATTGCATATAAATTTCCATTACTGGCTCATATATGAATTAATTCCTTAGAGTATTAACCTACAAAAGCATACTCTGAGAATAACCCTTGCTGGGAAAAATGTCCAGGTGGGTGCAGTGTTTACAAATGGATAATTATGTTTGGAAACATTTGCATTTTCACATCAAGAATGTGCCGTAAGTACACTTCCAGTACGCAGTTATGAATTCTAGGATTAAAAAAATGAAACTGCAGAAGACACTTGAGCATTATGGTGTTAAAACAGTTTAATTAGAATGAATATAACAGTAAACAATAAAACCATTTAAGAAAAAAACAAACACGTATTTATAAATGCTTCTTACAAGGAATGATACACAGTCATTCTCTGGTTATAAAATATATATGACACATTGTTTATCTTTTGTTTATAAATCAAAATTATAATTTGGTGCCCCAGCTACTTGAGTTTTGAGTATGAAATGCCCATTTTGCAGCGTACAGTTAACAAATATACACACATATGCTGAAAATGATAAACTTGGCCTTCAATAATCTACCACATGCTCTGAAACTACCTTGTTATAATCAATCAAGACCTGTCTCAAGGACTAAGGATTCAAAAGAGGATTCAAGAGAAGCACAGAAAAGATGTATACCTGTCCTCAAACAGCTTCCCAACGTGTTAGCGAGATCAGTCTAAAATCAAAATCAGAAAATCAAAATAAGTGCTAAACTGAGGAAATGACTATAAAGACAGCTAGGGATGAATAAAGGTAAATCTCTCAGCTGCACAGAGGGATAGGGTGAGTAATTGAATCTTACACACTGGGGATGATGAAAGCACAGACGAGGTAATGTTTGGGAAGGGTTTGCAAAGCAGAGGGAGTGATTAGGAAATATGAAGCTAAGTGTGCTCGCTGCCTGACCTTGTGCCTATTCCCTCATCTATATTTACCTACTGAGTATTTTCCAGTAATATTTTCCCTATATTCTCAATCCTGCCAACTCATTCTTTTCCTGATTTTTAAAAAAATTCTCTTCATCTCCACAGAGGCTCAGGATGCTGTGATCAATATAAATGACTGTTTCCTGTGCCCATCCCTCTTGTTAGATTGCCTTAACATCTTCAGCCTATTCCACATCAATAGGAAGTAAAATGTTGGTGAGACAGTCAACTTCAGTCTACTATGGTAGAATAGGACATGGTAGAATAGGATATACCAGAATTGTTCAAGAAAGAAATTGTTCCTCCAAGATGCTTGTAAATAACCAGCAGCCTTGAGCTATAAAAACATACTTTTTATATCAAATCAGCAGTCTGAATTTTAGGATCAGATACCTTACAACCTTAAAAAAAGTTTACCTATATCTTTATCTTCTTTTTCCCCAAAAATGTAAGACTCGGAAGGAAAAAAAAAAAGGTATGACAATAACGCAAAACAGGAAGATATGGCAAGTAATAAAATGTTGGAAGTCATAGCATTTTGTCGTGAAGTCATAGTTGGAACAGGTCCATTACTGCCTTCACATTTATTTTCATGACCCCTTTCAATGAATCGTCTAGTTTTCCCCCATTTTACCAGAGGTCCCTGCTTGCTCTTGGAGCAGCAGAAAAGCATCTGATTAGTAATCTGACAGGCATTGAAATCTATTTCCCTGAATACATAGCTCATTAATGTCAAGACAAAGAAAAATAAACCATCCCCATAAAAGATCATCTGGAAAAAGGCCAGCCTTTTATGCCAGAGTCACTTTATGGGAATGACATTGTGACTAGTATGTTAATGAGGAAATGTTATTTTATTGTTTTAAGTTCTCCAGGACTCAAAACCTTTAGAGAAGTGCATCAACTTTTTCAGCCCACAGTGGGCCCTTTGATGCATTCCTACTGCAGAGAAAGCATCCAAGTTACAATCTTTTAAAATTGTATTAAACTGTAGAGAGTCAATTATCTATCACATTTAAATTGACATCTTCCTGTATTAAAATACCATAGCATCCTGATTTGGAATCTGAAAGAGTCACACTAATTAAACAACATTCTGGAAAGAGTTCCTGAGAATTAATGTGACCTGTCCCTAAACGGAAACTCGATGATATAAGGAGTAAACCCGCTGCTCTTAGAGAATCTTTGATGTTTTAGAAGAATTTTACCCACCAAAAAACTAGCGTCTATCGTTTGTCACTTGTTCGCTGTATATTTAAATATGTGCTTCCTGACCATACAGGTCTTTATGAATTGATGAGTCATCAGAAGATATCTGGGTTTGGGTAATGTAAAGAGGAAAAAAAATCCTGTGTCTTTGCTGCTCAAATCTTTACCCAGGAAAGGGCTCTACTGAAAACTTTCCTTCTTATTGAGTAAAGCAAAATTCATTGAGCTATCCTTGAGGATGCTCTGGGCGATGATTTGCTCTTTTGCTATTACACTTTAATTGGAAAGCAAAATTACCATTGTTGAGATTTGCAAAAGCATACTTCTCCCAAACACAGGGCTCATTCCCATCTTTTAGGTTTTTATTTGGTTGTAGCTTTCATTATTTAACATTGATTTTCCCTGGTTATGTTGCAGTGCTATTTTCATGGAGACAACAGGGCAGTTTGTGGTTAATTTTGCTTTTTCATTTCAAAAATATTTTGACAATGCATCACTTGGGGGCTTTTACTGCACATTCAGAGGAAGTCTCTGTTGTGGCAGAGGACATGGAGTGGACATATTATAAAACATAAGTAATAATAACGCTTCCCATTCACATCACATCTATCATCCAGAGGGGCCCAAAGTGCTCCACACACGGCAGGGAAGGATTGTTATACAGCCGGCCTGAAAGTTCACACAATTGTACTGCATAAAATGCCAATCAAATGTCAGTTTCCAGTATTATGCCTAAAATTCTGGGAGCTGAGACATATCCTCTATCTCTAAAGCTGGAAGAAAAAAAAAAAATGTCGACACTTGGTGAGGTGGAAGGTTAGACAGGCCTTGTTAATCTCATTCATTCATTCCAGGCAACTCTCTCTTCATTGCAAAGTGGTTTGGAATGATCAAACTTTGCTTCTGTGCCTGGAGATAAACTTCCTTGATTTAGTCTATATATATAGCCTCACCTCATTACCCTACTTCACCCCTAGCGCTGGCAATGAAATGTAAGCCAACGACTCTACTTGACCTTCTTCTGTCACTTCAAGATTAGTTGACTGGAACTCCAAGGCCCCTCAGGTGGTAGGAAAAGGCATCTGGCCTTCTTTTTTCTTTTCTTTTTTTTTTTTTTTTTTTGCGATACGCGGGCCTCTCACTGTTGTGGCACCTCCTGTTGCGGAGCACAGGCTCCGGACGCGCAGGCTCAGCGGCCGTGGCTCACGGGCCCAGCCGCTCCACGGCATGTGGGATCTTCCCGGACCAGGACACGAACCCGTGTCCCTTGCATCAGCAGGCGGACTCTCAACCACTGCGCCACCCGGGAAGCCGTGGCCTTCTTTGAGTAATATTGGACCCCTTGGTCTTTACTTAAGGTGCATACTTTTCCACCTGATCCCTGTGATTGGTGTCCCATCTTTCTGAGCTTTGCCTCCCTAGTTGCCTTGGTCTCTTGAGTTGCGTTAGTCTCCACGTTCCTGTTAGGCCATGAGTCTCCTTAAAATAAATATAAGCCTCACGTTTTCTCCATGCTCAGTGAACCTCCAAGAAGGGAAAGGGAACTAAACTTCATTGCACAATTACATTTTCACTTGAAAACTTTCAACTTCCATTTAGCCAATGTGTATTTACTGTTTGCCTGTATTGTGCCAAATACTGTTTGAAATATTGTCTGCTTGGAGATTTCAGTCTAAGTCTTAGAAAATCCTGCCGGAGAGGTAGTGTTATTCTATCTCACAGAAGAGGAAGCAGAGTCTCAGATTAAGTCTGTGGTTTCCTAGATAGAACTTTCTGGGATCAAAAGACATGCTTTGGACAAGCGGTGTGCTTTTGGCCATATGAATCTGTGATTCTCTTTTTGTGTCTCTCACTTGCTGCCTTCTCTGTGATTTTTAATAGATTAAAATAATAAATGACGCCTACAAATCCTTCCTTATCTTTCGTTCATTGTTACTGATGCATGGAACCTTATCATTAAGAAGAACCTTTCATAAATATTATATAGATGGGAGAATAGAGGCCACACACACAGAGTCAGGCATGCTCCTATCTAGCTGAGGTCTTTTTCCTTTAGCAGCAATCCCTGTTTACCTTTCCAGAAGAGGGGAGGCTTTGACCATTTATTATTTCTAAGTTATTGCCCATTTTTTCCTCCTTACTCTGTCCACAGTCTCCTGCCTGCCTACCTAAAGTGAGATGAGGTCAGAGGAGTTCTCACTACGTGATTGCAAAACTCCCACATGGAAGATAAGGCAGACCTTTTTCCCTTCTAGCATTCTTTCCTCACTTTCCATATATCATTAAAGGAAAAGGGAGCAACTCTGATCAGAAAATGTGCAGGTGGATCGTCCCCTTTTGCTAGGACAGTTACGCACATTGTACAATCTAGGTACACTTGGAAGCTACAAGGTATACTCAAATAATTGCATTTTTTAAATAGTTGTGGACAAGCAAGAACCTTTTATTCTCCCTACACAGCCAAAGCCCAGAAGAAATAAACAGAGAAGCGCTGATAATTGTTTCTCTGATGTCAATTTAAGGTCAGATAGAACAAAATCTCTTTAACATGATGTAGAACATATCACTGAAAAAGCATTAGATGAGAAAGGCAGTCACTGGATAAATTGCAAAACAAGAGACAGGAGTCTTGACTGCACTGGCTGTGATGTCGTTACTAAAATAAAGAAGTCTGGCCAATTTTTAATATTTCAGTTAAGATGAGGGCTATTACGTTGGGTTATTTCTTATTTTTTAATAGGACTTTATGCTAGATTCTTGCCTAGAAAGATTACGAGGAAGCAATAGACAATAGTGGTTAAGAATCCAGTCCCTAGAATCAAGTGGCTGAAGTTCACAGACAAGCTTCACTGGTGCTTATTAAGCATGTGGCATTGGGCAAGTTACTTAACAACTGTGCTTCGAATGCCATACTTTTGAGATTTTTATGAAGACTTCATCATGTAAGCATGATCAATCATTAACTCCATTTCTAGCCCCTCTCCTTCTCTGAAGAATGGGCTGAAAATTCCAACCTTCTCATATCGACTTAGTCTTCCTGGTGACCAAATCCCATCCAGGAGTCCACTAAGATTCATCAAAGCAAAAGACACTGCTGTCACCCAGGAGATTCCAAGGGATATAGGAGGTCTGTGCCAGGAACCAGGAGCAAAGACCAGCAGGCTTTACTGCTTATTAACCGTGTGACATTGAGCAAGTAATTTAACATCCCTGCCCTTCATCTGTGAACAGATAGTTAGTGAAAATAAAGTTGATGAGATTTAACTCATAGCTTCTTGTTAAGAAAAAGTCTGAAGCTCTCAACTAGAGAGGTGTTGCCTCAGAGGACATTTGGCAATGACTGGAGATATTTTTGATTGTCACGACTTGTGTGTATGTTGGGAGGTGTGGGGTGTGGGTGTTGTTACTGACATCTAATAGGTAGAGGTCAAGGATTCAGCTAAACATCCTACAGTATACAGGACAGCCTTCCACAACAAATAATCACTCAACCCAAAATGTAAATTGTGCCAAGGTTGAGAGATCCTGGATTAAATGATGTGACATACATAAAGTCCTCAGAACTCATAGAAAACACCTAGTAAGTGTTAGCCATTGTCATTATTCATTATAAAGCTCAGTTGCCTTGGAGACTATTATTCCTCAAAAAGAATTTTTGGGTTTTTACTTTGATAAATAAACGGCATCTTCGTATTAAATCTGATTGCCCCCACCAACACTTCAACTCCATCTATGTTCTGCTGTAACCCCCATCTCACCATTTTCATGTCTTGTTGTTTTGGGTTTTTTTCTGAACACACACTCTTTAAACTAGACCCATGTTTATGCTGCCCTAATTACTAGAATTTCAGTACTTTACTTCTGCCATACCTGGATCAGTCTCCTATAGCTTATCCACATAGCTTCTCCTCTTTAAATTCCTGCTCAAGACTTAGCTCCACATTCAATTTATCTTTAGCATTCCACCATTCTACCACTCTCCATCTCCTCCACTGTCAGGCGTTCATTGAAACTAGCACACAAGTGATGTAATTTCTGCTTCATGTGGGTTTGCTTTATCTCAGGATTAAGGAAGGAAGGAATATCTTTCATTTATTCTGTGCCTGCATGTATATAAATTTTCATGTATATAAAATTAGAATAGAAACAAGTTAAAAAACAAAATTAGGACATACTAAATATCCACCTACCTCCAATTTCTTATGATTCTTTGCCTGCTTCTTTGACTATATTTCTCTATCTTTTGAATAAATGTTGCTACCCTATTTAAAGGAAAGAAATCTTGAAGCTGTTGTTGTTTTGAATTCACACACCTTCCAAATAAGGCTGAGCCTACATCCAGAGCTCCCCATGCTTTCTAGAGGCTGGTAGTGTATCAATAATAGAGGCTGGCTCTCAGTAATGAGGCAAGAATTTATTTTTATAAAATTATGTAAATACAAGTCAAGTTACCTGCTGGCTCCATTTTTTCCTAGGGAGGCATTACCTGTGATTATAAACATACAGTTGAGTACACACTTAAGTAATACTGTAATTCCACGGCTGACTTAATGTTTGTTCTCAGTTTATCTCAATTTCTCTTCCAAAGTCAATACATAATCCTTTGGGTATCCATGCGACCCTTGCTGTTACTCACTGAACATATTTACTCCTGTGTGTCTGCCAATCTGAATTAATTGGTCATTAAAACAGTTCCTTGTGCAATTTTCAGCAAAGCTCCTAACCTTCCAAAATAAAAAAAGTTTGAAAGATTGAGTTAGGTGTAACATCTTTTCACGTGGAAATGATTTTGAAATCCTTTGCTAGAGAAAGGCTTTAGGGTTTCTTTCGGTAGTGACTTCATACAGTGACTCTCAGGAAATATATATTGTCTGTGCTTTTGAGAATTTATTGTGTGCTGGCCTGGTCCATGGAGACACCATTCCCTTGAGTAGCTGGGCCTGCTAACCAAAAACACTGTGTAGCAGGACCAGAGACAAACTGGATTTTAGAGTACCTCATGCTCTGGTCTGCTACTGCGCCTCGGTCTCTGCCCTCCGGAGACAAGAACCATGCAGATAGGGTCTGTGGGATTCTGACACTGTCAGCAGACAGGTCAGAAAAAGGAGCTAGCAGGAAGTTCTCATAGAGCTAGCCTCCCGGTCCATGGCTCTAGAAGGCTGGTTGCAGATTGGTATTTTTGTCTGCTTATCATTTTCATCAGATCTGACTTGGATTTTAAAAATAGATATAGCTGTAATATCAGGTCCCATGGAAGCCTGTTGAATTCAACAGGAATAAAGAGAAACATTCAAAAGAAATCTTTGGTTTATGGTAGCCAGTATTTCCAAGATGGGACAGAATTTAGCTCGGCCATCCCAGCTAATCTCAGTAAGTACAGGACACCTGAATGTACAGATGAATGTTTGTCTTGACTATGGAAGTCAGCTTCATCCAAATATCGTTTGGTGTTCTCCTTTTGTAAATGTAAATAATTGTTTTTGCTAATGGTTTATTTTCTTTTGTTTTGGACAAAATCGATTTGGGAAATTAAAGCCTGTTTTTCAATTAGAAATAAACAAATTGCACAAAGTAGTTGTATTGCCTACTGTATCCCTAGAATGACTGATTCATGTAAAAAGAAGGTGCAAAAATACATTTAATCCCATTACAAATTAGAATAATGATCCATAAACCCAGATTATGCCTCAGAGCTCCTGATGTCTTAGAAAGAATAGTGATTTGGAGAATAAAAATTTGAGCCATTGGGCTTCCCTGGTGGCGCAGTGGTTGAGAGTCTGCCTGCTGATGCAGGGGACACGGGTTCATGCCCCGGTTCGGGAAGATCCCACATGCCGCAGAGCGGCTAGGCCCGTGAGCCATGGCCGCTGAGCCTGCACGTCTGGAGCCTGTGTTGCGCAACTGGAGAGGCCACAACAG
Organism: Orcinus orca; assembly: GCF_937001465.1. Lineage (NCBI taxonomy): Eukaryota > Metazoa > Chordata > Mammalia > Artiodactyla > Delphinidae > Orcinus > Orcinus orca. The sequence continues at coordinate 50,733,592 of NC_064571.1, forward strand.
TGAGAGGCCCGTGTACCGCAAAAAAAAAAAAAAAAAAAATTGAGCCATAATTCTAGATTGATTACAGTAGTTATGCAAATGTAATTATAATTTTCTGCGCAGAAAAACATATTTAAATAGAAAGCACAGCAATGATCTTATTCAGAAGCTACTCTAGTGAATACTTTTACTGTAAAGAAGAGTTTGGTATATTTTAATAATTGTCAGGCAACCATTATGATTGTATTACTGTACTGTGTAATTTTCTTGAATTGGATATGTCTCTCTCTTTGTACGACTTTAATTACCAAAAGTAATGACAAACCTTAGTAAATATGCTAATTGTACACAATAGCAGTTTTCTCCATGCAGGCATAAAATTCTTGAAAGAGTTTTTGCATTTCTAAAGGAAGAATGTGCAGGGAACTCAACTCATACCAAAGCCACTGAGGACAGCTTATATCTGCTCTGAGGTTCATTAAAACGTGGGGTATCCTCCTCACAGCAAATAAATTTCAAACAAGTTATTTTTTATGCTTTGAGGCTCTAGTTACCTTGACTCTAGCTCTTGTATGATTTACTGAATGAGAGAGTTGGAGAATTTGAACTTGAGCCTAGTCTGATAATGACTTTAAATTAACAATCTGAAGACTGCTCCATTATGTTAGTAATAAAAACTGACTTCCTTTTGGAACTGTTTGGATGATTCTGAGATCTGTGTATGAAAAAAGGTTGTTCAATATGGAGATAGATGTGGCAGGGGATCTGGAGGGCCAGGGGTCAGAGAGCTTTGCTACAAACTAACTCTATATTTGATACGAGTCTTCTTGTTTAAAAAGAAGAGAGAGAGGGATTGTTCAATGATTTCTATAATGCTCTCCATGTCTAATGTTCTTTGAATCCAATCCTAGAGATTCTTCTTGATTTGGTGTCTTTAGTGTGAACCTTCTGTGCTCACTGACTATAGAGATTCTGTCCACGCCACCAAAGTTCCACTAATGACAAGAGGTCATCAAGAACTATGGTAGTTCTCCTGGCCATGGTGACTTTCCTGAGCTCGTGAAAAGTCTGCACATGAGGTAGAGCCAAAGCTGAACATATTTGGCTATTTCCATAAATATTATTTAAATATTGCAATAATCTAAGGAGACTCTCAGCTAAACTCTTAGTGAATAATTGAACTTTTTGGAAAAAGTAGTAGCATAGGATTATTGATTAAGGCCATGTTGAGCTTTCTGACTCAGAGTGATTTGCTAGCTTGCACAGGGGTTTTATATCATTAATTTATTATGAAAAAAATCATCTGGCAATAAACCAATGGACACAGTTTGCGTATTATTAGACCAATGACAGTTTGCTTCATCAACCAACTAGCTATAGATATGTGAAGATTGGGGAAAGAGCCGTAACACTGAACCCAAAGACACTCTGCAAGGACTTAAAGTTTAGGTTTGAGTGAGTGAGATGGTCCCTACCTGACTTAAGGTCAAGGCTTACACAGCAGCACATAGTTGAACAGAGGAGAGACAGCTGTAAAAGAGTCTTCTCTTTCTGATGTGCTAAAATGGTGAGACATCAGCAGTACAATTTGTTTTCTTTTAATATTTTCAAAAAATGAAAGATATGGGTGTTAAAAAAATAACAGGATATTAAAAAACTTCTCTAATGACAAAAATAAACACAGATCTACAGAAAAAAAAAATAGAAACTCTTCTACTCACTTGAAAACTTTATAATTAAAATTGATAACACCCTCCCCCAACCAAACACACACACCCTCAGTGACATTATGCTCTGATAATGTAGAGTAATCTGGTTGTTTCAGATAGGAAAAGTGTAGCAGACCAGAAAGGTAAACTCTAATCCTGAAGTTACCTTTCCCCTCCAATGACTGTTGCCTAACAGATATGTCATCCTATTCCAAGTCACTTAGAAAACCTCGTGATTGGTCAATGCTATTTTTTTTGTAATTGGGGTATAGTTGCTTTATAATGTTGTGTTACTTCCGGCTGGTACAGCAAAGTGAATCAGCTACATGTATACATATATCCCCTCTTTTTTGGATTTCCTTCCTGTTTAGGTAACCACAGAGCATTGAGTAGAGTTCCCTGTGCTATACAGCAGGTTCTCATTAGTTATCTATTTTATACATAGCAATGGATATATGTCAATCCCACCCTGCCAGTTCATCCCACTCACCCTTTACCCCCTTGGTGTCCATACGTTTGTTCTCTGCATCTCTGTTTCTATTTCTGCTTTGCAAATAGGTTCATCTGAACCATTTTTCTAAATTCCACATATATGCATTAATATACAATATTTATTTTTCTCTTTCTGACTTACTTCACTCTGTACGACAGTCTCTAGGTCCATCCACATCTCTATAAATGACCCAGTTTTGTTCCTTTTTGTGGCTGAGTAATATTCCATTGTATATATGTGCCGCATCTTCTTTATCCATTTATCTGTCAGTGGACGTTTAGGTTGCTTCCATGTCCTGGCTATTGTAAATACTGCTGCAATGAACATTGGGGTGCATGTGTCTTTTTGAATTATGGTTTTCTCAGGGTACATGCTCAGTAGTGGGATTGCTGGGTCATACGGTAGTTCTATTTTTAGTTTTTTAAGGAAACTTCATACTGTTCTCCATGGTGGCTGTATTAAGTTACATTCCCACTAATAGTGCAAGAGGGTTCCCTTTTCTCCACATCCTCTCCAGCATTTATTGTTTGTAGACTTTTTGATGATGGCCATTGAGGTGACACTTCATTATAGTTTTGATTTGCATTTCTCTGATAATTAGTGATGTTGAGCATCTTTTCATGTGCCTCTTGGCTATCTGTATGTCTTCTCTGGAGAAATGTCTTTTTAGATCTTCTGCCCATTTTTTTGATTGGATTGTTTGTTTTTTTGATATTCAGTTGCATGAGCTGTTTATATATTTGGGAGATTAATCCCTTGTCAGTGGCTTCGTTTGCAAATATTTTCTCCCATTCTGAGGGTTGTCTTTTCATCTTGTTTATGGTTTCCTTTGCTGTGCAAAAGCTTATAAGTTTAATTACGTCCCATTTGTTTATTTTTGTTTTTACTTCCATTACTCAAGGAGGTGGATCAAAAAAGATCTTGCTGTGATTTATGTCAAAGAGTGGCCTTCCTATGTTTTCCTCTAAGAGTTTGATAGTGTCTGGCCTTACATTTAGGTCTTCAATCCATTTTAAGTTTATTTTTGTGTATGGTGTTAGGGAATGTTCTCATTTCATTCTTTTACATGTAGCTGTCCAGTTTTCCCAGCACCACTTATTGAAAAGACTGTCTTTTTTCCACTGTATATTCTTGCCTCCTCTGTCATAGATTAGGTGACCATAGATGCATGGGTTTATCTCTGGACTTTCTATCCTGTTCCATTGATCTATATTTCTGTTTTTGTGCCAGTACCATATTGTCTTGATTACTGTGGCTTTGTAGTGTAGTCTGAAGTCAGGGTGCCTGATTCCTCCAGCTCCATATACCCATTTATGATAAAAACTCCAGAAAGTGGGCATAGAGGGAACCTCCCTCAACATAATAAAGGCCATATATGACAGATCCACAGCAAACATCATTCTCAATGGTGAAGACTGAAAGTGTTTCCTCTAAATCACGAGCAAGACAAGGATGTCCACTCTTGCCACTATTATTCAACATAGTTTTGGAAATCCTAGCCACAGCAATCAGAGAAGAAAAAGAAATAAAAGGAAAACAAATTGGAAAAGAAGACATAAAACTGTCACTGTTTGCATATGACATGATACTATACATAGAGAATCCTAAAGGTGCCACCAGAAAAGTACTAGAGCTAATGAATGAATTTGGTGAAGTTGCAGGGTACAAAATTAATGCACAGAAATCCCTTGCATTCCTCTACACTAATGATGAAGTATCTGAAAGAGAAATTAAGGAAACACTTCCATTTACCATTGCAACAAAAAGAATAAAATACCTACGAATAAACCTACCTAGGGAGACAAAAGACCTGTATGCAGAAAACTGTAAGACACTGATGAAAGAAATTAAACATGATACCAACCGTTGGAGAGATATACCATGTTCTTGGATTGGAAGAATCAGTATTGTGAAAATTACTCTACTACCCAAAGCAATCTACAGATTCAGTGCAATCCCTGTCAAATTACCCATAGCATTTTGTACAGAACTAGAACAAAAAATCTTAAAATTTGTATGGAGACACAAAAGACCCCCAATAGCCAAAGCAGTCTTGAGGGGAAAAAACGGAGCTGGAGGAATTAGACTCCCTGACTTCAGACTATACTACAAAGCTATAGTAATCAAGACAATATGGTACTGGCACAGAAACAGAAACATAGATCAATGCAACAAGATAGAAAGCCCAGAGATAAATCCACGCACCTATGGTCAACTAATCTATGACAAAGGAGGCAAGGATATACAATGGAGAAAAGACAGTCTCTGCAATAAATGGTGCTGGGAAAACTGGACAGCTACATGTAAAATAATGAAATTAGAACATTCCCTAACACTATACACAAAAATAAACTTAAAATGGATTGAAGACCTAAATGTAAGGCCAGACACTCTCAAACTCTTAGAGGAAAACATAGGAAGGCTACTCTTTGACATAAATCACAGCAAGATCTTTTTTGACCCACCTCCTTGAGTAATGGAAATAAAAACAAAAATAAACAAATGGGATGTAATTAAACTTATAAACTTTTGCACAGCAAAGGAAACCATAAACAAGACGAAAAGACAACCCTCAGAATGGGAGAAAATATTTCCATACGAAGCCACTGACAAGGGATTAACCTCCCAAATATTTAAACAGCTCATGCAGCTCAGTATTAAAAAAAAAAAAAAAAAACCCAATCCAAAAATGGGCAGAAGACCTAAATAGATAATACTCCAAAGAAGACATACAGATGGCCAAGAGGCACATGAAATGCTGCTCAACATCACTAATTATCAGAGAAATACAAATCAAAACTACAATGAGGTACCACCTCACACCAGTTAGAATGGGCGTCATCAGAAAATCTACAAACAACAAATGCTGGAGAGGGTATTGCACTGTTGGTGGGAATGTAAATTGATAGAGCCACTATGGAGAACAGTATGGAGGTTCCTTAAAAAACTAAAAATAAAATTACCATATGGTCTAGCAATCCCACTACTGGGCATATACCCAGAGAAAACCATAATTCAAAAAGACACATGCACCCCAATGTTCATTGCAGCACTATTTACAATAGCCACGTCATGGAAGCTACCAAAATGCCCATCGACAGATGAATGGATAAAGAAGATGTGTTACATCTATACAATGCAGTATTACTCAGCCATAAAAAGGAATGAAATTGGGTCATTTGTTGAGACGTGGATAGATCTAGAGACTGTCATACAGAGTGAAGTAAGTCAGAAAGAGAAAAACAAATATCGTATGTTAACACATATATGTGGAACCTAGAAAAATGGTACAGATGAACCAGTTTGCAGGGCAGAAATTGAGACGCAGATGTAGAGAACAAACGTAAGGACCCCAAGGGGGGAAAGTGGCGGTGGGGGGGGGTGACAGTGGAGGTGTGATGAATTGGGCGATTGGGATTGACATGTATACACTGATGTGTATAAAATTGATGACTAATAAGAACCTGCTGTATAAGAAAATAAAATAAAAATTTAAAAATAGAGTAGAGTTTTATGTACAAATAACATTGAAATGAGATTACTAGATTACATTTGTACATTTTTAGTAATGCAACGAATATGCTCTATGAGCAAAAAAGTCTGAGATTAGGTACTTAAAGTACCTAATTATGGAACAGGGCATTTTATCCATTGCTTGAAAGGTGGGCATATCAACAAGTTGAGATGAGGGAAAAAGCAACTAGGAGATCAAGGGAGAGAATTCATACAAAGGTTCAGGGAATGACAAAGAATAGGGTTAGGGTGGTGTGTGGAGTGTGTACAGGGGGATATATAACAAAATCTGGGAAAGCACATGGTGGGCAGATGATAGAGAACCTGCTAAGGGGTTTAGACTTGTTCTGCAGGCATTAGAGAGCCATTGATTTTTTCTCAAGACAGGGAATGGAATTATTACAAGCTGCGCTTCAGGAAAACAACTCAACCAGCTGGTTGTAAAATGATCTAAGGGAGGGACTGGAAGCCAAGCAACCACTGAAGAGACAATTGCAGTAATTCAAGAAAGAAGTAATGAGAATCAGAACTAGGGAAGTGGCAGTGGGAATGGGGTGTAGGCAAGGGGGACGTTGCTGAATCAGCAGGACTTGTCCACCGATTAAAAGAGGGTTGAGGAGGGGGCGGGTGTGGCCACAGTGAGCGCGGGGCGGGGCCCGGCCAGCCGGCCTCCGAGCTCCCTACAACCGCCCAGAATCAGACTCCTGGACCTGACCCGGAAGCCAAGAAGGGGGCGCGGGCCTGGAAGCAGGAAACCGTGCTGGGTGAGCGCCGGGCACGCGGGCGGCGCTGTCGCCGGAATTAAAGCTGGACTCCCATTCAGGACAAACAGGCCTGTAATTCCTGGTGTGATGAGAGAGTGGGATTTGCTGTCCTGAAGTCATTAAGCTTGGGCCCTGGTTCCTCTTCATGAGAGACTAGGGAGGTGGAAGACTTAGAATCTGAGAATAAAAGAAGGGTGCCTCCCGCATGGATGACAGCCCAGGTGGCTGAAAAGAGGACGGTGCAGGTGAAGACCCCAAAAGGAGGAGAAGAGCCACGGCGCCAGTGGCTGCAGCAAGACTTCCTGCCGTGAGGACTGTGTACCGCATGAATGAAGCTGAAATCCTGGGCGTTGCTCTGGGAATCCTGATAGAGGGCGGAAAACAGGAAAAGCCGTTGGAACAGCTGCCTCTGGCAGGCCCTGATAAGCCAGAGCACTCCCCAGGCAGCTCAGCGCCACCGTCCCCGAGGCCCGCCCGGAGCAGAAGTGGGGACAGCGAGGACAGCGAGGACGAGGACTGTGGGGAAGACGGCCCTCCTCCGGGGCCTGCGGCTTCTGACGCGGCCTGCAGCAGAGGCCTCGGGGAGGACCAGGATGCGCTCAAATCCGTCAGAGAGATTTTTCAGCTAAGGGACAAACTTCCAGGACTTTCTGCCCAGAGTGGCTGAAGGAAGCTGGGTTTCACTCTTGGCCTGAACGCTGCCCTCAGACTGTCACGGCTTCTGCTCCCAGCTTTGCGCCTCTCTGGGCTGCGCAGATTCACCTTGGGAAGTGAGGAATCAGAATGAGCTCCCGTTAGAGATCCTCCCTGCACTGTGCTCTCTCCTCGCTCAGAGGGTCTGGGATCCCCACAGTCTGTTGTGTTCAGTTACCTGGTTCCAGGGAGATGAGGTTGTGGTGGTCAACTTACTGGAACCAAAGAGTCAACTTAATAATTTTTAAAGAAAAACAAGTACGGCTGCTAAATACACTGGAATTCCTACTGTTTGGCCTCCCTAAGGAGGACGCCTATTTTAAAAATAGCTTCCATCACGAGGCAGTCAATCAGTCTGTGAGCCCTTGCTCGTCCAGCACTGAACCAGACATCGTGCCACAGTGCTGGGCACCGTCTAGGAGCCTGAGGCTCAGTGTACAGATTGGGAAGCCTCCTGACCAATCAGACAGGCCTCCTCCCCCCGAGCTGCCACCTTTCTTCCACTTGGTGGCCTCGGCCTTGGTCCCTGGACAGTCGGAAAGCAAGAGTGGGACAGGAACCCAAAGGAGACACCAAGGACAAGACATCACACTAGAGTCTGTGTTTCTGCTTCTGTATTCAGTGTGGCTTTTGACAGGCATAGGATGAGGCAATCACGTGCTGTACAGGTTTTCAATATATAGGTGCTGAAAAATACACAAAATTCCCCAGTGGGCGGGGAAAAAAAAGTGAGGGTTGAGAATGAAGAGGGTGGCTATCCAAGTGAAAGGGTGCAGACAGAGGAAGTTCCACAGGCTTAAGTACTTATTGAAGATCCGTTACGTATAAGAACAATGTTAGTCATCGATGACGAAAAAGACAACTAAGGTATGATTTCCGCTTTGCTCAACGTGTATTTATTGTGTTATTTCAATAGCACAAGGTTAGTGGTTAACTAATACTTTCAAGAAGTTCTCTGCAGTGCAAAACAGATTCCAATAAAACCAACAAGTCAAACTGTGATGAAAATAATAGCCTTGGCAGTAAGGTTTTCTCAGGTGACGAATTAGAGGAAAAGCATTCGAAGCAGGGGCTTCAGCACGAGCAAAGGTCTATAGTTGTGAACATGCACAGTGTTTTAGAGAATTTGGTGCAGACACAGGGTGATTAGAATGCAGGGAATAGCAGAAGACGAGGATGGGAGTCATTTAGAGTAGATGTTTAGAGAATACTGGCTATGCCACAAAAGAGGTTAGACTATAATTCTCTGGGTAATGGGATGCTCTGGAAGAGTGTGGTTTTGTTGTTGTTGTTGCTTGTTTTGTTTTTAGCAGTAACGTGAAATTGTTTGCGTTTTTGAAAGATAATACTGGTGAAGAGTGGATGGTCGATTCAACAGTATGAAATCTGAAGCCATTGGATACCAGTGAGTAGATTCTCACAATTATCCAGGTAGACAATGCTGTTCATGGCCTGAAGAAAAGCAGTGGGCTGGTAAAAAGGGGGAAAAATTTAGAGCCATTTCAGAGGTGAAGCATGTTTGCATCCTCTCAAGTATTAGGAATCAAAATCTAACACTTGTATAAAAGTCTATCTCTTCTTTAAAGATAATCGCCTTTTCTGCTCCCCATAGTATATCATATTTTTGTTCTGCATAGCATTCGGTTATATTAACATTGTGGTTCCTTCCGGCCAGTTTCCTACTATCTTTTCACAGTGGGTAGTTCCATTATGAGGATTATTTTGTCTGGCACTTGATAAGAACATGATCTATTGATTGATAATTCCTTTATTGTATTCTTTGCAGCAGGAATACTAAATAAATTTAAAATATTCAATAATGAACTAAGAAAAAAGATAGTTTTATGAAGCATTTATCATTCCTTTGGTTACTGTGGATTATTACTGGCTGCAGGGCGACAGCCTGCCCCACTGTTTTCTACACTGTGTTGCCGTCATGATGCCATGTTTAAACAATGAGCTTTTCAAGCTGTGGATCTGTGGAATGCTGAAAATGTTTCCAGCGCTTTAGCAATGAGATGGGCAATAAGATTTTACCTCCCTCTGTCTTTCCTGCAGAATTCCAAATTATTTTAATTTGCACTTTAGATGCATATAGTAAGAAATGAATATGAATAATCTGTGATGATGTTTGGGAGACAGAATGTACCTAATATTTTCTGCCCGGACTATAATTCAGAGTGTCAAATTACCTACATTATTATTACAAACTAGTGTGTGTTAATTCATCTATCTTCAAGTTGTTGATTTGAGAGGCAAAGGAAGCGGGGAAGAGAGAGTAAAGAGATGGCTTTGAAAAACTGTGAATTTTCAGAGGAAGAATATGAATAAGCAATTCAAGGTTGAATACGGAAACCCCACTTTTGTGAGCCATAAAATTTTGATATGCCAAGTAACCTAAATTGGGAATACTGAAAAGACTCAAGAAAACTACAGCAACCACTAAACACAAAAATAATTTGCCTCCCCCAAAAATGTCTCATACAAATTGACACCAGAGAGTGCCACATTTTTTTAAAATATATGTCCTTGTGAGTTTTGAAAGACTAAGAAATGGATTGCAGAATGACAGACGCTTATTATGGAGTACAATCAATATTTTATTATAACTGAAAGAGTCATGAAACACAAGTCTTTCCTCAGGTTCAAGGGTTTATGTAAAATGCCTATCTGACCCTGTCACTGCCCTGCTTCAAAGGTTTAAGGTGCCTGAGTTCCTTAAAATGAACTACAAGGTTCTTTCTGATCTAACCCCTGCCTATCTCTTCATCTTCTTTTATCTCTACCATCTCACCAGTGTAAACTTTGTACTCCAGCAATAATATACTTGCCCTTCCTTCATCCAATTCACCATGCCTTTTCCTGGCCCTCTAGATTTCTTCTCATAGTGCAAATCAATCCTTATTGCATTGTGTTTAAATTGTACATTTCTAGCTGTCCAACTAGATTTCGTCAAGAAATATTTCTGGACTTCCCTGGTGGCACAGTGGTTGAGAGTCCGCCTGCCGATGCAGGGGACACGGGTTCGTGCCCCGGTCCGGGAGGATCCCACGTGCCGCGGAGCGGCTGGGCCCGTGAGCCATGGCCGCTGAGCCTGCGCTCCGCAACGGGAGAGGCCACAACGGTGAGAGGCCCGCATACCGCAAAAAAAAAAAAAAAAAGAAATATTTCTAAATGAGAGGGGGCATCTGTTAAGCCAAGGGGAACCAAAATGTTCCATCCTTGCTATTCCATCTGAAATAACATAAAAGTGTATACTCTTGTTATGTCTAGAGATACCTTGTGGAATTGCTTATCATTTCTGACCCATAGCCCCCCAGGGATTATCGGAAATATTATGTTTCAGATGTAATCCTGAAAGATCACTATGTTATGGTTTGTAAGTTTTAAAACAAGGTTGTAAAAAATTAATAAACAATTTTAAAGTTTACAATAGACTTCAGGAAAATTGAGTTAAACATGTGAATCAAAAAGACACATCAGTGCTCAAGGATGGCCTATGTGCCCATTTGTATTGAACATTTTGCAAATTATTGTTTTGGATAACTGCTTTGCAGCTTCAAGGAGGTTGCCAACAGATTTTATCAACTGTCAAATAAGGATGAATGGATATTACAGGGATTGAGAATAAATATTACATCGACAAGATTAGACACTCATTTCCTCACACTGGCAAAATGTAATAGAGACATCACAAATTTAAGAAATAAAATGGCTTTCTGAAGTAGCAAAAATTCATGGTTGGCATTATGAATATAGATGCTTAACAGGAGTAAGGAAATGTACAAATTGCCTTTTGTGATGTTGTTCCAAAGTTGAAAGCAAACGAGCTGCATAATCTTAACAAGCTATATCTTTCCCCCATGCATCTGTGCTCTCAGGCATAACTTAAAACAGTTGCACTAGAATTAGGGTCAGAAGATGTGTAGCCTGCATGCCACCTCTGCCACTATCCCCTCTTGTGCCCATAGCAGACAGTGATGGATAATTAATTGGAATACTCTCTTCCACTGAGCCTCAGAACCCTACTCAACAATTTAGAAAACCACTACTCTTATACAGGAATTGACTAAGAGAAAAACTAACTTGTTTTCCAGTTCTCAAATTCCGTGAATCCCTCAGTCTAAACTCTAAATCATAAGCAAGCTCCTCCTTTGGAATGGGCAATATGAGATAGCTTCTGATATGATAAAGAACTTGAGGCTTTTTTAATGTTTGCCTAGATTGCTTTGAGCTTTCCAGACTTTCTGTAATATCACTGCCTTGTATTTGTTCTGCCTTTGTAACTTTTCCCCGGAACTTCATTTTCATTTATTATTCATCTCTTCCCTGACCCCAACCCTTTGAGGTCAGTAGAGCACAGAGTTAAGCTAACTCATCTGTGTCATCTTTAGTCCTACAACCAGCAATAAGCCAAGCCCAAACCAGTAGACAAATACCTTGACTCCCAGTCTGTTTCTCTGGAATGGCAAAGCGGAGCAAACAGATGAGGGAAGGAGGATGGAAACTCCTCAGAAAACCAGTACTATTCAGGGTAAGCTTTGTCAGCAAAGCCTACTAAACTTTTACATTACACAACAAATGTTTCGGTCTCCCATTCCCACTCTCAAAAAGGCTGTTGAGTTCATACTTTTTTGCTAAAAATTCTAATCTGGGAACCGAAGCTAGAAAAACGAACATCACTGACATCCTAATACTCTTGCCATTCACGAAGGCCAAAAGCTAAAGTCAGGCCAGGAGGACAAGTGTAGACCAGAGTTAGATTGTTCTCAGTGTAATTAACAAAGACAGACTTAGCAATGTCTTTGACCAGGCCAAATCCGTCCAGCCTGGAACTAACACTGGACTCACAATGCTTAGTACAGTCAAGTATCAGAAAAATATACCAGGGCACTGAAAAAATCTAAACTTTTCCACATCTTACTATTCTTTTCTCTGAATTTTACATGGAGGTGTATGTATTGGTTTTCTATTAATGCATAACAAATGCAAAAAACTTACAGGCTTAAAACAATACGCATTTATTATCTCATGGTTTCTGTGGGTCAGGAGTCAAGGCATGGCTAACTGGGCTCTCTGCTCAGGCTATCAGAAGATTGCAGTCACGGTGTTTGGCTTGCCTGTATTCCTTTCTAGAATCTTAGCAACATCTTCCCAGCTTAAACAGTTGCGAGAACTCAATTCTATGTGGTTGTAAGACTGAGGCTCTCAGCTCCTAGAGGCCACCTGCAGTTCCCTGCCATGTGATCCTTCCATAAACAGTTCACATCATAGGAGCTTGCTTCTTCAAGGCCAGTCCCCTAAGACTCCAGTCCTCTAAGACTCAGTCTTTATAACCTAATCTGGGGTGTGACACATTTGCTGTTTTATATTAGCTAGAAACCGGTCATGGGACCTGCCTACATTCAAGGGGAGGGGATTACCAAAAGCCTTGGATACCAGGAGGCAGAAATTGTCAGAGATCTCTCTCAGGTCTGTCTGCAACAGTATGTGTGTACTAAAAAGGAAAAAAAAAAAATTATATGTTAGTACTTAAATAGAACTTAGTTTGTGCCAATTTCTTATTTTCATCTAGTAGCTTATTTAATTTTCACCACTATCTAATGAGTGAATATGACTATTATTGTCTTCATTTTATAGAAGAAGAAACTGAGGCACAGTTCAAGTGACTTGTCCAAAGCACAAAATTGGTCAGAGGTAAAATAGGAACGTGAATGCAGATAATCTGGCTGCAGAGCCCATCTTTTTTTTTTTCTCTCAAATAGCATTTTTATTTTTTTCTCCATTTTATAAATTTTTCTAACATTTTTATTGGAGTATAATTGCTTTACAATGGTGTGTTAGTTTCTGCTGTATAACAAAGTGAATCATCTATATGTATACATATATTCCCATATCCCCTCCCACTTGCGTCTCCCTCCCACCCTCCCTATCCCACCCCTCTAGGTGGTCACGAAGCACTGAGCTGATCTCCCCATGCTATGTGGCTGCTTCCCACTAGCTATCTATTTTACATTTGGTAGTGTATATATGTCCATGCCACTCTCTCACTTCGTCCCAGCTTACCTTTCCCCCTCCCTGCGACCTCAAGTCCATTCTCTACGCTGCATCTTTATTCGTGTCCTGCCCCTAGGTTCTTCAGAACCTTTTTTTTTTTTAGATTCCATATATATGTGTTAGCATATGATACTTGTTTTTTTCTTTCTGACTTACTTCACTCTGTATGACAGGATCCAGGTCCATCCACCTCACTGCAAATAACTCAATTTCATTTCTTTTTATGGTTGAGTAATATTCCATTGTATATATGCGTCACATCTTCTTTATCCATTCATCTGTCGATGGACACTTAGGGTGCTTCCATGTCCTGGCTATTGTAAATAGAGCTGCAGTGAACATTGTGGTACATGTCTCTTTTTGAATTACGGTTTTCTCAGGGTATATGCCCAGTAGTGGGATTGCTGGGTCATATGGTAGTTCTATTTGTAGTTTTATAAGGAACCGCCATACTGTTCTCCACAGTGGCTGTATCAATTTACATTCCCACCAATAGTGCAAGAGTGTTCCCTTTTCTCCACACCATCTCCAGCATTTATTGTTTGTAGATATTTTTATGACGGCCATTCTGACAAGTGTGAGGTGATAACTCATTGTAGTTTTCATTTGCATTTCTCTAACGATTAGTGATGTTGAGCATCCTTTCATGTGTTTGTTGGCAATCTGTTTATCTTCTTTGGAGAAATGTCTATTTAGGTCTTCTGCCCATTTTTGGATTGGGTTGTTTTTTTTTTTTTTTTTTTTAATATTGAGGTACGTGAGCTGCTTGTAAATTTTGCAGCTTAATCCTTTGTCAGTTGCTTCATTTGAAAATATTTTCTCCCACTCTGAGGGTTGTCTTTTCATCTTGCTTATGGTTTCCTTTGCTGTGCAAAAGCTTTGAAGTTTCATTAGGTCCCATTTGTTTATTTTTGTTTTTATTTCCATTTCTCTAGGAGGTGGGTCAAAAAGGATCTTGCTGTGATTTATGGCATAGAGTGTACTGCCTAGGTGCTCCTCTAAGAGTTTTATAGTGTCTGGCCTTATATTTAGGTCTTTAATCCATTTTGAGTTCATTTTTGTGTATAGTCTTAGGGAGTGTTCTAATTTCATTCTTTTACGTGTAGCTGTGCATTTCTCCCAGCACCGCTTATTGAAGAGGCTTTCTTTCTCCATTGTATACTCTTGCCTCCTTTGTCAAAGATAAGGTGACCATATGTGCATGGGTTTGTCTCTGGGCTTTCTCTCCTGTTCTGTTGATCTATATTTCTGTTTTTGTGCCAGTACCATACTGTCTTGATTACTGTAGCTTTGTAGTATAGTCTGAAGTCAGGGAGCCTGATTCCTCCAGCTCTGTTTTTCTTTCTCAAGATTGCTTTGGCTATTCGGGGTCTTTTGTGTTTCCATACAAATTGTGAAATTTTTTGTTCTAGTTCTATGGAAAATGCCATTGATAGTTTGATAGGGATTGCATTGAATCTATAGATTGCTTTGGGTAGTAGAGTCATTTTCACAATGTTGATTCTTCCAATCCAAGAACATGGTATATCTCTCCATCTATTTGTATCATCTTTAATTTCTTTCATCAGTGTCTTATAATTTTCTGCATACAGGTCTTTTGTCTCCTTAGGTAGTTTTTTTTTTTTTGCGGTACGCGGGCCTCTCACTGCCATGGCCCCTCCCGCCGCGGAGCACAGGCTCCGGACGCGCAGGCTCAGCGGCCATGGCTCACGGGCCCAGCCGCTCCGGGACACGTGGGATCTTCCCGGACCGGGGCATGAACTCATGTCCCCTGCATTGGCAGGCGGACTCTCAACCACTGCGCCACCAGGGAAGCCCCAGGTAGTTTTATTCCTAGGTATTTTATTCTCTTTGTTGCAGTGGTAAATGGGAGTGTTTCCTTAATTTCTCTTTCAGATTTTTCATCATTAGTGTATAGGAATGCAAGAGATTTCTGTGCATTAATTTTGTATCCTGCTACTTTACCAACTTCATTGATTAGCTCTAGTAGTTTTCTGGAAGCATCTTTAGGATTCTCTATGTATAGTATCATGTCATCTACAAACAGTGACAGCTTTACTTCTTCTTTTCTGATTTGGATTCCTTTTATTTCTTTTTCTTCTCTGGTTGCTGGGGCTAAAACTTCAAAAACTATGTTGAATAATAGTGGTGAGAGTGGACAACCTTGTCTTGTTCCTGATCTTAGAGGAAATGGTTTCAGTTTTTCACCATTGAGAACGATGTTGGCTGTGGGTTTGTCATATATGGCCTTTATTATGTTGAGATAAGTTCCCTCTACCTACTTTCTGGAGGGTTTTTATCGTAAATTGGTGGTGAACTTTGTCGAAAGCTTTCTCTGCATCTATTGAGATGATCATTTGGTTTTTCTCCTTCAGTTTGTTAATATGGTGTATCACATTGATTGATTTGTGTATATTGAAGAATTCTGCATCCCTGGGATAAACCCCATTTGTTCATGGTGTATGATCCTTTTAATGTGTTGTTGGATTCTGTTTGCTAGTATTTTTTGAGGATTTTTGCATTTATATTCATCCGTGATATTGGCCTATAGTTTTCTTTCTTTGTGACATCTTTGTCTGGTTTTGGTATCAGGGTGATGGTGGCCTCGTAGAATGAGTTTCGGAGTGTTCCTCCCTCTTCTGTATTTTGGAAGAGTTTGAGAAGGATAGGTGTTAGCTCTTCTTTAAATGTCTGATAGAATTCGCCTGTGAAGCCATCTTGTCCTGGGCTTTTGTTTCTTGGAAGATTTTTAATCAGTTTCAATTTCAGTGCTTGCGATAGGTCTGTTTATATTTTCTGTTTCTTCCTGGTTCAGTCTCAGAAGTTTGTGCTTTTCTAAGAAGTTGTCCATTTCTTCCAGGTTGTCCATTTTATTGGCATATAGTTGCTTGTAGTAATCTCTCATGATCCTTTGTATTTCTTCAGTATCAGTTGATACTTTGCCTTTTTTCATTTTTAATTCTGTTGACTTGAGTCTTCTCCCTTTTTTTCTTGATGAGCCTGGCTAATGATTTATCAATTTTGTTTATCTTCTCAAAGAACCAGCTTTTAGATTTATTGATCTTTGCTATTGTTTCCTTCATTTCTTTTTCATTTATTTCTGATCTGATGTTTATGATCTCTTTCTTTCTGCTACCTTTGGGGTTTTTTTGTTCTTCTTTCTCTAATTGCTTTAGGTGTAAGGTTAGATTGTTTATTTGATATGTTTCTTGTTTCTTGAGTTAGGATTGTATTGCTATAAACTTCCCTCTTAGAACTGCTTTTGCTGCATCCCATAGGTTTTGGGTCATCGTGTTTTCATTGTCATTTGTTGCTAGGTAATTTCTGTTTCCTCTTTGATTTCTTCAGTGATCTCTTGGTTATTTCGTAGTGTATTGTTTAGCCTCCATGTGTTTGTGTTTTTTACAGCCTTTTTCCTGTAATTCATATCTAGTCTCATAGCACTGTGGTCAGAAAAGATACTTGATATGAGTTCAATTTTCTTAAAGTTACCAAGGTTTGATTTTTGACCCAAGATATGATTTATCCTGGAGAATATTTCATGAGCACTTGAGAAGAAAGTGTATTCTGTTGTTTTTGGATGGAATGTCCTATAAATATCAATTAAGTCCATCTTGTTTAATGTGTCATTTGAAGCTGTGTTTCCTTATTTATTTTCATTTTGGATGATCTGTCTATTGGTTAAAGTGGGGTGTTAAAGTCCTCTACTATGATTGTGCTACTCTCGATTTCCCCTTTTATGGCTGTTAGCATTTGCCTTATGTATTGAGGTGCTCCTATGTTGGGTGCATAAATATTTACAATTGTTATATATCTTCTTCTTGGATTGATCCTTTGATCATTATGTAGTGACCTTTTTTGCCTATTATAATAGTCTTTATTTTAAAGTCTATTTTGTCTGATATAAGAATTGCTACTCCCGCATTGTTTTGATTTCCATTTGCATGGAATATCTTTTTCTATCCCCTCACTTTCAGTCTGTATGTATCCCTAGGACTGAAGTGGGTCTCTTGTAGACAGCATATATATGGGTCTTGTTTTTGTATCCATTCAGCCAGTCTGTGTCTTTTGGTTGTAGCATTTAATCCATTTACATTTAAGGTAATTATCGATATGTATGGTCCTGTTATCATTCTCTTAATTGTTTTGGGTTTGTTATCGTAGGTCTTTTACTTCTCTTGTAAGTAAAGAGAAGTTCCTTTAGCATTTGTTGTAAAGCTGGTTTGGTGGTGCTGAATTCTCTTAGCTTTTGCTTGTCTGTTAAGGTTTTAATTTCTCCGTCGAATCTGAATGAGATCCTTGCTGGGTAGAGTAATCTTGGTTGTAGGTTTTTCCCTTTCATCACTTTAAATATGTCCTGCCACTCTCTTCTGGCTTGCAGAGTTTCTGCTGAAAGATCTGCTGTTAACCTTATGGGGATTCCCTTGTATGTTATTTGTTGTTTTTCCCTTGCTGCTTTTAATATTTTTTCTTTGTATTTAATTTTTGATAGTTTGATTACTATGTGTCTTGGCATGTTTCTCCTTGGATTTATCTTGTATGGGACTGTCTGCACTTCCTGGACTTGATTAACTATTTCCTTTCCCTTATTAGGGAAGTTTCCCACTATAATCTCTTCAAATATTTTCTCAGAACCTTTCTTTTTCTCTTCTTCTGGGACCCGTATAATTCGAACGTTGGTGCGTTTAATGTTTCCCCAGAAGTCTCTGAGACTGTCCTCAATTCTTTTCATTCTTTTTTTCTTTATTCTGCTCTGCAGGAATTATTGCCACTATTTGATCTTCCAGGTCACTTTTCCGTTCTTCTGCCTCAGTTATTCTGCTATTGATTCCTTCTAGAGAATTTTTAATTTCATTTATTGCATTGTTCATCATTGTTTGGTCTTTAGTTCTTCTAGGTCCTTGTTAAACATTTCTTGTATTTTCTCCATTCTATTTCCAAGGTTTTGGATATCTTTACTATCATAACTCTGAATTCTTTTTCAGGTAGACTGCCTATTTCCTCTTCATTTGTTTGTTCTGGTGGGTTTTTGCTCCTTGCTCCTTAATCTGCTACATATTTCTCTGTCTTCTCATTTTGCTTAACTTACTGTGTTTGGGGCTTCCTTTTTGCAGGCTGCATGTTCGTAGTTCCCGTTGTTTTTGGTGTCTGCCCACAGTGGGTATGGTTGGTTCAGTGGGTTGTGTAGGCTTCCTGGTGGAGGGGACTGGTGCCTGTGTTCTGGTGGGTGGGGCTGGATCTTATCTTTCTGGTGGGCAGGGCTGCATCCAGTGGTTTGTTTTGGAGTGTCTTTGAATTTAGTATGATTTTAGGCAGCCTCTCTGCTAATGTGTGGGGTTTTGTTCCTGTCTTGCTAGTTGTTTGGCATGGGGCATCTATCCCTGGAGCTTGCTGGCCGTTGGGTGGAGCTGGGTCTTAGCGTTGAGATGGAGATCTTTGGGAGAGCTCTCGCCGATTATATTATGTGGGGCCGGGAGGTCTCTGGTGGTCCAGTGTCCTGAACTTGGCTCTCCCCTCTCAGCGGCTCAGGCCTGACACCCGGCCAGAGCACCAAGACCCTGTCAGCCTCACGCTTCAGAAGAAAAGGGAGAAATAAAGAAGGAAAATAATTAAAATTAAATAATTAAAATTAAAATTTTTTTTAAATTATTAAAACTAAATAGTAATTAAAAAAAAGAGAGCAACCAAACCAATAATCTACCAATGATTACAAGCGCTAAAAGCTATTCTAAGATAAACATAAAAATCAGAAACAAGTCAATCGCAGACAGTAAACCCCAAGTCTACAGTTGCTCCCAAATTCCACCCCCTCAATTTTGGTTGATTCATTGTCTTTTCAGGTATTCCACAGATGCTGGGTATGTCAAGTTGATTGTGGGGATTTAATCCTCTGCTCCTAAGGCTGCTGGGAGATATTTCCCTTTCTCTTTTTTGTTCGCACAGCTCCTGGGGTTCAGCTTTGGTGTTGCCCCCACCTCTGTGTGTAGGTTACCCTCAGGCTTCTGTTCCACCCAGACCAGATGGGTTTAAAGCAGCACTGATTAGGGGGCTCTGGCTCACTCATGCCAGAGGGAGGGAGGGGTACAGTAGTTATAATTGGAATGCCGGGTGAGCTTGTGATGGCAGAGGCCAGAATGACTTTGCAACAGCCTGAGGCATGCCGTGTTTTCTCCCGGGGAAGTTGTCCCTGGATCACGCGACCCTGGCAGTGGCGGGCTGCAAAGGCTCCCGGGAGGGGAGGTGTGGATGGTGACCTGTGTTTGCACACAGGCTTCTTGGTGGCTGCAGCAGCAGCGTTAGTGTTTCATGCCCGTCTCTGGTGTCCAAGCTGATAGCCACGGCTCACGCCCATCTCTGGAGCTCTTTTAGGCGGTGCTCTGCCTTCTCTGGGCAGACAGGGAAGGAATCCCCTCTCCACGTGCACCCCAAAACAGTGGTCTCTTGCCTCTGAGGGAGGTCCATACTTTTTCCCAGACTCCCTCCTGGCTAACTGTGGCACACTAACCCCCTTCAGGCTGTGTTCACGCAGCCAACCCCAGTCCTCTCCCTGGGATCTGACCTCATCCAGTGGCCCAAGCCTCAGCTCCCAGCCACCCCCCCGCCCCGGCAGCTGAGCAGACAAGCCTCTCAAGCTGGTGAGTGCAGGTTGGCACCAGTCCTCTGTGCGGGAATCTCTCCACTTTGCTCTCTGCACCCTTGTTGTTGCACTCTCCTCCGTGGCTCTGAAGCTTCCCCCTCCTCCCGCCCACTCCCCCATCTCCACCAGTGAAGGGGCTTCCTGGTGTGTGGAAACTTTTCCTCCTTCACAGCTCCCTCCCAGAGGTACAGGTCCCATCCCTGTTGTTTTGTCTCTGTTTATTCTTTTGTCTTTTGCCCTACCCAGGTACATGGGGAGTTTCTTGCCTTTTGGGAAGTCTGAGGTCTCCTGCCAGAGTTCAGTAGGTGTTCTGTAGGAGTTGTTCCACATGTAGATGTACTTCTGATGTATTTGTGGGGAGGAAGGTGATATCCACGTCTTAGTCCTCTGCCATCTTGAAGGTCCCCCCTCCGTCTTCTTCACACATTATACATCGCTCTGTGATGATAGCTAACTCTTTGATAGCACCCTCTAAGTGCTTTACGGATTTTAATTCATTTCAGCCTCCAGTGATTGCACAGGTTTAATATGCATCCTGTTTATCCCCTTTAATTTTGACAAGCTGAAAGAGACCATAAAATTTAAACTTGAATATGATTGCTTTCCATGGAAGTAGTAATACATACTATTTATTGAGTGGTCATTTTGCTAAACAACCCATAAATATTATTTCATTTATCCTATAACCTCTCTGGGAGGTAGATATTATGATCCATGTTTTGTGATGAGGACCCTGAAATTAGAGACATTAAATAGCCATGATTTCTGGGGCTGGGGCTCAAAACCAGTTCTCTTCGAGTCGGAAGCCCCGCTTACCGTAACTGTGGTCTGCGATTTATAAGGCACTGCCAGGCTTGTACATCTTCTCTTTCAGCAAAATGTGCTGACTTGTTGGATTTGTTTTGTTGTGGGAAGAAAATAAAAATTTTATATCTTTTTTTATCTTATCTGAAATCGAGCTTCTGTTGTCTGACTTTCACTATTGAACAGCTCCTGGTTGACCAAGAAAGCAAATGTGGGAACTTCATTCTGTGGCTGTCTCTCACACATTCTGCCAGAGCTCGTCTGTAACTCCAGAATGTCTTCCTCGCCCATGTTGTGCTCAGACTTCTGAGCTGATTTCCAGTCATTTTTACAGTGAACAGTCTGTAGGGTCAGGAAAGGCAGATCCTTCCCCCCTAAGTGTGCCTTTCATCACATTGATATCCTGTGATTGGGAGAAATGCTCCTAGACTGTAGAATATCATCTAGAGCTATTTTCTTATCCTCTGTTATTTAGGAATATGGTGGCTTCATAGAAATCTCTCTAAGTGATGTTGACTGCCTTATTTTATCCCTTACCTTTCCTCCTGAACACCTGTCATTGATTCCATTCAGAATTCCACAGAGGTAGACACTGATTTAATTAAAGCTGTGGAGTAAGTAGCAGTTTGCTAGATTAAATTAGTAAAATGGTATTGCGTCAAAAGCTAGCATGATGTTTGCTTTCATTGATACTATTACTTAGATATTTGAGTCATCTCTAGTTAGACAATTTTCATTACACAGATGTTTAATGGAGACTGAGACTTTGTTTTATTCTTTCCCAACTAGATTATGAATCCTGTCTTCCCTTGGAAAGAAGCACAGTATAGATTCAAAGGAGCTGCCAAATTGATTTTTGTGTTTGTCCTGCTTTAGCCCTGACCGGTTCTGTAGCTTGTACTTTTAGTGGGGATTTTCTGTGCACATTGGTTCCTCATATCAGGCTAGAAGCAGCTTATCACTATGGAGAAACCTTACAGCCCAGGTACAGGAAAGCTGTTAGCAATTATTCAGGAGAAGTTCACTGCTAGCATAACATGATGTAGAGGTACTCAGAGGGCCTCTATTTAAATCTGTCACTTGCTTTGTCATTAAAAGCCAAAAAGTCTTCTTTCATGGCTTCATTCCATTACATATAGAGTTGGATTTCTGTTAAAAATTCAAACTCGCCTTAGGGTGGAGGTAAGAAATAGCTCTTTAAGCCATAGTCAGTCATTTACATTTTAGTGTAAATTAATCTCAGACTCTTTCTCCAGAGGAGGTTTTGGAAGGTAAAGAATGTGTAGATGGTATTTGTTCAAATTTGTGCCTGTGTGTGTGTGTGCATGTGTATTCTATTAGGTATGTGTGTGTGGGTAGGGAAACTAGGAAGGGCTGTGTATAGCACACGGAGGCAGGAACTCTGAGACCAAACTTTCTTAGCAGTTTATTAGAACTTGACATGGATATATTTGATTATGGTATTGCTTCACTTCCTGATCAATTATCTGAGTCCTTATCTAGTATAGGAAGTATTACTTCCTGATTCATTTCCTCATTATTTATCACACAATAAAGAATCTGATATTATATAGAAACTACCTTATAGTTTTTAATTCTCCAATCTTTACATTTATTCCAAAATCATTTTTTGAGCAAAGCATAGTGTTAAGGAATACACAGATACGTAAGACTTGGTTCTTCTTCCAGTTTCGTACCTGACATGTCTAAATAACAACAATTTGTAAAGCCATATGTTCCACAGAGAGGCAGAAATTAAGTTCTATGCCACTGTAAAGAAGAGAGATGTGGTTTGTATGGTCAGGTCAGGGGATGGGCATATTGATAAGGGAAGTCATTTTGGAGATAATAAATTTAATGTCCATATTCTAAATTGTTAGGACTTATTTGTAGGAGAGTAGTCTTTAATCCCTCCCTCCGAACTAGTTTACCTTTAGTTTTGACATAATTCTAAAATAACATGATTATCTAACATCTTGCCACTCAAAATGTGTTTCAAGGATTGGCAGTGTGGGTATTACCTGGGAGCTGGTTAGAAATGCAGAATTTTAGTTTCTTTTTCAGAACTACTGAATCAGAATCTGCATTTTAAGAAGACCCCGGAGTTAACTGTAGCACATTAAAGTTCAATAAGCACTGGTCTAATACCCCAGCACAGAGTAGTTTCCCAGAGCTTTGGCACATTGGGAATGTCTTGCTTTATTGGTTAAGAGTTGATGGCAACAGGTAGGCTGACTACAATGAGAGTAGTAAATAAAAGCCAACTAATGTATATCTCATGCCAATGAGAAAGGCCCAAGAAAATTTATAAACAGCTGACTCAAAATGGAAAAAAAAAAAAAAAAGGCAGCTAGGCCACTTCATGTGGAGGTAAGAATCCCTAAGAGTCTCACTGTGTCACAGCACCATAGAATAATTACTATTCATAATAGTGAAACGCATCTCATTATAAAAAAGGTTAAATTACATTCAGCGTCCTTTGATTAAGAAGGCAGGGGAGTGCCTTTTCAGCACAAGTTTGTTCATTTTACTTTTTAATTGTTACTTAAAGAGGTATGCTTCAATTCACCCATGCTTTGGGTATCAAAAAATGTTTTTGGGGAAAAAAGTTTGATATTGCAAAAAAAAGCAACCCAGTACACATTGTGGGAAATGATTTGCAGAGAATCCATTACACATATTTTACAATTTAAAAAACGTGGGTGTGTATATATAAAAATTGCATGTGGTAAAGTTCTTCCTCCTTTTACACAGTGTCGGGGTCACTGATCATAAAATATTTGGTTAAACTCAGAGCCACCATTTATAAAATAGCATGTGAATATAGTTTTCTGGAGTTGTATTGGACCCTGGCTTGGGGAGGGACATACCATCATCTTTTCAGAGTTTAGGGCAGCTAAAGGTTTTAGTCCTTCCCTGCTCTTACTTATTTGCTTGACCTGTGTGGTTTGCACTTTGGGCAGAAGCATGCAGACTGCAGTGTCCTGTTGCCCCTGAAATTTCTGCTTGATGGCTAAACATCACAGCATTTCTGTTTATAGAGGTCATCCCACTCTGCTGACCAGGCGGTCTTTTTTGCAAAAGCAATGCAGCAGCATTTTATAAAATCCCTGAAGTGGTGGTAATTTGGGCCAACCCAAGATTTGAAATAGGCAAAGGTTGTTTTCACTGTCCTTACTTTAAGCTTCCTTTACCTGTTTTCCCTCCCTAAGTGACATTTCCTCTGCAAGCCCATGACCCAGCTTCCTAAGATTCCCAGGCACACAGTGTCCTCAGGCTCTCCCCAGTCTACAGAGATGAACCCTAGGAACAGACTGCAAAATAAGGATGGGCCGTGTACACTTTTGAGAGACTTGAAAATTATATACCCTTGGGAATAAAAGTAATTTGGGGCAATTCTGTCTAATTAAGTGGTACTTTGGGGAAGCATAGAGCTTTATGTTAAAAGGAAATAATAAGCTTCTCCAAAGCAAAGACTGTGTTAGGTAAAAGATGAATAAAGAGCCCCGCCGTGCACTAGTAGGTACTCAGAAATATTTGTGTAGCTGAAGAATTAATGTCCTGTTAAAGATATTTTAGAAATCAGGCAACTTATTGGTGAGGTACTTCTCCTTAGAAGGTCGTCTTCTCCATCTGTGAATTCATCTATAGTCGGTTGCCTTATGCTTTGCTTATACACAATCACAAGCTAGTTAAATGATGGCATTTTAGCTAATAATACTATAAAATCACGTCTTCCAACAACCTATTTCAAAATATCCTGATTAAATAATTCCCTTCTTATGAATACATACCACTTAAATTTTCTCAATGGTCAACAGCCACACGTCAGTGAGTCTGTTTTATGAGCTATAATAATAAATTTTAGTAATTGCTTCTGAGAGTTATGCACCTTCTAAGTAGAAGGCATGAATTTCCATTTCTAACTGTCCACCCACCATGTTGACCCACTGACATTTCAAATGTACTGTGTTCATAAAGGAATTCAGCATCTTGCTCTCAAATCTTTTTCTCTTTATGGGTTTTCTCTATTTTGTTAAAACACTTTTATTCTCTTGGTAACGCAAGCAAGATAGACAGGTGAATATATATTAAAAAAAATAAAAATACAATGTAAGTGTCGTAATCAAAGAGTGAGTAAAAGTTGCAGGACCACCATGAATCATCATTGATACTATGACATAGTATATTCAAAGTATTCCATTCTGTATTAGTTTCCTGTTGCTGCTGTAACAAATTACCACATGGTGGCTTAAGACAACACAGGTTTATTATCTTACCATTCTAGAAGTGAGATGTCTAAAATGGGTTGGTGAGGCTGCATTTCCTTCTGGAGGCTCTAGCAGAGAAGCTGTTGCCTTGCTTTCTGCAGTTTCTGGAAGCTACCTGCATTCCTTGTTTCACAGCCCCTTCTTTGCATCACTCTGACCTCTGCTTTCCTCATCACATCACCTCTGACCTCGACTGTCCTTCTTTCACTTATTAAGACATTTATGATTACCTTGAGCCCACCCAAATAATCCAGGATAATCTCTTCAACTCAAGATTCTTAATTTAATCACATCTGCAAAGTCTTTTTTGCCAAGTAATGTAACATGTTTACAAATTCCAGGGATTAAGAAGTGGGCATCTTTAGGTGGCCATTGTTTAGTTTACCATTTACTATAAATCCCCAGTCTGTCTTTCCACTTAATCTTCCCCTCAGTTCAGGTGAAGAGAACGACTTATTGGTCCACCATGCTTTCTTTCTCCATGTCTTTACTCATGCTGTTCTTGCTTACAGGAAAATATCCTTTCACTTTCTGTACATGTCCAAACACTTCCCATTTTTTCCAAGCAAAGGAAGTTATATCTACTTCTAAAATTCCTCCCTGATCCCCTCTTGTAAGAAGTAATTTCTTCCTCCTCTGAAATTCCATAACACTTACCTCTACTTTTTATGAGTCATACACAAATGATTTTAGTACAAGGTGAAAAACAATATGTCTTCTTTCCTTCTAGACTGTGAGGTCCTTAAGGGCATATTCTGCATCTCGTTTATCCCTGTACATCATGCTCACCTCCATCCCACCTCCAGCTCCCTGCACAGGTCATTGCCCACTGTGGATGCCCAGTAAATATTTTTTGAAAGGTTTAATGAGTTTCTAGAAATCACCCCATAATTTTGGCAGAGTCATGAGACCCGAGGGGCATGCACTCAGGCTCCCTAAATATTTTTTTTACTCTCCAGCATGGTGCTGTCCATACTTGAAATATAGGTTGTTTTCTTTCTTTTTTTTTCAGGTATATTGATTGTTGAAAATATTACAGAAAGTACTAGGCTTTACTGCTTTTTAAGATATATGATTACATTTAAAAGATTTTATTTTCTCTCAGAAGACAAACTTAGGACTCAGAAAAGGGGAAATAAAGTTTCAACACTCTTATAATTACAAATGACAGTGTTATTGAAATGCAGTAATTCAATTTTTTAAAAGTCAAGGAAAGTGGTTTTCTTTTATTTAAGCTCTCATTTCCCTTAGTTATTCCTGCATATCTAATTGGCAGAAATTACAAGTTATCTTTCTCTCATTTTTATCCTCTGCTGAGATCTTAAAAATGAGTTTCATGTCTTGACTTTACTGATTTGACAGATGTTACCACCCTCTTCAATCACTGTAAGAAATGTGTATCCTTAGCTATAAGAAATCCAAAGGTACGAAGGAGATTGGAAAGAAAGATCATTTTCTCTCCTTTCTCCAGGTGTTTTCACGTTACCCAGGAGTGTTCAGTCATTGCTTTGAGTTGGGTGAAATTATGAGAACTACACCTAAATGCGTCAATACTTCATTCTCTTGCAGCATTGGATGTGAGGCATTGGTGTGACAGAATCCTGTTTTTCAAACTTCAGTGATTTTTCCATGGTGCTATGAGCAGAGTGAAAGAAAACTGCTAACCGGTTTATTAATGTCTAGGAATTCGCTCTCATCTTTTGCCATACACGAAGCAGAGTACTTGGTAGTTTGCCATATCATCAAATAATTGTTTCGAATGAGAGTGAGTGAGCATGGCTGACCCAGGGAGTCATTTTAATGGTTATGAGGTTGCCTCTGGGCCGTAGGATGTGTACATTCTATCTTTGGTTTCTTGAAGCAGTTCCCTTAGCTATGATGATTTTACATGGTGTCCCCGTAGTAGGTTGTGACCACATGACCTCTGAGATGTTTGTGTTTTCCCCCAACTCTCACCATTGTAGTTTCAGTAACCTTCAAAAGTAAAGTGTCAAATTGTAGGTAACTCAGTGGTAACAAAGTACAAAATAACCCCATCTGGACAGAACAACTCAGTCAAGGTAGTATTGTCATAAATGAGCACTAAGTAAATGTCTCCTACCTACTTAGTAAAAACATGCCGAAAATGGATTCTAAAATAGATTTTGTGCAGTACATTTTGCATAATCTGGTAGTATGCCAGGTGCCATGTTATCTGTGGGTTGAAGCTATTCCTCTAGTGCTTTACAAGAACATTCCCAAACTTAAGCAGACTGTTTTTGTCTTTTTATTGGTCATACTGCTTTAAACATAGCAGTAGACAAAGACAGAAAGAAACTTCCTGCTTATACTCCACACCCTATTCTGCTTACACATAATAAAATTTTGAACTGTCGGATTCCAAAATAAGAAAACATGCCGTAGAGGCACCGGCTCCTCTGCTGGAGTCATCATCACACTGGAAAGAAAGTCTGGGCTCCAACCATGTGCCTCCATAGGCAATAATGAGGAGAACTCCCATACGCTCCTTCCTTACTGCTTCCTGAGGGACTCCTCTTGTGAGAGGAAAGGAAGGCGCCCCAGTGTGATTCTGGAGAAGCAGTGGTTTACTGCGCATACTTCATTACCCAGCTTCTGTGTGTCCCTGACGATAGTTCTCTCTGGGTTCAGGGCAGGAAAATTAGATAAGGCCATCTGATGGGCCTGTGACTTTCAAAGGTTGACACGAGGCAGCAAATATCACAGCCAGTTCTTCTAAGGCTCCTTCAAGATAAGCCAATGTATCATTCACTTGAGTTAAGGAGGTAAAGGTAGATATCAAAGACGTTTAGGGACAAAATTCAGAATCTTTGGGATTTTTATCTGCTACAAGTCATCACCCATTTTTTTTCCTCTTTATTTTTTTTTTGTGGTACGCGGGCCTCTCACTGTTGTGGCCTCTCGCATTGCGGAGCACAGGCTCCGGACGCGCAGGCTCAGCGGCCATGGCTCACGGGCCCAGCCGCTCCGCGGCATGTGGGATCTTCCCGGACCGGGGCACGAACCTGTGTCCCCTGCATCGGCAGGCGGACTCTCAACCACTGCGCCACCAGGGAAGCCCTCCTGTTTATTTTTTAAAAAGTTCTCCAAATCTATTTATTTTAGACTTTTTTTCTGCATGTTTTTACTAAGTAGATAGGAGACCTTTACTTAGTACTTATTTATGACAACACTACCTTGATTGAGTTGTTCTGTCCAGACTGGGGTTTATTTTGTACTTTGTTACCACTGAGTTATCTACAAGCCAATAGAGAGAATTAGAAACCAAAGCTCAACTGTTAAGTTAATAAATGTGTACAGTTTTGAAGCTTGCTACTTGTGCTAACATTCCTGACAACATGGATTCTTTCATTCAATATCCAGTGCCTTCTGTGAATCAGGAATTAGGAATGATATGGTGAATAAGATTATCACTGACAGCAAGAACCCAATAGCTAGTAAAATCATCCTCCATTTATTCCTCCCTCCTCCTTACCCCCCAAATTAACCCACCAGTAAGCCCCACAACACTGACTTCAAAATAGTCCCTTCTACTCATCTCTACCACCACCACCCTGGGGCAAATCTCTGTCATCTCCTGCCTACACGGCAAAACCTCTTAACTCATTTCTCTGCTTCTCATCTGCTCTTCAACCCCCATAACACATTCTTCATTGATCATACAGGAGGATCTTTTAAATATGTATGTAAACCTATGTCATTATTCAGACTTCCGGTGATTTCCTATCACGCTTAGAATAAAGTCTCAGTCCCCCACCTAGACTGCAAAGCTCCCATGACTCTCTCCTGCCTTCTTTCTTCCTCACTGACCATTCTTGGGTCAAACTATCTGTCTTTCATCCCTCAAACACTTTTCAACCTTAGGGCCTTGGCATAGTTGTTCCCTAGAACGTTTACACTCTCCCCAAAGATAGTCACAAATTGGCTTCTTTTGGTTGTTCAAGTCCAAGAGCCTTTCCACAAATACCCAGTATAAAGGGCCCTCCCTTTTACCCTGTTGTATCACCCTTTCAAGTTTGTGTTGTTGTTTATTTATTGCTTCTTTGGTTGCATGCTTGGAAGAGAAGAGCAGTCCCTGAAATCTGGGAACTGGCTTAATCCACACAGTGAGGCCTGAATATCACTAGAAGCTGTCCTGGAGCTCACAGAAAGATCATGGTTTTTGCCTGTTGGACAGAAACTATCTCACAGAATACCAACATGAGGCAGGTTACTCTGAGACCATAAGCAAGCGGAACAAAACAAAGCCACATTATTATTTTGTTTAAAAACAGTTAAAATCAAGGTCACTGTACAACCTACAAAATGTCAAACCATCTTTTGGTTAAAATGAGTGACTACCGCTTATCTACCAATCACAGGTCTGTCCTGACTCTAGTCTGCTCTTGCTATAGATAAGATTTATTGAGATACCTAGTCAGTTGTAGAATTACCTCTACTTCCTGATAGCATCCAATCCAGAACAAAGCCATGCTTTCTTAACCTTGCCCCAAGTTGACTAATACAAGCCCAAACTCTTAATAAGTATTTTCCAGCACCCTCTTACTGAGATGCTTCATGGTTCCCTATGATGTGTGTTCTGTCTTGCTATAAAAATTAATAAACCCAACTTGTTCAACTGAAGGCATGTTCCTAGTGATCTCTGGCTGGAGGGCATTGACAGTGGTGCATTGGTTGGCTCTTGGTTTTCTGACTTTCTAACTAGAAGATGGACTAGAGCAGGGCCTTGTCTTGTTCACTGCTGTATCCAGAGTCTTAAATAGGTTTGCAATTTAGTAGACCCAACACATATTTGTTGAATGAATTGATCTTTTTTATATGGAGATTTAATAAGCCTTAGAGCATCGATTTTCGCATACAAATCCTTGGCCCAAAGACCCCAAGGTTCCACTTGGTGGACTGCAGCCTGAACCAGAAATGTACATCCTTTATTTGCTTTTCATAGGCTGATGGCACACAAGCCATTGAACTTAGATTTTCACAATACAATTAAGGGCTACCTATGAGATTATTAAGAATTAAACAGCCTTAGCATTTATAAGCTAAAAGTAGCATACAATTATACTTACTCAAAATTCAAACTGAATAATCTAGAGTCAGGCTGCCACATTTTGCTGGGCAATGTTTCCAAGCTCCCGCTGCACATGCATGTGAATGGGTAGTAGGAGTTCCTACCTGACTTGTGTTGTGTGTTGTTTTCATCTGGTAACAGTTTTGCTTTTTAAATTAATCTGTTATGAGTTTAGTTTCAACATTTACAATTTAGTTTATTTGAGTTTCTTGGTTAACTCTGTGGAATGACACATAATTGCATCAACTAACATTTGTCAGTAAGAATTTCAGACATTTGTTTTACAGTTCAAATATTAATCATCCACAAACCTCCCCCCATCCCTGGCTTCCCAAATTTACTTGGACAGTGACACTTCAGTCCATTGTAAGTGCTCACAGGTAGGATAGGCAGGATTAGGGGCTCCTTTTCCACCTATGTGGGTCACAAGCAAAATCGGTTTAAGACGAAATACCTAAGAGAACTGTGTTTACTGAGCCACTGAGCCTTGAGGCCTTATGCTTTGTGATTCAGCCATGAGTTTACAAAATGTAGACTTCCTCTGAAAGCAGAAGACAACTAGGCTAGCATACCTGCTGTCCTATGAATCATGACAATCGAAAACCCAATTCAGATAAGTGACCCCACTTTTCACTTCCCAATCTAGCAGCTATTTTGTTTATCTACCCAGATTTTAGCAGGGAAGAGCCTTTTTTTTTAGTATATACTCTCTTTATGACAGAATAGTCAAAACAGTTATCTGCTTACCGATGCAACGGCAGGCACTAAGTCTCTTTCTGTGGGTTTTCACAGATCAGAAGATAAAAGAACCATTTTGTAAGAGTCAAAGAAATTATTTATTATGTAATAAAGCCTTTAATTTAGGAGGACTGTTTCATTCTTTAATATATATTTTGCCAACCATCCCACTCCGCAAGGATTCAGCAGGGATAATTGTAGAAATGTTTCATTTCTGAGTACTATGTGGGTGTCTCTCAAAGGATCTGATTTTGAAGTAGAATAAATAAAAATACTAATGATATTTGTTGCTTTTTTTCCCATTCATAGAGGTATGAAACTCTAGCTTTTAATTAATTCAAACTGCCATTTCCTTCCATGTTATTAGCTTTCAAATGTTTTATAATTATGAAACTACAAGTAAATACACAAATTAATTGGACCTTGAAATATTGTCTATCTGATGCATCAGGGCAATTTTTATGGGGAAAAAGTGTAATAATGACATCCCTAGAATTGGAGAATTCTAGCTTCTCATCTCATATTTCTCTTCCAAAATTCACAGGTGCTTCCTAAGGGGGGAAAAAGAACCCTTTGTCTCATCTGTAATAATTTCAGATACAATTAGCTTCTCCTTCTACTTAAGTAGAATGTTGACATAATGGGCTCAAAATTTGATGAACTGTACAAATGCTACTACAGTAAATAGTTTAAAGGTCATCAAAGGAGCCATAAGATATCATGAATTTTAATCAATCAGTAGGTCAATTAATCACATATTATATATCGATGCTATACTATGGTTCTAGGCAGGCCTACCATGCTGTAAATGATGCCTACGATTTGTGAGACATGGTCTTCTCCATCACGAAGCTTTCAATTAGAGAAACAAGGATAGCACATAGGTGTACTGAAGATAATAATAACATACCCAAAACTAATAATGAATGTAGTTTCTAAATATTATAGAAACTTTACAGCAGTGATTCTCAAAACCTTGGGGCATGAGTGGAGGAGGGGAGATCTCTGAGACCTTTTCAGTGAAGTCAAAACTATTTTCATAATAATACTAAGATTTTATTTGCCTTTTTATTCTCATTTTTTCCACAAGAGTACAGGGGAGTTTTTCAGAAACTAAATGACATGTAATTTTGCAACAGATTGAATGCAGAAACAGATATTAGCACCAAAATGTCTTGTATTAAACTGAATATTTAAAATATTTGCAAAAATGTAAAACAATGCTGTGCTCTTTCTTCAAAAATTTTTGTTTTTAAAAATAGCTATTTTGGGCTTCCCTGGTGGCTCAGTGGTTGAGAGTCCGCCTGCTGATGCACGGGACGCGGGTTCGTGCCCTGGTCCGGGAAGCTCCCACATGCCGCAGAGCGGCTGGGCCCGTGAGCCATGGCCGCTGAGCCTGCGTGTCTGGAGCCTGTGCTCCACAACGGGAGAGGCCACAACAGTGAGAGGCCCGCGTACCGCAAAAAAAAAAAAAAAAAGCTATTTTTTAAATGTATGTTTTATGTTAACATATATTTACTCTTGTTATTTTTAAATGAATTAATAAATATTTAACAGTTTTTCACTTTTAATTTCTAATAGAGTATATATCCATAGATACAATCTCTATAAACAAAAGATGTTTGGAGCCTTTAGTCATTTTTAAGAGTGAAATGTTCCTTGAAACTAAAAAATTTAAGAGTTGCTGTTTTAGAGAAATGCAAGATTACTAATGATACACATATATGTCCTGCCTCTTCTGAGGTTCTAGACAATTTATCACCACACTAAAATCCAAGTAGCAGGTTATTAAGTAAACATCTTTTCAAACTTCACATAGTTTGTGATACTAGATCTTTTTCTTGTTTCGTAATGCATTTTCTTCAGTGACTGGGCTTTTGATTTTCCCACACATCAAGCACATATCCTTGGGTCATGCCATGGGGTGATTCTGTACCATAATTTCTTACATACTGATATGTCCCAATCAGATGTGAAGTATGTTTTAAGTAACATTAATAATTATGGTTTAACTTCCAAAATGAGTGAATAATTAAGTTTTTTGTTTGTCTTAAATAATCAGCAGAGTAGATTCAAGATTGTCTATGATAACATCTCTCTAACGCACTCGCATCCCCATATGCCTTCTTAGGTGAAAGGGAAAGGATGAGTTTGTAGCCAGTTTGCTGGGAATGTGCCTGGGAGTGTGTCATGCTTGTGAACTCCATTCATCATGCTTGTCACAGTTGAAATGAAGTTGAGAATCTCTAAGGCAACTAATGTAGCATTTATGGAAATGACTAAACTCAGAGCACACTAATGACTTAATTGTTTTTGATTGATCGAACTGGAGGTCACATACAAATGACAACTGAAAAAAAGCCTAGCCTTTTCCAAAGAGTACCGCAAAATCTAGCCCATTGCAAAATGAAACGTAGCATCTTGCCAAGGCTTTGCATGAATCTATACCTAATTTGAAAATTTCTAAGTATGCATTTACCTGGCCAAAGTTTTTGACCTTTATTTAATATAGAACACTAATTGCTTCCACAGTGAGTGAGCCTGTGTCAAAAATAAATTATGTAGAACCGTAGAACTGAAACATTGTGTGCACTTAGCAGCAACTTCTTCATGTTAATAGTTCGTGATTATTACTATTTATCGACCATTGAATATGTGCCAGTTTTTCTGCTAAGTGTTATATATTATCTCATTTATACCTTATGGGAAATTTCAAAAGGTATGTGTTGCCATTACTCTCATTTTATGGATGAAGAAGCTGGGATTTAGAAAGTTTATGCTAACCAGCTGATCTAAGCCCCAAGCTTAGGTCATGAAACCAGATCTGTCTGATCTCACTGCCTGTGCTCTTACCACTGAATTACCCTCTCCCCTGTGGTCACATAGTACATGCATTTGATTAGCAAAAGTGATTCAGTTCCTTTATTTCACAGACAAGGACACATCAGCATAGGCAGATTAAATGGTTTATACAAAGTCACAAAATAAGAAACAAAATCTGTATCCCTTCATTTTGTTCCTTTCATGGACATCTGGAACTCAGTACAGGGTATGGACGTAGAAGTTATCTTTTGTCCCTGAAGTTTCAGAATGTTTACTATGTAATGTAATTTCTGTGGCATTTAAATTTTTTTAATTAATTTATTTATTTATTTATTTTTGGCCGTGTTGGGTCTTCGTTTCTGTGTGTGGGCCTTCTCTAGTTGCGGCGAGCGGGGGCCACTCTTCATCACGGTGCGCGGGCCTCTCACTGTCGTGGCCTCTCTTGTTGCGGAGCACAGGCTCCAGATGCGCAGGCTCAGTAGTTGTGGCTCACGGGCCTAGTTGCTCCGCAGCACGTGGGATCTTCCCAGACCAGGGCTCGAACCCGTGTCCCCTGCATTGGCAGGCAGATTCTCAACCACTGTGCCACCAGGGAAGCCCTGTGGCATTTATAATATACTGTGATAGAGAGAGAGAAAGGGAGAGGAAGAAAGAGAGAGAGATAGAATGTAGGTGTGTATATGTGTGGTCTTGGAGAAGGACTCTGCCATATATATATATATATATATTTTTTTTTTTTGTATTACCCATAGTTCTTCATACCTAGTTAGGCCATAATATGTATTAGTTGAGTGACTGAGCGAGTGAATGGTCCACTATGATGCTTTCCTGAGTGTAAATTATAGAAAGTACACCACCAGGTAGGAGGGAAAGCAACCCCCTCCCTCTGCCACCAATTTCAGTAAGAATCCTCTGATATTATTTGTTTTGCATATGGAATTATTTTTAAGTATTTTTTTGGAACAAATGTTTCTGTTGCCAGCAGTTTTTGCTTGTTTGTTTGCCTGTTTGTTTTTTAATCACCAGTCTAGTTTATACTGTTTAAAAGCTCATTTTCTCAATTTGGTTAATTAACAAAATTCAGCGGGCTCTCATGAGTTTATTAGAATGAGGGTAAAATGTGATTCAAAATATGTGAGTACTGGCCCTGCTTTTTCCACTTCCTAACCATGATTCTGTGCTTTAGATTCCTTATCTTCCAAATTTTAAATGTGATATACTTGTTTTGTCTGCATTTCTTACCAGGTTTTGGTAAGGATAAAATGAGAGTGTGTATGTCAAAGTGTGTCAAAATGCATAAAGTGATATATAATGTAAGAATAATTATTGATTATATATTATTAAATAATTCAGTGTCAGTGATTATTTTTAAATTTTCATTCTCTCTACAGTGGGGCCGTGTACATGCTATAGTCTCCACAGGTAGACTTATAATCCTGTTCACTAGTCCTAACATTTTACTCATAAAAGGTGCTTCTTTTTGAACTGGAAAGACACATTTTCTGACTCTGGTGTACCCAGAAGTTATCTAAAGGATTCAGAGAATTAATTCCCAATAAGTCACAGAACTGTGCCACCAAGACCTGAAAGTAGATCAGTAAAAATATAAAAATATAGAGCTACAGGGCTTCCCTGGTGGCGCAGTGGTTGAGAGTCCGCCTGCCGCTGCAGGGGACACGGGTTCGTGCCCCGGTCTGGGAAGATCCCACATGCCGCGGAGCGGCTGGGCGCGTGAGCCATGGCCGCTGAGCCTGCGCGTCCGGAGCCTGTGCTCCGCAACAGGAGAGTCCACAACAGTGAGAGGCCTGCTTACCGCTAAAAAAAAAAAAAAAAAATATATATATATAGAGAGAGAGAGAGAGAGAGAGAGAGAGAGAGAGCTACAAAATATACAAATGTAAAAAAATACATAAATACTACAAAACAGACCTACAAAAATACAAATGTTCCTAGGACTAGGTGGCCTATAATAGAGTTGATGAAAGAAGGCATTTTACCCAGAGATACAGCAAGAGGCTTGGGTGTGCAGCACGTTGACACATTCATTTATTCATTCGTTCATTCCTCATTCACTTAACAAACATTTATTGAATGTCTACTATATGCCAGGCCCTGTGCCAGAGGCTCTAAGGATAAAGTGGACAGGGGTCCAACTTCACAGTTCCTAATAATCCAGGAAGAAGAAAAAGAAAGATACAAACAACTACAACAAACAGAATTTTTTAAGTGCAAAAAATGGTATTATTACAAATTACTATGGGAACATGATGGAAATCATGACTAACTCTGCCTGAGGACTTTGAGAAGCCTGCAAGGAAGGGTAGCACTTGAGCTTGATATAAAACAATGTGTAGGAGTTTACCAGAGTTTTTTTTTTAAATGGAAAAAGGGCATCTCCAGATAGAAAAGACAACATGTTCACACCAGTGAAGATGTAATAGAACATAGCATGCTGGAGACAATGTGAAAATTAGAACAAGTCTTTGAAAAGTGCTTTGGCAGATTGTTTCAAGATCTATAAAAACACTTATGTTGTTAGACCAGTAATCCCACTTTGGGGAATTTATCTTATGAAAAAAAAAAAAAATTCAAAGGAAGAAAAGTATTATTTACAATAGCATAAATACAAAATAGAAATGAATGCATTATCCAAAAAAATTCAAAATAATTATGTGAATTATAGCACACCAGTTTGTCTATTGTATTGCCATTAGAATGATAATAATGATGTTCTAGGTCAAGATGGAAAATGTATATGCTATTTTATTAAATTATAAAACTATATCTTTATTATTGTAGCTATTTTTTAATTAATTGTTATTGGAGTATAGTTGATTTACAGTGTTGTGTTAGTTTCTGCTGTGCAGCAAAATGAATCAGTTATTCATATATCTACTCTTTTTTACATTCTTTTCCCATATAGGTCATTACAGAGTATTGAGTAGAGTTCCCTGTGCTATGCAGTAGGTTCTTATTAGTTATCTCTTTTACATATAGTAATGTGTATATGTCAGCCCCAATCTCCCAATTTATCTGGCATTTCCCCCTTGGTAACCATAAGTTTGTTTTCTACATTTGTGACTCTGTTTCTGTTTTATAGATAAGTTCATTTGTACCAGTTTTTTAGATTCCACATATAAGCAATATCATATGACATTTGTCTTTCTGTGTCTGACTTACTTCACTCAGTATGACAATCTCTAGGTCCATCCCTGTCACTGCAAATGGCATTATTTCGATCTTTTTTTATGGCTAATATTCCATTGTATATATGTACTACATCTTCTTTTCCATTCATCTGTCAGTGGACATTTAGGTGCTTCCATGTCCTGGCTATCATAAAGGGTGCTGCAGTAAACATTGGGGTGCATGTATCTTTTCAAATTATGGTTTTCTCTGGATGTATGCCCAGGAGTGGGAGTGCTGGGCCATATGTTAGCTCTATGTTTAGTTTTTTAAGGAAATTCCATACTGTTCTCCGTAGTGGCTGCATCAGTTTACATTCCCACCAACAGTGCAAGAGGGTTCCCTTTTCTCCACACCCTCTCCAGCATTTATTGTGTGTAGATTTTTTTCATGATGGCAATTCTGAGTGGTGTGAGGTGATACCTCATTGTAGTTTTGATTTGCATTTCTCTAATAATTAGTGATGTTGAGCATCTTTTCACGTGCCTCTTGGCCATCTGTCTGCCTTCTTTGGAGAAATGTCTATTTAGATCTTCTGCCCATTTTTTTGATTGGGTTGTTTTTTGGATATTGAGCTTCATGAACTGTTTGTATATTTTGGAGATTAATCCCTTGTCGGTCTCTTCATTTGCAAATATTTTCTCCCATTCTGTGGGTTGTCTTTTTGTTTTATTTACGGTTTTCTTTGCTGTATTATTGCAACTATTTAAAATTATGTGTGTGTACAGATAAGAAATAGAAAAGAATGTGAAATGAAAATCAAAACACTAACAACAGCATCAACAGCAACAGAAGGGTTTGTGAAGGTAGTGGGATTGTGACTGAATTTTTTTCATAGGTTTACTTTGTTGTGGTGATCATATTTACTAATTCAACTAATGTGTATCGACCATTTCTTATGTGCTATAAGCATTGCTTGGTCCTCCAGTTGAAAAGATAAAGGAGCTTATCATTTATATACTAAATTCTAAATTTTTAAAGAAAAGCACTTTCAGGCCTTTCCTAAAATAACTCTACCATCTTTCTAGATCCAAATCGAATGCAATCTGTTGCAGGAAATCTATTCATAATCTATTCATCCCATCATTTCTAAGCTCTCTCTAGATTTTCCAGCCTTCTATCCCCCACAATGAAAGGTATCATGCTGTAGGAGTTCAGTTGGGTGATCCAATTGAATTGGATTATCCAGTCCAAGGCTGGTGTCACGGTGGGAAGTGGCTGGGTGCAGGAAGGGGGCATACATAGATGTGTTTCTCACACTGAGGCCCATAACCACCTGCATCCGAATCCCCAGGAGTAGAGGTTAAGTATGCAGTTTTTCACCGTCATCCCTAGAAATTATAATTAAGTCCACCAGGGTGGGGTCATAAAATTGCATTTTTAACAAACACTCAAATTCTTTGGCATCTTAAGTTTGGGAAAGAATTGCTATAAATTTAAGTCTACGTGAAATAAGTGCTTCTGCCAGCTGCAGTTTGCTCATGGAACTTTACAGTATAGTTGTATGAGTGAAAACTTGCAACTCCTTTTCACGGATTTTCTTATAATGTTATATTTAGTCCACGATGAGCTTTGTTTCCAACTTAGGTTTCAAGATCTTGTTAATGGAAAACATTTACTCCTGATAAGTAAAAATGTGGATTCTTTACGTGCGCATGCTTGTGTGCGTGCATAGGGTTGTGAAGTCATGTGTAACTGTCAGTGTAGGTATCTTTTCAAAGTCATTCTTGTTGCTTAAAATATTGTGTGGTCCATTATCAGTGCGGGAGGTGGGGAAGTGGAGGGGAAGGGGATTCACATTTTATAATGTCTGACAAACTGTACTCACTGAAAAACAAGTTTCTCACAAGGTCTATTAATGCACCTCAGCTACATGTAATGTTTTGCACTGTTTCTTTCCTTTTGTTCTTTTCTTTCTTGCCTCTCTCTCTCTCCTTTCCCTCTTTCCTTCTAACAGACTGGACCATGGACTATGGCTTTTGTTGATTAATGCTTTTCATTAATCAGCCACGAAAACTATTTTTGATCACTGGTGTCTGGTAAAAGGCATTGTCCTACTCACAACATCCTGAAAGAATCGGTTCCTTATTAAACTTGTCCCTTGAGTCTTGAGTTTGGATCAGTGTGAACAGTTAGTCATCCTTATGTTGAAATAAAATAAATGTATAGTATGCCAAAAAGCTCAGAAATTTTTTAAAAATGAGTTAAGGACTGGCAGTAGACATCCTTTCAGCACCATTTTTACCCTTTGGTCTTAACCTGCCCAACTAGAAGCCAGCTGGGAGAAAACAGTGACCGGAGGATTTCTGTACACTGCACTGTCCCTTCATCTTCATGTGTCATTGTTCTGCATGAAATAGATTTGGTATGTCTTTCTGGGTGGTTTTATTCTCTTAAACCATTAAAGATGCTTTGATGTGATGTTAGTGGGTTCTGATCTCACTAACCTAAAGGAAAGCTTGCCTTCTCTAGACTTCTAGAGAGCTATCCTAAGAAAACCCTTCTTAGTACAAATGAATTCTTAGGACATGCAAAAAGACCCTGCCTGGATATCTGCATATTCATGGTTTCTAATGGCAGCAGTGAGATAGGGACCAATTCAGCCAAGTGTCATTTCTATCTGTGGCTATAAAAGGGTCACCCCTATTCTTGTAAATGCTACTATTTGCACATTTCTTCTATGCACATTAATTTTCCTTGCTCAAAAATATTTTCAACTAAAATATCCTTTATGTTGTAAAATCCAGTTTGGGAAGCTATCCCTTCATGGATGACTCTAAAGCACCTGCATTTTTCTTTTTTACTGCGCCACTGGTCTCTGTTCCAATTCTCTCTTGGTGAACACTATTCCTACCACTCTTTAAATTTTATTCCCTAAAAAACAAGCTTCCCATTTCCATTCATGAGAAATCCTGTTGACATGACTCTTCATGAAAAAGAATTCTGAACTTGAAACTCTAAGGTGATCTTGAGGTTCTTATATTATGGAGAGGGGATGCCTATCAACAATGTAGATTTTGGGGATCTATCCAAGTAAGAGAATCAGTCTCCAGGGAAGGGCCCAGGAATCTGAATATTTAACTTGTTCCTTCTTGGTTCTTATGCGTACTAAACTTTGAGGACAGAGAGTCTAGAGCAAGCACTAGGAGTGGTATTGATTTGGAAAGAACATTTGATATGTAGTCAATAGACTTTTAATTGCTAACTTCATGGATATAGGTGATATTTAATCCCTCTGAGTATCAATTTCTTTTAGTTTCAACATTAGTTTAATACATTTTAGAATACAGTGTTATGGAAAAGATTATATAAGGCAGTGGGGTTTTTGCTTGTGTTTTCACTTTGCAAAAAGCGTGCATAACTAGAGAAATAATCGGTGTAAAAAAACAAAACCCCAGGCTTCCCTGGTGGCGCAGTGGTTGAGAGTCCGCCTGCCGATGCAGGGGACACGGGTTCGTGCCCCGGTCCGGGAAGATCCCACATGTCGTGGAGCGGCTGGGCCCGTGAGCCATGGCCGCTGAGCCTGCGCGTCAGGAGCCATGGCCGCTGAGCCTGCGCGTCCGGAGCCTGTGATCCGCAACGAGAGAGGCCACAACACTGAGAGGCCCACGTACCGGGAAAAAAAAAAAAAAAAAAAAAACCCACAAGAATAAGGTTGCAGAAAACCGACACCATAAGATATAGAATATGAGAAATTTTACTCATTTAGACATTAATTCACTTCCTGCCTCTAACCTGTACTTGCAAATATTAAATTAGTAGTTAACAGGAGTGTAGTGGCACTCCATGGTGTCAAACTAGGGCTGCCATTGTAGGGGAAAAAAAATAAAATAAAATTTAAAACTAATGTAATCCACTATGATTTTCTACCATTTCTATTTGTTCTCTTAAAAAAGGAAAATGGTCCAGAATATTTCCTATTCTATATTCTCTCACAACTAGAGCTTACTTCCTGACATATGTCTTTTAAAAGTCACTCATGCATCCTACTTCCCATTCATCATCACTGTGGTGAAAGTACAGACAAGAGAATTTGCATATAAAACAATTTTCAGCCACCACTCATATTCTTGTGAAAGGAGGAGACTCAAAGCTGCTTCTTTTGTATTTCATAGCCTATCAATGCCCAGTGGAGGATCATACTCTCTTTCCTGGGTAGCAAAAGCTTTCCATGCCTTCCTTAATCCAGCATCAGTGTGGGAGGGAGGAGGCTTTGGAGCCATCTACTGTCTCTTATTTGACATCAACGTTTCCCCTTCCTCTAAGTTTTACTCTGGTTAATAATTATGGTGATTTTTAAAATCTTGAAACTTGCCAATATCATGTTGATCCATTGACTGGAATGGGACAGAATCCCACTGTAACTTAATTTAAGCCAAGTTATTTAACCTCTCTGCCTCAAAATCCTTCATCCATAAAATGAAGGAGTTGGTCTATGCAAGCCATACAAGCTCTTGGAGTTGTAAAAACCCTTCTGGTTTTAAGAGAACTGTGACATGGAATATGCTCCCACACCACAGAGTACGTGGTAATATCTAGATCTGTGGCTCTTTTCTCTGATCTCTCTCTCTCTCTCTCTCTCTCTCTCTCTCTCTCTCTCTCTCTCTCTCCCCCTCTCTCCCCCTCTCTCCCTCCCTCCCTCCCTCCCTCCCTCTCTCTCTCTCTCTCTCTCTCTCTCTCTCTCTCTCTCTCCTGCTTTCCTGCAATATTTCCCTGTTACAAAGAGCATTAATGTGGCTTGAAGCTGCTCCAATGTCACAGTGTTCGAGGTGGCTCTGTATCTCAGCCCTGTTGCACTGACGCACAGGCTTGGCCAAGTGTGGAAATTGGCATGACAGGAGTCACAGAGGGAAAGTGCCTGAAGCTGGTTCTGAGAACTCTGTTCCTAAAAACTTAATCTATGGATAGAAAGACAGGGTGGGGTCCTGGAGACAAGAATCACTAACCTCCTTGCTAGTGGGATATGGTGACACTCTGCAAGCTGTGGTGGGGTGTGGGGAGGGGTCCAAACTGGGATTTATTCGCTTGCTTGTTTACAAGTCTAACTTTGTGGACTCTAAGTAGCCTAAGAAGTATAATTTGAGGGTCACAAAAGCCCCCTCCCCTCACGTAGTCCCTCAAAGAGCCCTCCTGTGATCCCTGTAAATATTACTTTTTCTGGCCACATCTTCAAAAATTCAAATATGAAAAGGAATAAGGACCTCAAGCCTTTTATATTGTTAATTTCAATGAGATTAATTTCTCAGACCCTTTGTTTAAATATAAACCTCCATGGAGAATGGATTACTTGACCTATTAACAGCATTCGAGCAAGTTGATGCCAATGTGTTTTCTGACACATTTTTTACCACAGGCTTCCAGATCACCACACTTTGCTTTTCCTCCTAGCCTCATCCTCATTTGCTGTTTCTTCCTCTTCTCCATGACTTCTTAACTTTAGAGTGACCCACAGCCTTGGGCCTTGGTTATCCTCTTCTCTCCATCTAAACTTCCTTCCTTGCCACATCACAATATATACAGAATACTTTTTCTTTTTTAACCTGTTTGTAAATAAGGTAGAAAAGCCCAGTGTTTAGAGCGTGATTTCTCAGTCTCAGTACTATGGACATCTAGGGCCAGATAACTCTTTGATGTAGGAGCTGTCCTGTACATTTTAAGATGATTAGCAGCGTCCTTGGCTACTACCCACTAGATGCTAGGAACACTTCCCCCAGTTGTGACAACGATAAATGTTTCCATACATTGTCAGATGTTCCCTTGGGGACAAAATCACCCCCCCCCCATAAACCATGATTTAGAATAATTGGGGGTAAAACAAAAAATTCTTGAATAATGCATATTAGAAGCCTTTCACTAAATTTGGCCAATTCTTTTTTTAAAGTTTATATCTCTTAAAGTTATAAGAATCTGAATAACAACAACAAAAGAGTTAAAAATAGAATCTCTAAGCCAGGTTCTGGTTTGGGGATAAAACAAGCTTGTGCCAGGTAGGAACCAGAAGAAAATGGATTTCATCTTGTCCTTAACCCTATACCATTATTGGTTAAAAAAAAAAAATGCACATCATCTTGCTTTTAAAGCAGCAGTAAACAATATCCTAAATTAAGATTCGAGTTTAGCTCTGCCATTTCTTGCCAGTTGCATCCTTCTGAGAAAACTACGTTTTGAAAGAGTTAATTCACCCAAGTTCAGGTAACTAGTCAAATCCTTTATTTCTCAGTCCTCCACATTCCTACCTCTAAGAATCAGAGATGATTCAGGTGAATTGTCGCTAGAAGTTGTAAAGCTCTGTAACACACGTAAGTTTGCACTGTTATCTGCATTCAGAGATGAGAGAATCGAAAGTTAATATGGGATGTGGAGGTCTTCAGCTAAGACTGCCAGAGCCTATACCTAGCAGCTCTCTTCTTGCCCACACGTACTCAGTGTTCTTTGCATGAAAAAAAACAGGCCACCCTTCCCTCTGTCTGTCCTCCTTTCCGCTCAACAGTTTTGCTTAAAACATCTACCAATCACGTCCTTTTAACCATAAATGAACATAGGTGCCATCATTTACATTATTTAATAATTTTAAATTAGAAGAGGAATACATAGACTTGATTTGAAAAATGTCCAACATGGTACCTGTTAAAACTAGGCTATGGTCCCACCTTTGAACTCAGCTCCCCTCCTCAGATTTAACCACTATTAACTGATACTTTATGTCCTTACAGAAATTTCCTTTGCATATGCAGCTATGTATTTGTGTGTGTAAATGCGTGTGGGTATATAGCCTTTAAACAATTTTAAATTTGTACCTTTAATTTTTGTTTACATAACAATATATCTTAGAGATCTCTTCATATACGCATGTTTGAATTTACCACGTTCTATATAACAGCTACAGAGTATCCGGACTGTAAAACTGTAATGTATCTCATCAGTTCATTATTGATGAGTAGGTGGTTTCCAGTTTTTGGCTATTACAATAGTTCAATAAATAGGTTTAATGTCAATGTTTCATGATAGTTGTTTTCTTTTTGATAAATGCTCTGAGCCTTAATCTTTTCTTTTAAAAGAATAAAGTTTGGTTGTTGAGGGTCATATTATTGAATAAATAGGCCAAATGGAGAGAGTGGGCACAAAACAATATATA
Organism: Orcinus orca; assembly: GCF_937001465.1. Lineage (NCBI taxonomy): Eukaryota > Metazoa > Chordata > Mammalia > Artiodactyla > Delphinidae > Orcinus > Orcinus orca. Next base: position 50,777,483 of record NC_064571.1, read on the forward strand.
TTTTAAAGAACTTAAGAAATGCTTTATTATTTCCTTAGAGTCAACATTGAATAAAGGAGAGAGGAAAGGAATTTGCAAAACAAAAACTTGACAGAGTCCATTCTTTCCAGGATGGAAAGACAAAATGAGCTTTGGAATTTCAGCATTCTAAACCTCAGTGGCACTTTACTTTCTTATGGCATACCTATCACGATTTATTCTCAGATTTTTTTCTTAGTAGTATTGAGTGACTCTAAACGGGGTTAGAATTAGTCCTTGAAAATGCATGGAGATAATGAAAACTGGGCCATAAAGAACAATAGAGGTTCCCCAGGTACTCTTTGTCATATAAAGGTTATTCCCGAAGATCATTCAATGTTTCTTTTAAGCTTTTTAAAAAGTATCTCCATGATACTGCCATTTGAAACACACCATAGTCTCACAACTTAAAACATTCCTTGTCAGACAGGATACGATCATCTCAGTTACCTTGAACTGTGCAACATGTCTGCTATTACAGAATGATCAATAAATGCAGATGTATTGGGGATATATTTCCATATGGTATTCCAGATGTGGAGCCTTTGCTTACGAAAGGATTACTTTACATTTTAGAGGAAAGGCAAAAAATAAGTACATATTTCCAACACTGGATAACTCATTTATTTTTCTGGCTTTGGGAAGCAGGATGTGTACATCCTTTGGTGCTTGTTTGTTTGTATTTTTATTTTTTGTTGTTTTATTTTGTTTGTATTTTTTAACATCTTTATTGGAGTATAATTGCTTCACAATGGTGTGTTACTTTCTGCTTTATAACAAAGTGAATCAGCTATACATATACATATATCCCCATATCTCCTCCCTCTTGCGTCTCCCTCCCACCCTCCCTATCCCACCCCTCTAAGTGGTCACAGAGCACTGAGCTGATCTCCCTGTGCTATGTGGCTGCTTCCCACTAGCTACCTATTTTACATTTGGTAGTATATATAAGTCCATGCCACTCTCTCACTTCATCCCAGTTTACCCTTCCCCCTCCCCGTGTCCTCAAGTCTATTCTCTACGTCTGCGTCTTTATTCCTGTCCTGCCCCTGGGTTCTTCAGAACCTTTTTTTTTTTTTTAGATTCCATATGTATGTGTTAGCATACGGTATTTGTCTTTCTCTTTCTGACTTACTTCACTCTGTATGACAGACTCTAGGTCCATCCACCTCACCACAAATAACTCAATTTCATTTCTTTTTATGGCTGAGTAATATTGCATTGTATATATATGTGCCACATCTTCTTTATCCATTCATCCGATGATGGACACTTAGGTTGCTTCCATCTCCTGGCTGTTGTAAATAGAGCTGCAATGAACATTGTGGTACATGACTCTTTTTGAATTATGGTTTTCTCAGGGTATATGCCCAGTAGTGGGATTGCTGGGTCATATGGTAGTTCTGTTTTTAGTTTTTTTTTTTTTTTTTTTGTGGTACACGGGCCTCTCACTGTTGTGGCCTCTCCCGTTGCGGAGCACAGGCTCTGGACGCACAGGCTCAGCGGCCATGGCTTACGGGCCCAGCCGCTCCGTGGCATGTGGGATCTTCTCGGACTGGGGCACGAACCCGTGTCCCCTGCATCGGCAGACAGACTCTCAACCACTGCGCCACCAGGGAAGCCCTGTTTTTAGTTTTTTAAGGAACCTCCCTACTGTTCTCCACAGTAGCTGTATCAATTTACATTCCCACCAACAGTGCAAGAGGGTTCCCTTTTCTCCACACCCTCTCCAGCATTTATTGTTTGTAGATTTTTTGATGATGGCCATTCTGACTGGTGTGAGGTGATACCTCATTGTAGTTTTGATTTGCATTTCTCTAATGATTAGTGATGCTGAGCATCCTTTCATGTGTTTGTTGGCAGTCTGTATATCTTCTTTGGAGAAATGTCTATTTAGGTCTTCTGCCCATTTTTGGATTGGATTGTTTGTTTTTTTGATATTGAGCTGCATGAGCTGCTTGTAAATTTTGGAGATTAATCCTTTGTCAGTTGCTTCGTTTGCAAATATTTTCTCCCATTCTGAGGGTTGTCTTTTCCTCATGTTTATGGTTTCCTTTGCTGTGCAAAGGCTTTTAAGTTTCATTAGGTCCCATTTGTTTATTTTTGTTTTTATTTCCATTTCTCTAGGAGGTGGGTCAAAAAGGATCTTGCTGTGATTTATGTCATAGTGTTCTGCCTATGTTTTCCTCTAAGAGTTTTATAGTGTCTGGCCTTAACGTTTAGGTCTTTAATCCATTTTGAGTTTATTTTTGTGTATGGTGTCAGGGAGTGTTCTAATTTCACTCTTTCACATGTAGCTGTCCAGTTTTCCCAGCACCACTTATTGAAGAGGCTGTCTTTTCTCCATTGTATATTCTTGCCTCCTTTATCAAAAATAAGGTGACCTTGTTTGTCTTTTTAACGATCGATAACATGGCATATTTATTGGGACTTAAATTGTCTTTAAAGAGAAACAGCTCTAATTGGCAAAAAAAAAAAGCATAGTAATGTATTTCTTAATGTAGCATAATTGCCTATACAAAATTATCCCATAACAATATTCATTATAAACGGGGTATTCAAAAAATGCCATTCATTAACTTGAAAATAAAATTACAATTACAAAGCTTTGAGCCGATTCTGTTAGGAGGGTTGCATGCTAATTGCACAGTTTAAGACTTCTAATTTAATATTAGGTGAAAAGGTGATAATCATCTGAAGGGAAGCACATAAGAAGAGTTGAAGGGTTGGGATGTTAAAAAGTAGTTTCCTTTCTGCTGAGCTGTCACATTGGATTACAAAGGAATACAGAGAAAAATTCCTGTGCATGAAAATAGGTCTTTATTTGGGTCCGGGTTTAGGGGAATGTCCGTTTCCCTACGCAGTCACAGTAGGGGAGCAAATTTGACAGCAGAGACTGCCAAGACTTTTTGAGCTGGGCACGGGCTGGTCTGTCTACCAACAGCCTCGTCAACTGCAGACGGAACTGCAGCATCCCTTCCTGCAGTAGTGCATCAGCCATTGGCTCATTGGTGACACGTGACTGATAGAGCCTTTTCTGTGTGTTTCCTCGCCCATCTGTGTGCAGGGCACTGATAGGCCAGGCTGATGCGCAGGCAATTTATCATCTTGATCTCCCACTGAGTCAGGGAGCTCTCCTGTCACCAGTATTGATTTCAGAGGATGGACTAAATTTCCTAGGATTTCCATTAAGAATTAAGAAAAAAGCTCTAAGCACGCAGGGTAGCCAGACAGACATGGATATGAGATGGCACTGTGAAAACTCGCAGGTAGCTTCTTCTATCACAGCCGGTGCTCAGCACAGCTTAGAACTGCAGCATGCAGGGTTTAAGATACCAGGAGCCTAAGAACAGTAATAATGAAAATAAGAATAAACTCTTTTGGATAAACTAATTTTAAGATATATATTAAAATGTTTCTTCTTGGAGATTGCATGTCAAATTTATGCACGCTCTGTATGCAACGTAGAAAGGTTGTTTTAAATTTTTAAATGTCCTTAAACCCTGAGCATGGTTGCTTCTACTTTTGTTTGTGGCGTGAGCTTCAGATGTCTTATGAGCATGCTTGTGGCAGAGACAACCAAAAATTGTGGGGGGGGGGGTGTTTATATATATGTATTAAGTTGATTCGAGTAAAAGCATGAATAAAAGCTGCTTTCACGACTCGCCAGACTGCTTTATTATTGTTAGTGACTTGGTGATGATTTTGCCTAAATATGCTTAGATTCTGACCATGCATGCTTTTGTGGCAGAGTGGGTTTTCGTTGAGAATTCGTAAAGGTGTAATGTGTGAATTAACTGTATGTTTTGTGCCACAGAAAATGTATTAGTGATTATTAAACCTGATTAATTAATGGAAATATTTCATGATGGTAAGATTTGAGTAACACTTATTTACACTAATTCTGCTTACTGAAAAAAAATGCATGTCTGGGATTACTGAACGTTTTTGTATTTTTGAAATATAAATTTTGATTATTTCAGAGACAGTAAGATTTCAGTTTTTAAAAATGCATCCGAGGTGAGAGAATTAGAAACATTTTTTTTTTTGATTTTAGCCTAAGAGAGGATTCTAAAAGTGCTGTTTGCGTATTCGAGACATCATGTGCATGTTAATGAGTGTGAATTCTTCGGATAATTGTTTGATAGTCTCCTAGCTATCCTTATTCTCCTGAAGAGGAGAAAAGCCTTGGCATTCAAGTATTTCCTAGGCCCATGGGAATTAGAGCCAGCAAAAGCAAGAGTATGGCCAGATGGGATTGGCATGCTTGGCTGGGAGAGGAAACAATAGGCGGGGGCGGAGCAGATGGAGAACAGAAGGGATTGAGTCTCAGAAAAGGGGAGGGGGGAGGGGAGGAGTAGGCTTAATAGTGAAGGAAGCCTGGCCCCTCTTTTCAAGGGAACTTCTGATTGCATCTTCCTTTAAGTATGAGATAGAATGTCATGTCTGTTGTGACAACTATTTTTCATTGAATTAGGTAACCCCTGCTTCATAGATTAGGAAAGAAATCCCATGAATAGAAGGTACTTTACCAGATTATAAATGGTGTGCTCTTTGTTGTTGTTTGTAACCTTTTTCTCTTTGCCATATTCAGGAAGAGTATTCAATAGGAGCAGAATTCAAATTAAGCTGTCATATTATTTGAGTCATTGGTATCTACATATAAATATGGCAATAACTACTAAACTTATTTATCAGACTTTAACGATTCAAGCATCAATAGGGCTTGCTGACTCTTTCCCTAAGTAAGCTTTGAATTATGAAAACATTAGGAGCTCATGCTGACTAATCTACTGATTTTTCACTTCTGGCTTATAAATAGATGTTCATTTCTAGAATAACTTTAAATGTTTTATTTAAGTATTTGTTGACTTTATCCTGAAGGCTGGGGGCTTGACCAATGCCCAGTTCAAATTCTGCAATGAAATTAATCAAGCCTTCTGTCACCCAAGGGCACAGTCTTTGCCCAGAAGGGTCATAGGACTGAAAAAGAATGAAAAATCAATTTACTTCTGAATTCTGTGATTTCAATGATTATTTCAAAATCCTATGGTGAACCCAGACACGATTTCCAGTCCTGAGTACAACTGAATTTTACCAAAATCATGCTGCCAAAATGTACCAATGAAACACAAATTTTAAAAGTTTAAGTACACATCTCTTACTCTGTGGGTCACCCACAGCTCTCTTAATCATTTGGTTGGTGGACCTTGTGTATGGAGAGAATTTCCATTTTCCAAAGGAAATTTAGCCGTGTTGCATGTCTCTTTTGACTGCCTGTTGAACCTTGGCTTGACAAGGAATTATGACATAGGTAAAGGGAATGAAAACCTTTACCTTTGGGCTTCCCTGGTGGCGCGGTGGTTGAGAGTCCGCCTGCGCATGCAGGGGACATGGGTTCGTGCCCTGGTCCGGGAAGATTCCACATGCCGCGGAGTGGCTAGGCCTGTGAGCCATGTGCGCGCTGAGCCTGCGCGTCCGGAGCCTGTGCTCCGCAACGGGAGAGGGCAAAACAGTGAGAGGCCCGCGTACTGCAAAAAAAAATAAAATAAAATAAAACCTTTACCTTTAATATCCTAAGATACATTTAGGATAATATATTCAAATCATTTATATTGATTTTCCCAGAGTTAACGAATGAGACCAATTTCGTATACTTTCTCCAGTCCTTTTCTTCCAATGCCCTGTTCTTAGAAATTAAAGAGTCCACTAAGCAACAAAATTCTCCTCACTTGGCAAATTCCCTCTAACGTTTTTAGAAAGAAATAGTGCCTACAGACAGATCTTCGGACAGATATTTATATTTTGGAGGGTTGACTGGTGTTTATTAAGCAAGATAACCCAGTGTTAAAGAATAAATATTTTCTCTCACTTTGCACAGTCAAGTTGCCTGATATGTTGAGTGCCACTTTCTCCTTCTGTAGAATGAAACTAGAAGAGCCCTGAAGTGGTATTAAATGTCTGGTCACAGTAGCATTTGGGGGTCAACTGCCAAGCAAATTTCTCACCAAGACATTAACCAGGAAATGCTTACATGTTTACGAAGTAATTAGTGATGTAGCATTGCATATTAAGGATGTTTTGGGTAGTTGTGATGAAATGTTACTGTCTGTGTGTGTTCCATATGCTCCTTTAATTTACAAAATGTGCTCATTCCACAGCATCTGGGTGCATTTATAAACTACAAGTGCAATCAATTAACAATATGATGGATGCAGTAGGCAGATTGCTAATTGATGGGAAAAGCCCTTTTAGCTTATACTTTGTAGTTTTCAAATGGGAAAATAAAGCATGTAGCCAAGAACTTTCAGTCTTTGTCTATGTTAAATTCAGATGTTTCAAGGACTAAGCTTACACTCTGCCCATTTAGAAAATAACCCATTTGAAACAAGATTTTGCCATGTCAAAATTAGTGCTCTTAATTCCGGTGTTATAAGCACTAGCAAGATATAGGTGAACAGAGTTAGTGGATATTTAATTATACTTAGACCAACTGGTGCCTTTTATTAATTCAGTCTGCTTTTTCACTTCCCATTTCCTCTACTCCCAGTACTTTATTCCTCTGCTGCTTTACCTGTCTATGGACTCAAATGCCATTTGTTCCAGACCTCTATTACTAAACAGAAACAATAAACTATATATAAATTCAGCAGAATATAATGACACCAAGTTCTGCTTATACATTTTTGTGTATATTTAGGCTTTGAATATCATTGATTTCTATTAAGGTTACTATATTGACCCAGCAAGATTGATTTTATTTTCTGCTATCTTATTTACATTTACTTGATAGCTGATACTTGAATCTCCTGAAGGCTCCCTTCCCTCATTACTTTAGCATGGAGAATGGAGCCAAGCACAATGTATCGAGTAGATAGGCAATTTCCAGTATACAGAATAACTGGGGAGAATCACAGACAGATATAAACCCATGGGTATCTCTAGTGTCTCACAGAAAATTAAGACAGCATATAAGTCTAAACTAAATAATAACCATGAAAAAGTAAAAATATATGAGAGAGACTTTCTAGTTTTGTGTCATAAATTATGTGTGATTATCACTACACACTTTCATTTTCCCCTCAAATTTTCACCCTCATTTGAATTCACTTGATTATGCATTGGAAACTATCTGAGAACTATTTCCCCCCAAAAAATCAATTATACATTTTTGTTTTCATTGTTGTGAAAAAAAATATTTATATATATATATATATATATGGGGGGGGGAGAGAGACTGCAGATTAAGCCACAATTTAATTGTCTTCCTGATAGCAAAAAAGGCTCAAAAAAGTTTTACTGTTTTCCCACGACTAAATGGAATGTCTTTTACTATAAAGGCTCCAGGCTTCATTACCTTAGGTATTGCTTAGTTTAAAAGACAAAAACTTCATATAATGATGGGAACGACTTGAATATTATTTAGGGGACCAAAAGAAATCAGTCTCTGAAAGACATCAGTCCTGGAGTCTGTATGCTCTCATGTTTGTTTCCTTGTCTTTTTTATTTAAACATGACAGGTTTGGTAGGGCCACAATCTTGACTGTAAGCATATTTCAGACCAAAAATATAATTACATAACCTCACAGCCTAGATTTACTAGTAAATTCATAGATGATATGGAGGTTTAGTGGTGTGGGCAAATGCCTTCATCTGTCCAACCTCTTCACATTTTTCAAATTAAAAACTCTACTACAGCTTCAAAGACAGTGCCATCCCAATCAATCTTCCATTGAAATGAATTTTCTTATAATTAAAAACTATGTATTATATATACAAAATATAGATTACATATATAAATATTATGTATGTATAATAATGTATGTATATGACTAAGACTACCTTTATGACTTCAGAACACTCTACTTTATTGTCAAATCAAAAAGTTTGCATAGGGCTTCCCTGGTGGCGCAGTGGTTGAGAGTCTGCCTGCCGATGCAGGGGACACAGGTTCGTGCCCTGGTCCGGGAAGATCCCACATGCCACGGAGCGGCTGGGCCCGTGAGCCATGGCCACTGAGCCTGCGCGTCCGGAGCCTGTGCTCCGCAACAGGAGAGGCCATAACAGTGAGAGGCCCGCGTACTGCCAAAAAAAAAAAAAAGTTTGAATAGAATTTTGATTTTTTTTGAAGCCCCTTGGTTTGGAGTTGCATAGATATAGCCCCAGGCATCAATTCTCAATGACCCATGTGTGAACTATCTATATAATGGATTATCTTGCATGACCAGATGTGTCCTCTAGACCACAACTTCCCATGAGCTGAAAAATCATTGTGTTCCATCATGTACCATGACTTCTCTCAATTAGCACGGTTAGATTTGAGTGAATCACCTATCCATTGGGTTTGTAGTAGGACTACAATATTTTCAGAGTTGAACGTGGTGTGTGTATGAATATGTGTGTCTACATAAAACACTGCTAAATATTTACCTGCTACATAATAGGTTACATAGAAAAACTAGAAATTTCAGGGTAATAGCTACTCTTGGGTTTGCCAAGAGTTTTCTTAAGCCTTCAAGAAGTATACCATCTCTTTTCAGAATGTTGAAAATTATAATATATAAGCACGTATCTCAGTGTTTTTTTGGTGCATTTAATAGTTAAGATCTGTTAAAATATCTACTGATTGATAGATCAGTAGATGCTTGATGTCATGGGTGACTCAAAGGAAAATAAGACACTTGCTGCCTTAAAAGTCCAGCTGAGGAGAAAGGACAAACACATATAAAACTAGAGGGGTATTGAAGGCTGAATAATTTCACCCTATAGTCTCAATTAATGAACACGTTTTTGCTGAGCATCTATTACACACTTCATGGTAGCTTAGAGAAAGGAGAGTTCAATAAGGGCTAAGTAGATGCTCTGATGTTTTTCTGCTGTATGTTCTCTGAATTTGTTTGAGCAGCCCTAGTTATCCAGTCATAAAATGAAAGGTAACACAAAATCAGGTCAAATCAGGTGGGCTACACATCCTGTAACACCAATACCAGCCTCTGAAGTGGTGTTTAGGGCACTGAGGGTATTGGAATATGAAGCAAGATCCCAAGTAGCTTGTCTCAAAATCAGTCAGTGTGGTTGCTTCCTGTTCTACATGTTCTCAGGACAACATATTGATTTCTTAAACCAGTTTTCATGCTTTATTAATGATAAAAGTAATACAAAATGTGTACAACTGTTTTTAGTTAAAAATCACCTGCATATTTAGTTTGTATTTGTTTTCTTTATTTGTTAAAATTAGCTATTGTTGCTAAACGTTTTCCCTTAAAAAATAAGAAATTATTTTCTTTTTATTGATGGGATGACTTGAAATATTGAGTCACTTTTCCAATAGTAAATAAGACACTTTGGAGTAAGTATAACTGTCTCAGGCCACTAGGGTGTAAATAAGTGTATTTGTAAATTACTCCAGCAATAATTTTCAGTATGCCTGATTCTACTTCTTTCTGTATCTTCGATTCTACCTCTTTCTGTATCTTTGATTCTATTTTCTTTTTGAAGGGCACCCATCAAAAAGAAAATAGAACATGGCAGGATATAGGCAGGAAGCAAAGGTCTGGCCTGAAGTGGAACAATTCTGAATAAGTGATAATTATGTAAATAGTGTACTCATGTTACCGAAATACTCTTGTTTCCTCAGTAAGTAGTTTAAAATATAGTGAATAATTATGGGAAACTTCATGAACCATTCATTAGAATTGATTGAAATAATACCTAGGTATAAAATATCAAACCGAATAGTTTTTGATTATTTTTGAAAATCTCAAGCTAGAGACAGTAAGCTCAGGTCACTGTATAGTGGCATCCATGCAACAAGGTTTTCTGAGATTCCTGACTTTCTAGTTTTCCAAATAGCCAGTGAGATTTCAGTTGCAACAGATGTTGTCATTTTAAACAGAAGACTACTGATGCAATAAAAAAATAAATACTGACTTTAACCTCTCTCTCTCTTTGTACCTAGCAATTCCCTAAATGAGGCATCAACTCTTTTAATTCTTTAGGAAGAGGTATGAGGGTTTAAAATGATGAGATGAAGTAGAAACGTATATTCTTGGTTTATTTGAAAGTCTACCATATAAGATCATTTCTAAAGATGCCATTCAAATGAGGATAATACATGTTTTATGTCTGTAAATATTACAAAAGTGGGGAATTCATAGGTTACTTTTTATGGTTGTAGTTGTATTTTTTTCCTTTATGAACATATCTGTATCTGTTTTAAAAGAAAATTATTTTATAAATACCAGTTTTCCCAACTTATATGTAATACATAGGATTTGATCAGATCAGTATGATTCTTTTATTTTTTAAATAAATGTTTTAGTTTGAAATAATTTAAATATATAGAAATGTTCCAAACATATTAAAGAGAGTTCACTCTCATCCAGCTTCCCCTAATGTTAACATCTTATATAAGCATTGTACTTCTGTCAAATTTAAGAAATTAACATTCACTATGCCCTTTGAGAAATGATTTGCTTTGAGAATTTTTGTGTCATAGATGCCACTGAGTGACATCAAACTAGTTCTGGAAAATTTCAGCATCACTTGGTTTGATTCCCACAAATACCTAAGAGAATTCTCCCCACTGGGCTACCCCAAATTTCTACTAAGAAACATTCAATCAGGTATTTTAGGAGGACAAACAATTGTTTTTTTCTTCCCACCCTTATCAGTGTTGGTTTTATTTTGAAGTTGGTCACAGACTCGCTTTTCCTTTCTCTGTTTCCTTGGGAAATTTTACCATTCTCAGCATAGAAAACTCTCCTAAATTTTAGACTTGTCCTTACAACTGCCCCAATTCACCTCAAATTCAAAATGTCCCATTGTGTATAGGTTATTTTTTGGAGTTTATATAATTTTAAAACATTTTATTTTAATAGATTTATATAAAGACATTACAATAGAGAAAGTTTTACTGCTACTGGTATGGTGAAAACCAACTACTTAAATTTCTGCTACTTGACTTCCCCATTTGTAAGGTGAGGGGTTTGCAGCTCTGATACTTTATGATTTTAGAGTGTGAATAAATGTGAATTTCCTTTAAAAGAAAAAGTTGTTGAAGAAAAGTGGTCTTAAAACATAGACTGCTTTTCATTTTGTTGAGTCGTCTCCCCTGACTTTTTAGATGAACCTGCATCTGAGATTTTCGTATGAAATTTTCATTTTGAAACTAGTGGGAGAATAATTCCATTCATGGCTAGGATTAATTGGAGGGAAATCTCCTTTTCCTTCCATAGTGAAGAATACAGACTTATTAGCATTCTATGGGCAAGGCTGGTAAATTTCACATAATTAACGGTTTGGAATCCTAAAAACTAACACTAGGAAATGCTACAGAAGGAATAACATCTTTTCATTTTGACATCATCTTGACAAATGAGGGAAAATCTGCAGTGCGTGCATCACAAAAACAAGCAAAATTCTGTGAAAACAAGGGAAAAGTGGCCCCATACTCCCTGTTTTCTCCTTGTGTTCCAAAACCTTCACCTTTGCTAACAGACCCTGAAATTATTTCCAATCTATTTTTCATACAGTGAATACCAAAAGAGCTAAATTATTCATTGGAAGTGAAAATATTTATTACCATGTGTCAAGAAACTCTGATTCCCTTTCTGGTGTTCCTAATAAGAACCCTGTGGTGTAAAATTATGTGCTGAATCTACTAAATAATTACCCACGTGAATGCTGTACCTACCATGTGTATTTTTAGGCTTTGTATGGATAAATATTTCATAAAGTGCTGGACTAAAAGTCCTTCATCCCCAAATCAGTTTCAAATTCTTCTCTAAGAAACAAGGTACAATGAGACTTCTAATGAAAGTGGTAAGGAAAGAGGTAACATAAGCAATCAACAGCACAGTCTGAGAAGAATTCTCATCACCAAGAAAGATTTATGAAAAATAAATTTAATCACTGCCAAATGAGATCCTCAGAGAACAAGACTTTGTAAGCATTTTTCTATAAATGTGAAAAAGAAACTGGGTCTATATTGAGAACAAAAGGTTAGATGTGTAGGACAAATTATTTTTATGAACGTTCATAATTTAGCTGTAAAAACTAATATAGCTTGTGAGTGTCTATAGTAATTTGAAATATTTAGCAGGGAAATATAGACACAAAGAAATGAAATTAGAACTTTGGCATTTACAGTTTTAAGACTTAATACATGGAAGGTGCAGTGATTGCATTTTTATTTTTTTTCTTCTATTTCTTATCAGCATCTAAACCTAGATAGATTTTGGTGAATGCTCTGGGAAACCAGCATTTCGGAGTACAAATTGATATGTACAGTAGAGGCTTAGCTTTTAATGTAATCTTATAACGATAGATTTGACTTCCAGAACACAGTTAGCTTGAAACACTTTAACTTTAAAGCATTACCTGGAGCCCGCAAAGCTTAAGATGCACTGTGGCACTAGGGAGAGCAAAGAGGGGCAAAGTGTTAGGTGATAGCCTCACACTTCTCACCAGCTCTTTTCATTATGGCCACATGAAGTAAAGGTCTGGATTCTGTTACAGCAGCTTTGACACATGTTTACCACCCTTAGTGTCTTTCTTGGCTCATTACCTATTATGTAAAGAGAAGCTTGTCTTTCTGTTTACGTGATGACACTTAAATGATTCGGTTTTATTTGGGGGCTTACTGAGGGCCTATAGCCTGGAGACGGCCTCTCAGATAGCTATGAGAAGTTACTCCAAGGAGGTAGGCAAGGAAGCCAGTATATGTGTGCGTTTGGCGAAGGGGTTTATGCAGTCAAGCATACATCTCAGTAGAAGGTTGCTGCTAGTCATGAGGAATTGATATCTCAGTTCATGATTTTCTAATTATGAGAAGAGGCAAGAATCTGGATTCATGAAATTTTCTCCTGAAAAAATATAAACATCTGAAGGCCTGTTCTGCCAGTTTTCCCAGAGCACAGAGTGCCTTATTCCTGATCTCTGGCCTAAGTTATTTTCCAGGTGTACCACAGGTCAGCGACTTCAGTGGCTAATGACTCAATTCTTGTAGAACCAGGTAGTGAGTGACATTCCTTAGTTGGCGAGAGTAGTTCTACCATTTTAAATTTATGGTAACTGGTAGAATTAACTCTGGGAGAAGTACGCATGGGTTGTAAAAGGATTGCATCAGGTAACTCACCGTTCTTTGCCTTTTTTAATTAAAGTGACTGAGAAACTGCCTCTTTGTGTTTTACCTTGTATTGTTTGGTGAAAGCTGTGCAAGGACAGGAAAATCCTCTGCCAGGCTCTTTCCTGTTCTGTGTCTTACGCTTTGCTGTTTAAGAGGAGTGTAGTCTTTGCTGCCACCAGAGAGCTAAATCCTGAAGATACAGTTTAGTTGGCTAGTCCTGGCGCAGAGGTGATTTGATGGATTGACTGACTTTGACTTGTACATTTTATAATGCTTCTTTTCTTTCAAATCCCTTTCTAGAATTTTGAAACCCAAGACCTGTTTTATATCTCACTGGGTGAGACATTAGTTTTACTTTTCTAAGTCTGAAGTACCTCTATCATTGGTCTCATCTGTAAAATGGACTGAGGTCCCCCACCACTCTCCAAACATAGGTGAGGGAAGCATTTTCTTACCTTTTCTCTTTCCTTCTGCTCACTCTTTTCTTTATAGTTTCCTGCTTTCTTTGCCTCTTTTCTACTTTACTTCTAACAGAAGTCTGCTACAGGCATCTATTTTGCTTTCTTTTGCCCCACTGGTGAAACTTAAGAATCAAACTTTGACCAACATATAGGTACAAAATTGCTAAGACACTAGCCATGATTTTTAGACCTCAGGGAGGTCAGGAGAGTCCACTGGATTCTATGACATTGAAAGGAAATACATTGAGCACAACCTAATTCTTAGATGAATAGGATTCTACAGGGTTTTAGGAATAGAAAGTAAGATTACTCATCATAGGAGAAGTTAATTGAACAGAAACTGTAGAGTCCTCAGAATATAAATGTTAGGAATTCATTTTTTAGTAACTCCCTGACACTTCCTTTAGAATTGTGTTGGTTTTGTTTTGTTTTATTTGTATTTTGTTTTAATTTTCTCTTTTAAATCAAAGGCTTGTTGTTGAAATTTTTAGTTATTTGGTATCTTAATCCATAGGGTTCAGTATTCAAGGATAAATAACAGAAGGGCTGGCAAAAATAGTGTCACTAGTAACAACCTGTCACATAACAATTTCCTCACTTCAAATCATGGAGAAATAGTCAATATCCTAACTACCTTTAAACCACTAATTGTTTTAGGTAAAAATTATCACATTTAGCTGAAAAGTGGATTGTTTGGAACCAATAAATTTCACTTCATTGATAAAGCATCAGGCCCTGTATATTGGCATTTATCTTTGACAGTCAACAAGCCATTTCATGAAATCAAAGATTATTATATTTATGTATGTATGCATGTATTAGGTACTTATATATATATTTTTTAATTTTGGAAATAATTATAGATTCACAGATAGTTGCAAAGAAAGATATGGGAGGTCCCCTGTACCCTTTATCCAACTTCCCTCCATGTTAACATCTTATATAACTATAGTTCAATATCAAAACCAGCATGTAAATCATAGAGCTTATTCAGATTTTGCCAGTTATACATGCATTTATTGTGTGTGTCTGTGTGTGTCTATGTAGTTCTATGCAATTTTATCACACATATAGCTTCTTATAATCACCACCAAAATCAAGAGGCTTATCTGTACTACAAGATTCTCTTGTGTTACCCTTGATTATTATATTTTAAAGGGACCTGGGGGGTCATCTACTCTAACCTACTTATATTGGAATGGGGAGTGATTTGCCACGGGTCAATGGGTTAGATAATGATTGAGCTCCTAGTCGAATTTCAGAATGCTATGTCCTATCCTAGACCAGTTTCAGGCATCCCATCTTACATTCTCAATTTTATAAAGCAGACAGTTGTTCTACAAGTTTGAAGATAAGAGAACTGAAGCAAACACAAGTTTCAAAGTAAATGCGTTCATCACAATTCTAGATTTTTTAAAAAATCTGATATTCTAATTCTATTACTGGTTGCATAATGGGTTAAAGGAACATTAACCGTCAATGTAAGCATTAGATTGATATTTCAGACAAAGCATGTATATGTTGGAAGTAGTCTGTGTTGCTTCATAGGGACTCAGCGTGGTTGTAAGAGGGAGAAGGTAGGTAGTAAAGGATCCCAGAGATTTAGCTACAAATTGTGTAATTCATACTCTCCACGCAAAGAATTGAATGTCTTCTCCCTTCCATTCACACACAAATGCCCCAGATAATTTAACAATTATTTTCCCTTTCCAGTTTACCCTTTAATTTCATTACCTCTTATGAAACTATTGTGGTGAGGTTTAGGGAGGGATTTGGGAATTGGGGGTCACAGGATGTGATTTGACCCACACACCTGTTCCATATCACTTTGGAACCATTTTAGATGCTACTCACTTTGGGAATGAATCTGGTTATAGAGGAGTAGGATAGAAATTATTTGGGAAGAGTGTAGGACCAAAGACTTTTCTACTGTATCAGAATCATAGAAATTAGAGATGTAAAAGACCCATTAGCTGATTTGCCCTATTTCCATGGAAATTGCTGCGAATGTTTTTCAGTGACCTAATGTATTTTTGTTTAAAATAAATGGGAACTCAATGTAGATTCTTGTTAGAGCTTGAAACTGCTGATTGTTGTGTTTTCTGGGTTGTTTTTCTTTTTAGATCTACTTGACAGTTTGCATAGCTAATTACTGTGTTCTCATTTGTTTAATTCTAGCACTGCTGTAGGCTTTTTAGAATGGGGGAGCACTACTGTACTTTTAAAGTATATCAACTAGCTGTTAAATCAAGGAGTATAAGGGACAGAGAGAATGAGTGTGTGTGTGTGTGTGTGTGTGTGTGTGTGTGTGTTTTAGAAGATGAGTCAAAGTTAAAGCAGCAAAGTGAATTTTAAAACTGCCAGGCTTTGGTAGCTAATAACAGTTTTGTGAAGGTTTTGTCAGTAACTGAATGCAGGACATAGCAGGGTCCCTTGTCTCATTTCACGTAGGGCACTTTGTATCATCATGGATCATTTGCAGCAAATGATCTAAACATATACTCTTAGAAAACTAAAGAACATATACTCTTAGAAATCTTTTTTTTTTTTTTTTTTTTTTTGCTGGTGAATGAATTTTTTTATTATTGGCTTAATTTTCATAGTGCAAATTTAGATGGAAAAAGCCTTGGAATTTGAAGAGAATTTGTTAAGAATTATTTCTTATATCAAATAGTTAACTTTAAAACTTTCCAATTTTAGTATTCTGTAGGTTCCATTTATGGGAGGAAAGTGTTTTTGTCAAGAATCACTACTTTTATTGGCAATGAGTCATGAGTTCCTTGTGAGGGTTTTGGAATTTAGAAGCATCAACTGAACCATTTAAGAGCAATTAAGATAGTGATGGTTCAAATGAGATAAAATTGCTTCCTTTGTATGTCTTTGTGTTGTTGTTGTTGGTGGTGGTGTCGCTTTCTGGGAGTAGGGGCATTTGATTTAATGACTAGAATTACACATTTTAATCTTCTTTCCTGCATTATAGGATGGGACCTTTTTAAAAAGATCCTCCACATTTCATTAGACTGAAAGTTCGCTTTAACTGACCATCCCTAAATAATTATCATGCTTCTTTAAGGATACATCCATTTTGAATGAGGACCTTAATTTGAAATTCAGTAGAAAAATTTTATAGCTATTTCATATTGGGAGTACAACTCTTTGTAACAATGGCAAAAACGATCATTGTTGAATTTATGTATACAGCTTCCCTTAGAGCAGCCAAACTGGTGAGATTGGCTAGCTAAGAGTAGATAATGAATGACTAGGTCTCCACATTTGCATAGATAGATAGAGAGATAGATAGATAGGTAGAATTTTGTAGTTTTTGATTGCTATAAGCAACAGAGACAGTTATTTTTAAACCTTTCAAGACACGATGAATGGCAAACATTGTGTGCCTAGTAATTTGAACCTCCACATATGAACTCGGTTGAATGCTTGAGAGCTAAGATGAAACTCATCCACATTCTTGCAAGCCATTGCCATGGCAACACACTTAAAATTTCCAAGGTCTGTCTCCCTCGAGTTTGCACCTGCAGTTACCTTATTGTGAAACAAAAAGAAGGCTTTCCAACTTGAAAATGCTTTGGAATGGTTGGGAGTATGTTTTGAAATAAAGTGAAGTTTAAAAGTTGAAAACCAAAATAGAACATTCAGGGAGAAAGTACATTTGCGTTCTTCATGCGATATTTAGTTTTTTTCCCCTCCTACTTCACAGTATTATTCTAGGCAAGGGCAAATGTGGATAGTCAACCTATTGTGGTTATTAGGATGTTGGGTTTTGCCCACTTTAACAACAAACGTGCTGCCTCCCAGTAGGCTAGAGGTAACACGCGTGTGTGTCTTATGTAATAACGAAGGTCAGAAGAGCTAAGATTTATTTAGTGTTTATTATGCACCAGGTTGACGAAAAATTAATCGGTCAAAAATGATTTAAAAAGAAATGGAAATTTGTATTTGAGCCAAATTTGAGGATTATAACCTGGCAAGAGCAACTCAGAAAGCTCTGAGAACTGTCCCATTGGTTAGAAGTCAAGGCACCGTTATATAAGTTTTTTTTCTTTTTTTTTTTTGCGGTACGCGGGCCTCTCACTGTTGTGGCCTCTCCCGTTGCGGAGCACAGGCTCCGGACGCACAGGCTCAGCGGCCATGGCTCACGGGCCCAGCCGCCCTGCGGCACGTGGAATCCTCCCGGACCGGGGCACGAACCCATGTCCCCTGCATCGGCAGGCGGGCTCTCAACCACTGCACCACCAGGGAAGCCCTATATAAGTTTTTTGAGACAGGGCTGTACATCAAATGTTGTATTAATGACAGCTTACATAATTCAGATCTACGCGTCATCGCGGTGGGTCATGTGACCCCTTAGAAGATCAAGAAGGAGTGCCATCTTTTAAGGAGTTGTCGTGTTGATGCTATAGGAGAATGTTGCTGGTTATGGTTGAGCAGGTATTTTTGCTCACGTGGGAGGTTTGGTCGATGCATAATGAAGATACACAAAGCACAGTGTGGAGAGAGAGGAGGCCAAAGGGCAGAGATTTTTTGTTTAAATTTCTCTTGTCTTGCCATAAAAATATAACTTTTATTTCACAACCGGGAATAGTGTTAAGTAGTTCATTGATCATGATTATCTTAATTCTTACAACTACACTGCCAAGATTGGTACTGCATCCTTCCCATTTTATAAATGAGAGATTAAGTAGGTCACCCAAGTTCTACTAACTCCAGATTTAAACTTGGGTCTAAGTCTAATATCCATGCACAGAGTCACTGGGGAGCATTGCTAGCATGCTAGCATGAGTACTAGCATTCCTCAGTTTCTCAAGTGAAAAGCTGGTCGTGGGAAACCAGAAAAGGGGCTACCAGATCTCTCTCTCTGCTCAGGATACACTGAGTGAACCACTCACTCTGGGTAAATGTAGTTGAACCCTTGCATGTCCACATCAGGTTCTACCTTTAAGTACAAGCCAACAACCCCACTCCATCTTTTCAGGAAGCAAGGGGGTCAAAGACAATAAGGCAGCCACTTTCCTTACTACATTGCTCATCTCCCCCCCTGCAAACTCAGAAGAGCACCAAGGAAGCTTGGCTTCTATTTGACTAAATGTTAGAGAATAGAGATTCAGGTATTTGGAGTCTAGTTCCAGTAGAGTTTCTTGGAATTAATGAAGAAAAGCCTATTTGAGAATTATCATAGTAAAAATATTACTGGGTGCTAACTTACCAATAAATGCACTACCTTCATAAGGAACTTGGCATTTTGAGGAAACTAACAAGTCTTGTGTATTTCAAGCCATGAGCCTGGACTCTGAAGCACCTGGCCTTTCTTGTTTGAGAGCCTCTGTGACCCTGTTTCTAAGATAGTTAGAGAACATTGGTTATCTGATTATCTAGATTTCCAGCTCAAAGCAGATATGAGGGAGCAAGTTTGAAAACAGAAACGGGCCACTATAAAGCCTGACAGTGACAGACAAAAGAGAAAAACTAATAAGAGTACACATCAACTGAAAAGTGGAAGAGTAGTTTGAGGACCTATGGAGCAGGACAGGGATACTATTCTCTTTGGCATCTGAGGTCACTGCTATGTTGCAGGTAGCACTGATGCTCATAACAGCATTACCAAACCATCAAGAGAAGCTTATCTTTCTGTTTACGTGATGACACTTAAATGATTCCCAAAGTTCTCATAATGACAAGTGACATTTTTTGGTGAATAGAAGGCTTAATTCTTATTCTTAATCAGCAGGCATTCCAGTAATGAGGATGAGAAGGTTAAGGGATTGCAGAGGTGTGTAAGGGAGGAAAAGGGCTCATCCAGGGGGAGAGGCATGATAGCAACTTCGAGGAAACACGTCAGAATTGAGAGGAACTGATTGTAAATGCAAGGCGGAAGAGAGAAAAGCTATCCAAAAGAGGACATGGCTAATTACTCAAAGATCTCAGGGAAGAGTTTAGACACAGATGCCATCTGATGAAGCGTGCACAAAAAGGCAGACTCTCTCATGAGGCTCCCAGCCTCAGTAGAAGGCACTTAACAGAATTCTCCTTCAGCATCTGAATGTGCGTTCTTCAGGTGGTCCTTAGTGGGCTTTGCAGGAGCTACTCAGTGCTCACCAGTCTGGCAGCTCCAGATGATGTCAGAAGGCCACATTCCCTGGTATTTTTCAAAGGCCTTGCTTAAAGTTTTCAATTAAACCTAGGGAAGAATTGAAAAAGACAAATCATGTTTGAGAAACTTGGGAAAAGTGACAAATGAATCCTGCCTCTGTTTTTGTCTTCACTACACCCAAATATGAAACTGAAGGAGTTGGATGCCAACTGGATGGAGGGCCAGGAGACCACAATCTATTCCTGAGCTGGACACTGTCGGTGCAGTGATATGATACTGCACTCCTGACTGTGCCGACTTAGGGTTTCCCTCTCTTTACTAGAAGGGAACTGGAACAAGTAACTCAAGTCTCCAAACTCTGAAAACAGTAGGATTTGATAAATGCTTGGTTACATCATGCAGCTAGGGAGAAGAGAAGAGAAGCCCCTTGGCTTTTCAATACACTGGTAGTTATGTTTTTTGAGGTGTTTTGAAAAGAACTCTCACTTCCAATATGTAATTTACTCTGTTTATAGGATGTTTAAACATAGAAGTGTGAATTTAAGCCAGGAAATTATACTTCCTTTGTGAAGGGAATGTCTGTGTCTGAAGATCACAGAAATCCAGGGCTAGGATGAACTTCTCTTCCCATGTTGCAAGGAGAGCAAAGTGACAATGTGTACAGAGCCAGTTGTGTCTACGTAGTAAATACTCTCGACAACGTCTTCTGAGTGCCAGCCATTGTGCTAGACATTGTGCCTATCTAGCCCTAGAGAATCTCATCCTCATCAAAATTCAAAATAGGTGTAAATAACTTCATTTTTACGTAGGAAGAAACCTAAAGAAGCTAGATAATTTGCCCAACATCAACAGCCAATAAGTGGCAGAGCTGGGATTTCAGCCCAGTCTGTCTAGCTCTAATACCCATGCTCCTTCTATGCTCAGGGGTATAGAGAGGATTTTCTGCTTATAGATGGCCTCCATT